>NW_025927604.1:850622-1190622 GCF_022837055.1 Prionailurus viverrinus
GGGGGGTGCCGACTCGCATCCGCGTCGAGTGATCCCCGGGAGGGGCCGCTCCCTCCCTCGCACCCCCGCTCTGGGCCACCAAGGGCCGCGTGTGCCGCTGAGGACATCTGTGCTAAGGACTCCCCGCGGTCCCTAGACCTTAGACCACGGAGGTCACTAGGCCTCCGAGTGGGAACGTGGACACTCATGGTGCTTATGTGCGAACACGCATACACAAGATCACGCGTGACACGCGGCACACGTGTGTGCTCATGTGACACAAACACACCGCGTACGCTCATACATATGCACACGTGGCACCGCTACACACATGACACGTGCACACACAGCACACACACGTTTGTGCACAGACAAAACACACGTAACGCACTAGTCCACGTGCACACGGCATGTGCAAACACGCAGTAAACACACTTAACACATGCACACACACTACACAAACACATTCATATACACAATGACACACATAGCCATGCACGTTCGTACATATGCGCACACAAACACGTGTACCCGTGGCAAAAACACACGTAAACGCAAACACGCATACACGCGACAAACACACATGTAAACAAACACGTGTACCCGTGGCAATCACACACGTAAACACAAATACGTGTACACGCGGCAAACACACATGAAAACACAAACACGTGTACCCACGGCAAACACACATGTAAATGCAAACACGTGAACACACGGCAAACACACATGTAGACAAACACGTGTACATGCAGCAAACACACGCACACGTAAACACAAACACGCGTACACGCGGCAAACACACATATAAACACAAACACGTGTACACGTAGCAAACACACGTAAACACAAACACGTGTACACGTAGCAAACACACGTAAACACAAACACGTGTACACACAGCAAACATACATGTAAACAAACACATGTACACGCAGCAAACACACACACATAAACACAAACACGTGTACAGGTGGCAAACACACATGTAAACACAAACACGTGTACATGCAGCAAACACACACGTAAACACAAACATGTGTACAGGTGGCAAACACACACGTAAACACAAACACGTGTACCCATGGCAAACACACATGTAAACACAAACACGTCTACACGCAGCAAACACACATGTAAACAAACACATGTACATGCAGCAAACACACACACATAAACACAAACACGTGTACAGGTGGCAAACACACATGTAAACACAAACACGTGTACATGCAGCAAACACACACGTAAACACAAACATGTGTACAGGTGGCAAACACACACGTAAACACAAACACGTGTACCCGCGGCTAACACACACGTAAACACAAACACGTGCACACGCAGCAAACACACACATAAACACAAACACGTGTGCACGCGGCAAACACACACATAAACACAAACACGTGTGCACGCGGCAAACACACACACGTAAAAAAAACACGTGTACCCGTGGCAACCACACACATAAACACAAATACGTGTACCCGCGGCAAACACACATGTAAACGCAAACACGTGTACACGTGGCAAACACAGATGTAAACAAACACGTGTACACGCAGCAAACACACACGTAAACACAAACACGTACACGTAGCAAACACACATGTAAACGCAAACACGTGTACCCACGGCAAACACACAAGTAGACAAACACGTGTACATGTAGCAAACACACACACACGTAAACACAAACACGTGTACATGCAGCAAACACACACATAAACACAAACACATGTACAGGTGGCAAACACACATGTAAACACAAACACGTGTACACGCAGCAAACACACATGTAAACAAACATGTATACATGCAGCAAACACAAACACAAACACATGTATAGGTGGCAAACACACACGTAAACACAAACACGTGTACACGCAACAAACACACATGTAAACAAACACGTGTACACGCAGCAAACACACACATGTAAACACAAACACGTGTACCCGCGGCAAACACACATGTAAACGCTAATACATGTACATGTGGCAAACACACATGTAAACAAACATGTGTACACGCAGCAAACATACATGTAAACACAAACACACGTGCACGCGGCAAACACACATGTGAACAAACACGTGTACACGCAGCAAACACACACACGTAAACACAAAGACGTGTACCTGCGGCAAACACACACATAAACACAAATACGTGCACCCGTGGCAAACACACATGTAAATGCAAACACGTGTACACTTGGCAAACACGTAAACACAACCACGCGCACACGTGGCAAACACACGTAAACACAAACATGTGTACAGGTGGCACACACACATGTAAACACAAACACATGTACACGCAGCAAACACACACACGTAAACACAAACACGTGTACAGGTGGCAAACACACACGTAAACACAAACACGTGAACACGCGGCAACCGCACACGTAAACACAAACACGCGCACACGCGGCAACCGCACACGTAAACACAAACACGTGTGCACACGTAGCATGCACGGACACACCACACGCACCGTGCCTGCACCGTACGCACGCAAACACAAGGTGTGTGTATGATGAACGCGCGTTTGGTTGTGATTCACCCAGAGGAGTGAGGCGTCTTCTCCGATTTCCCTGCGGGGCTTCCAGTGAGCTCTGCCTGGACTCCGCCCCCGCTGCTCCTCTCCACGGACACCCCTGCCCTGCCCGCCCTCCTCACGCTGGCGGCCCGCCTCCCGGGAGAGGCCAGGCCGGCTCTGTGCTTCCTCAGCCCTGCTCACACACCCCGGGCGTCTTTCTGCCCTCGTGGCGCTTGGGCCCCGAGCCTCCCTCAGGGCGCACCGCCCCTGCCCCTGCCCCGGCCCCAGCCCCTGCGCACTTTTCAGCGTGGGCGCTGCCCTGTTTCCCCTACGGAAGCGGGTTGCAAAACCACCCCGGAACCACCGTAAACGCGGCCGGCTGTTAGTTCCCCGTGGACACGGGGAAGACACGAGGCGCGGCCGGCCCTGGAACGGTCTGCAGGAACCCGCGTGGGCACTGCGTCCCGGCGGGATCGGAGGGCTTACCTGTGCCACCACGGCGCCAGCTTGTACTTGGACACAGAGGTGAATTTCTCGTCCTCGTCCCGCTGAAGGTCAACGCCGAGCAGGCTGTGAGCGTGAGCTGCAGGCGTCCCGCCGACCGACGCGCAGCGGGAGCAGAGCGTGGCGGGCTCGGGGGCCGATGAGGGGCGACTCTGCGTGGAGACAAAGCGACAGGCGTCCGCGTCCTCACGCTGCTACTTGGTGTGGCTGTGGGGGGCTCTGAGCGCGGGGCTGAGTGCGAATCTGCAGGTGGACGTGGCGTGGGCTGCCCGGTGGCCCCGTGTCGCCACAGCGTCCCTACGAGGGAGAGAGGGAAGTCACGCGAGGTGTGAGGACAGAGTCAGAGCGACACGGAAGACCAGCAGGGAAGAGGGGGCCGAGCACACGGGCGTCTCCGAAGCTGGAAGAGGCAAGAGGCAGGGTCTCCCTTGGAGCCTCCGGAAGGAGCAGGCTCCCTCCGCGTTAGCCTGGGGGCCCCTTCCGACTTCTGACTCGCAGAACTGCGGGATGATGAGTGTGTCCTTTCCACCAGGAGTTAGTGGCAATTTGCTAAGGCGGCAGGGCTTTGGGGGGGGGGGGGCTGGCGGGGAGGCTCTGGAGGCCAGGAGGCCAGAGCAGCAGCACCAGAGCCCAGGGGTCCGGGAGCTCCAGGCAGGCACGTGCCGGCGGCCGTGGGAGAAAGCGGGGACTGAATCAGGAGCATCTCTAAGGGAAGCCGCGAAGTTGGTCTTTCTCCGACAGGGAATGTGGTGCAGGGAAGGATCTAGAAGCATGGTCTGTGTTACAGGGGCTGATTGCAGGTCAGGGACAGTGTCACAAGGGGGGACTTAGGGCCTGGGAAGCTAATTGAGCCGTCAGGGACTCACAGAGGTGGGCAGGAGGGTGACCGAGGTGACACAGACCCGTGGGGACCAGCAGGACGGTGACCGAGGTGACAGAGTCATGGATATTGGCAGGGGGTGACCGAGGTGACACGCGGTCATGGAGGTCAGCAGGAGGGCGATCGAGGGACAGGCAGAGGCCTGTGGAGGCCAGCAGTGTGGTCAGGTGGTCAGTGTGGTCAGGGCTCTGCCTCCTCAGGTTCTCCCATGGGTTCCTGTTGAATTTCTAGAGACTCAAATGGCAGCCTCTCTTTTCCAAAGTGACCGATTAATAAAAAGGGAGTCCCAGCTGTCCTCTTCTGCTAACGGGCAGAAGTATCACTTGTCGCGCGGCTGTGGCCCTGCCCGACTGCGCAGAAACACTGTCCATGAAACAGTGTCCCCGCATGGGCAAAAGCGTGCCGTCTGGCCACGTGCTCAGTCTGTCCACCCTGAGTGCCAGCAGGCAGGGTCCCCAGGCCCCAGCTACACGGGGCCCGAGGAGCTGGCAGGCTGGCCGGCCACAGCAGGGGCACCAAGGAGAAGGTTGGGAGCAGTGGGAGAGGCACCACCAGCCGGGGGGGGGGGGGGGGGGTCCCTGCCCTGCCCTGGGCAGTCCCCAGGGCACAGCAGGGGACAACCAGGCAAGGTCTCCGCTCTGACTCCTGTGCTGTGAGAGGTTGCTGCCCAGTGGGTAAGACTGTCCAATCCTCTGAACAGCCTGCATCCGGCTTCAGTTTGGGGCGGTGCCCATTGATGGAACGTACATCTTTCTGTGGGTGCAGACTCTGCTTGGTGCCGGGTGTGTGTAGATGAGCAGACACAGGGCCTTCCTTTCCAGCCTTTACTGTCTCCTCATGGGGATGGTCAGAGATGGTGCTTTTGTTTTGTTTTGCCCAATATCCTTTTTCCCCTTCTTGCCTAATTGTAAAACTTCAAATTCCTAGCTGGCCCCACGGCCGTCTGAAATCAAGGTTATACTTCCCTGCTTTCTTGCTACAAAGGGGCATCACAGAAGGACGGTGTTCAAATTCCAGAAGACACCGTTTTCAGGGAGAGGACATAAATGTCTTGGTCCCTTTTTCCTTCTTGCTGGCTGGAATGTGAATGTGATGGCAGGGCTCCAGCAGCCTCCTTGAAGTGTGGGGAATCCTCAGTGGGGAATCTGATGTTTGTGGGGCTATCACACCTGCCCTAGACCGCTTCTCTTTGAACTCACATGATTTGCGATAAAAATGAAAATGAACTTCCGTCTTGTTAAGCCCCAGTTGTTTTGAGCGCTCTGTTACGCAGCTGAGATTATCCCCCGAAATGTGGAGAGACAGACAACAATCATACAAACAAATGATGTTATTATAACTTGCAGTAGGTGATCGGACAGAAGCGGACACCATGCCGTGACACGAACGCGATGGCAGGAGAAAGGGGGGTCCCTGGAAAAGGTTGTCAGAGGGCAAGAGTAATGAATGACAGCCGCAGACACGGAGGCGGAAGGAGAGGGTTCCGGCACCGAGGACGTTGTGTTAATCTGATCACTCGCGAGTCAGGGCGGAGATTACGGTTGTCAGGATTTCGGCTAATGAAATGGAATAAAGGGCACCTCTGAGGATTTACGGGACCGTTGCGAGTGACGAAAATCCAGGGTAAGCTTGATTAGCCTCAGAGGTGGGCTTCTGCAGCTCCCGCAGGCGTCCGTGGAAAGGCAGTGGAGCCCGGCTGGGGCCGGCGGCCCTCTGCTCCCCTCGCGTCCCTGAGACGCAGCTGCCCCGCCCCTTCCTGCCCTTCAGCACGAAGAAAGGCCAACTCCTCTGTCCGTCTAGACTTAAAAACCTCCAGAAGGACATGTGAGTCACACCTCGACTTAAAGAAGCAAGTCCCCGCGAAGGCCGGTGTTCTGTGCCAACCTGACCGGGCCAAGGCGCGCCCAGGGCGATGGGGCACCTATGTCCGGGTGTGTCTGGGGCTGTTTCTGGAAGGGTTAGCACGTTCACTGGTGAGCTGAGAAGAGAGGACTAGCCCACCAGGGCTGGGGGGGGGGTGGAGGGGGCGACTCCCGGTCGCTGGGGGCCTGAACAGAACAAAAAGGCAGGGGAGGGCAAGTTTTGTCCCACTTCTCCTGCCGGACCTGGTGCCCCCAGGCAGGCCTTCAGGGACGGGGCACAGGTGGTGCCGGCTGAACTCCTGGGGTCCCTCGGCCGGCAGCGGAGGTGCTGAGCGGTAGGGATGAGTGCCCGGGCAGAGGGCACGTCTGTGCCAGTGCGCAGCCCGCCCCGCTCCACCGTGTGCCGGGGGCCCCGTCCCGTGTCCCTGGGGGCCACTGACCGCAAGGCCGAGCTTTGCCAGGAGCCCTTCCCGCCCGCCAAGGGCTTTGAGTCTATGGCCACTTTGCTGTCTTGAGCTGCTGAGACGCCCTCTCCTTGAGCCCCCGCCCAGGGTAAGGGGTCAGGGTGACCGTCCCCAGGTCTCTGTGTGAGCGTCACTCAGCTGTGTCTCAGGGCTGCCGTCCCCGGACGCTCTGCTGTCGGTGCTGTGACCGCGGGCACCGCCACCCACAGGCCTGCGACTCAGCCCTGCCCCCCGTGAGCAGGGTCTGGTCCCAGATGCCAGCCGGGCACCACACGGGCCAACTGGTGTGAGGGGACAGGTTAGCCTCAGACGGGATCAGATGCATTCACGCCGAATCCCGTCCTGCGGCTTTCATTCCATAGCATTCTAGAATTGTGCACTAAGCTTTAGACACTCCCTAACAAGTCTTACAAATTTAAGCAGAAGAGAAATTGTTACAAAAATTTCTTATTCCCCAGGCTCATATAAAACAATCTGCATTTAAGAGAATCTTAAGAGGTAACATCTTCCGACTATTACTACTGGCTGAGCTTGAACTGCGTGTAAAGTAATTGCTGAAATGCAGATAAATACAATATAATCAGTAGTAAGATTCATCCTCTTAGCCGTACAGGAAATGCTTTACTTCAGAACTTTCCTCAGCTAAGCCTTGCTTTAAAGGCGTTACTTCAAGAATTAATACATTAAAGGTTTTTGTTTTTTTGTTTTTTTTTCTCTCTTTCTAAACAGATTTTCTAGCAAACCAACCCTTCCTGGTGTATCTTTCTGAATTTCCTGGACCGGTGCCTGCTTTCCTGATCGTGTGTTTGGCTGTGAGACACGTGTGTGCGATCTAACCCTGACGGAACACGGGCTTGCTCTAAGAATTAAAGCTGCGCGCAGTTTATTCTGGTCTTAGCAGCCCCGTCCAGTCTTTGCACCCTTCGCGACGATTTGCAAGGGCGCGAACTTCAGCAAAACAAGCTTTGTAGGCAAACCAAGGGAAGGCCCCGGCGAGTCCCCGGGAAGAAAAACGGGGGGTATGACATAGATCCTGGGGGCACGGGCATCCCTGGCCACGGCCAGCCACCCTCGGCGGCCCACGTCTCCTGTGGAGCAGAAGCCGTGCTCGGAACTGCCACGCCGGAGGCTGCGGTCCCCGAGACACATAAGACCCGGGCCCAGCCGCCCCTGGGAGCCCGTCTGAGCCCAGATGAACCAAGTCCCTGCCCCGAAGCCACACGTGACCCACACCCCTCCTGGCTCCCAGGAGTGATGATGCTCGTTCGTGAGGAAGGCTTTCCTGTCACTCCTCCTTCCTGCCTCTTGGCTGAGGGTCATTAAAGTCCCCAGTGGAGAATTACCATCCCCCACCTCCGGCTGGCGATCCAGGCGAGGGAGCCCAGCCTGCAACCTGCCGCACCCCTTCATGTCCCTGGGATGCTGGCGCTCCCCAAACACGCTCAGCCGGTGACCCCGGTCTGGGGGCTTCAGCGGGGGCAATGCCAGCAGCAGCCACTGTTCCTGATGCTCCTGGAGCTGTCCTGACGCGGGCATGCACTGAAGCCCGGGGAAAGCTCAGCACCGGGCGGGGGAGGGCCGGGGTGGGACGGCCCGCTGTGACCGGGAGCTGGCCGCCTGACACCATGACCCCTTGGACTCACGCCACGTCCTGGGGGGCCGCTCAGTGCTCCCGCCCCCCCCCCCCCCCCTCCTGGGCACCTGCCTCCAGAGTGAGGCAGGTCTTGGGACTGGGAGCCACGCTGGGCAGAGCTCCGCTGAGCACCGGCCTCCGGGTGCCGGGAGGCAGGGAGACGGAGCGACAGAGCGGGGGGCAGGGCTGCCTCGGAGCTCAGGGGGGCACCGCCGTCCCTGTGCAGGGTGCTCACGGCCGGCCGTGGGGGCCTGCCCTGGGCGGGGGGGCCGGCGCAGGGGGAGGCCCGCCAGGGAGAGGCGGCCCGGCTGCCGTGCAAAGAGGGTGCGGGCGTTGGCAGGTGCGGGGCCGTCCGCGTGTCACGGTGTGAAGTGTGTGCTGAAAAGAGCAGCACTTGGTGGGTTGTGCCCGCTGTCCTGGGCTCACGGCCCCCCATGCCTCCTCCCCCTGCCGGTCACGGCCTCCTCGGATCGCCACCCCCGCCTCCCCTCAGAGGGACCCCGTGGTCGTGTCGGGCCGCCAGGTGTCTGGGGTCCAGGGTCACCCCGCTTCAGGACCCTTGAAGTGACTGCGTCACGTCTGCACGCCCTTTGCGTGCAGGGTCACAAACGCGCGGGCTCCGCGGCGGGACGGGCACGGGCTCGGCCCCTCCCTCACCGTGACCCCAGGGCTCGGCGGGCGGCACAGCTGCGGGAACCGCACTGCGCAGACAGGCCCCGCCCACTCCGTCCACAGCCGTCACGGAACCGGAACCCACAGGAGAGTCCCGGCGGCCGTGGGCCACGACGGAGCACGCCCCCCAGCGTCTTGTCCGCAAGACTCGGTGCGAGGGCCGGGCTTCCGGTGCCCACCAGGAGCTGGAGCCCTGAGCGCCCCCCCGCGGCCTGTGTGTGTCTTTTACTTCGTGCCCCGTGTGGCCCAGGATGGCGCTGGGAGGCGCTGCGCGTGTCTGGTCCGTGTGCACGCGGTGACTCGGGAACAGCAGTGACGTGCTCGGGGCCACCCAGTGTCAGGTTCAGCTTCCCAGGAGGGCGGCCAGGGTCAAGGTCACAGACCCCCCGCTCTCAGGTTCGCTGCTACCACGTGTGACGGCCAAGAGAACCCGGCTCCAGGGGCAGGTAGGACGACAGGGTCCCACCCGGCGCCCGCCCTGTGGCGGGGACACACCCGCGCTGCTAACCTGGACGGACCGGACCGAAGACACGAAGGCTGCAAGGCCCCCGCGACTGCCTCCTCCTCGGTGCGGAGGCGCAGAGCCGGCGCCTGGCAGTCCCGCCCGCTTTCCGGGCCCCGGCCGGGTCCAGTGCGGGGCTGACACGGGTGACGGATCAGTCGTGCTTCTGTCTCCACCTGCAGAGCCCCGTCTCTCCCGCCCGGAATAGCTCAAGTAGGCTGTGACCTCGGCAAGCACCCTTGAGAGGCTCTTGAGGCGCCTTGAGAAATTGCACGCGAGGCGCCCCGCATCTGGCTGGATCTATTATTCATGCACGCGTGTTCCAGAGAGCACAGTAATTTAGAGTCTCTCGGAGAGCCCTCTCTGCAGCAACCATAAACCACGTTCCATGTGCTCTAGGGAAAAATTATCTTTCCCTTGCTCTAGCTAGGGGTCACGCGCGAGAATTCACAGAGATGGGGCGGAGGGGCCGGGAGGCGGGGCCAGACCCCACGCCGGGCTGCGGGCCCACCCGGGGCCGGTCCTGGACGACCTTCAAGCCACAGCCTCCTCTCCGGCGAAATGAGACTCGGGCTCTGGTGGCCGCAGAGTTTCACCCCCGCTCCTGTGTGACCCACGGCAAGGAACTTGGGGCCCCCCAGCGCCCCTGCCGTGGGGCTGCCTGGCCGCCTTTCTTGTTTCGGGACGCAGAAACGGCAAATGCACAGCACCTGGCATATACACAATTCGTACATTTATTCCCATTCCTCATAGCCCTCGTTTTAAAAAAGGCATAGCTTCTCCATCTACAGAGAATGTAATAAATTCAGAAGCACAGATTTTCCCAGAAAACGTAGCACCAGGATGGCACATCGACAGACACTACCACGCACGCCTCGTGCTGCAGGGTGGAGGCGAATGAGGCTGAAGACAGGAATAAACACCCGGCTCCCAGGGAGAGCACAGGACTTCGGGAGGTCAGGCCAGTGCGGTTCCGACTGGGTTCTGCTGAGGGAGCGTGAGAAATCTGCACTTCTGGCCGCAGCACCAGATTCTCATTTCTGTTCCCCCCAGAGCTCTGCTCCTCTCTGGAAAATGAATAGCATCATTCTGCACAGAGCAGACAGAGCCGTGCCAGCAGCCACGGGAATGGGGGGGGGGGTGTCCCCGTGCCCCGGTGCCCAGGTTCTCGCGGGCACTGCCCCCACCTGCCCCCCACTGTCCCAGGCTCCAGGGACTCGCCGCCCCTCAGGCCCCAGCCTGCAGCGGCCCCTTTCCTGTCTTGGCTTCGAGGGGCCCTTCCTCTAGCCCCCCTGTGACTGTGCCTCCTGAACCCTGGGTCCTGCTGTCGTGGGGCCTCTGCAGGTGGAGCGGGGGAGCCCATCACGAGCCGTCACCCAGTGGGGCTCTGGCTGCCCCTGCGTGTCACAGCCCCTGCCCTGGGGACGGTGATGTCACCCGGGGGCAGGGACAGGCTCCTGCGTCTGGCCGCACACACACTGTGAATGCGCCAAATGCACCAAACTGTTTTGAACACGACTGGTTTTACACTGTGTGGATTTCGCCTCCATAAGAATAGTGATGCCCCCAATCCCGCAGGGCAGCCTTCTGGAACCCCTGGTCTGTAGAGCTCTACAGAGGATGTGAGAGCAACATCACCACTGCCTCAGCAGTGACCTGGGCCCCCAAGGTCGCGTGAGGGTGCCCCACACCGAGAGGCGCAGGCAGGGCTCCGGCCCCCCACTACCCGGCCGCGTTGGGCAGAGGCTGGAATTTGGAAGAGGCTGGAATGTCCAACTCCAAGGAGGGTGGGGCTTGTAGGAGAACACGGCTTTGTGCGCTTTCTGATGACTCATTTCCAGGGTTGGGGAGGCCTGGGGTGGCCACCACACAATATGGCTGTCGGAGCCCCGCCACACCCTGATAAACACCTCAGTCTCTGCCCCCCTGTTGGCTGTGGTTCTGTGGTGACCTGGTAACCGGCCTCGGCCACGGTCAGTCTCTGTGGCTCCTCCAGGCCGAGGAGGGGGCATCAGTGGTCCTGCGTCCCCAGCCCTGCCCGTTGGAGGGGGGCCACCTGAGGCTCCGCGGGCTCTGCACCTGTGTGAGGCACCAGGGAGGGACTTGATGAGGACAGAGGACCCCCGAATCCTGCGGGGATGCTCCCAGAGGGTCCCAGCAGGATGGCTTTCCTACTGCCTCAGAGGCAGGACCTCCCGAGGGCCACAGAGGGTCACATCCCCAAGGGCAAGCTCCCAGCAGCACGGTGAGCCCCGGCTGGGGCTGCTACAGGCCCGTCAGCTGCACCCGGAAGGCACCCCGAGGCCGAAATGGGGGTCAGGTCTGGAGCATTTGCCCTGATGCAGTGGAGACCACTCACTAAGCCCCTACTGTATGCCCAGCCTCAGAAGAGCAGTGGGTGTGGCCCATCCTGGGGGACAGGCTCTGCAGGGCTCAGTCCAGCGTGGATGGGGGCCTGGGGCCCCGGGGGTCACATGAGTCCTCTGGGAAGGTTTTCCTGGGAAGCTGCTCTCCACAGAATCTCAGTGGAAGGCAGTGTAGGCAGGGAGGAGCCTTCAGGAAGGGCAGGAGGGAGGAGGGGTCAGAGCTCTGAGGACAGAGGCCAAGGCTGGATGAAGTGAACTCTGCCAGGAAGGAAGTGGGGTCAAGGCTGGGACTGAATGGAGCAGGGTGGTCAGGGCTGCCTTTGAGCAGAGCTCTGTAGCCCCAGCAAGGGGACAGGATGGGGGTACATGATGGGAGGACAGGATGGGGAGGACAGGATGGGTGGGACAGGATGGGGAGGACAGGATGGGGGGACAGGATATGGGGACAAAATGGGTGGACAGGATGGGGGACAGGATGGGGGGACAGGATGGGGGTGACAGGATGGGGGACAGGATGGAGGGGGCAGGATGGGGGACAGGATGGGGGTGACAGGATGGAGGGGACAGGATAGGGGACAGGATGGGGGACAGGATGGGGGGACAGGATAGGGGTACAGGATGGGTGGGACAGGATGGGGGCTACAGGATGGGGGGACAGGTTGGGGGGACAGGACAGGGAGACAGGATGGGGGACAGGATGGGTGGGACAGGATGGGGGGACAGGATGAGGGGAAAGGATGGGGGAAAGGATGGGGGGATAGGATGGGTGGCACAGGATGGGGCTACAGGATGGGGGGACAGGATAGGGGTACAGGATGGGTGGCACAGGATAGGGCTACAGGATGGGTGGGACAGGATGGGGGCTACAGGATGGGGGGACAGGTTGGGGGGACAGGATATGGGGATAAGATGGGGGACAGGATGGGGGGCAGGATGGGGGGACAGGACAGGGAGGACAGGATGGGGGGGACAGGATGAGGGACAGGATAAGGGGATAAGATGGGGGACAGGATGGGGGACAGGATGGGGGACAGGATGGGAGCTACTTGGGGCAGGACTGCAGGCAGGGAATGTGGGGTTGGAGGTCAGGGAGAGGGAGGAGGGCGGCCTGGGAGGGAAGTGATAGTGGGGACCTGGAGAGGTAGGTTCAAGAACTCCTGGAAAGAGGGAAGAGTATGGGGGGGGGAGGGGGAGGAGACAAGCAGGGAGGGGGAGGGTGCAGAGGGGAGGGGAAGGTGCAGGGAAGGGAAGGCAGGGAAGTTGCAGGAGGCAGGGAGGGAGGGGGAGGGTGCAGGGGACAGGGAGGGAGGGGTCTCTGTGGTGTGCTTCCCAATGACCCCTTCCTCCGGGAGCCGTGGACAGGGGCACAGGCCCATGTGCGGGTTCTGGAGTGGACATCGGGGCGGGGGGGACGCTGCTGCCCTCTTTAAGGCTTTGGGCCGGGACACCGTCCAGAGAAGGGTCCTCCCACGCGGTGCTTCCGGGTTTGCTGTGGACACAGTCTCTGGTCTGTAAAACAAAGAAAGCGTCCTGAGTGGTGAGGCCAAGGTGGTGCAAGGAGGCTTGGGGGCTCAGTCTCCCCACACACGTGAGCGCTGTTCTCTGTCCCCCCCCCCCCACACACTGTCCTAATTTAACATTCCCGACCCCATGACGTTCACGGTTGCCATCCTCTGGGTGACCTCGAGTAAGTTTTGTCATAGCACGCCCCAGAGTGGAGCCCAGGGAGCCCCTCTCTTTACGACCCCCTCCCCTCGAGCCTGGGCCAGAGTCTGGGCCCCTTCCCGCCCACAAGGTGGCAAAGGCGACAGGACCGTGTGGTGATTTATGGCAAAGATGAAGACATGTGTTCGGATGTAGTGAGATCCCTAGTGGGTTTGACCTCAAGAAAATGAAGATCTCTCTGGGTGGGCCTGACCTAATCAGAAGAGCTCTCTCAAAGAGGTGTCGGCCTCTGTGAGTTCAGAGACCGGAGGCAGCAGAGGCGCCTGCTGATCTTGAGGAAGCGGGTTGCGCTCCCGTGAGGGCCACGTGGCAGTGACCTCAGGTGGCCTCTGGGAACTGAGGGCGGCCCCTAGGCGACAGCCAACAGGGAGGTGGGAGGTCAGCCGCGCTGTCACAAGAAACCAGATCCTGACACCCTGACAGCAACTGTGGGCTGTTGTAGGAGTCCCCAAATCCGGAAAGGAGCCATGCTGCTCCCCGCCCCCCACCAGGGCCCAGCTGAGCCAGCCCGACCCCGACCTTGGACCCTAGGACACAGTAAGTGAAGTTGTTTGCAGGTGTATTTATTATGCTGAGTTGTGGATCTGTTGGTGGCAGTAGGCGACCCGCACACTTTCCAAAGCCTATTTCTGCGTTGTGACACTTGTTACGCATGTTGTCCCGACAACTGCCCCCAGCATCTCCTTGAATCTCATAGACGGAAATGGTCAGAGAACAGAGGCCAGCATCAGCCTTTCTTAACCTCACCTGGGATAACACCCCCCACGAAGACCACGGCCCAGAGCCACCTGCCAGACGGAGCTCCAGGTCTCCCTCGGGAGTCCTGAGTCAGCAGAGGTCAAGAACGCCCCTGGGGGGAGGGGCAGGCCTCTGGCGGCCTCCTGGAGGCTCCGAATACTGCTTTTGCTTTTCGCAAAAGCAAGGTAAGTGTGACAGCATTGAGCGAGTCCCGTTTGCCACATTGAGGGATAGGAATGCCTTGTCTGAACGTGGAAACGTGGGGCCTCCAGACACAAGGTAATGAAACAGCAACAAACAGGACCTCGACAAAATCCCAGCATCAGCAGTCACAAGGTAGACCGGAGGGGCGCTAGGAGGAGAGGGTGTGGACAGCGGCGGGCAGGGGCTGTGGAGCTCAGGGGAAGAGACACCAGCGCACAGGATGGGATGGGCAGCAGGGCTGTGGGGGTGCAAGGGGAGGGAGCAGTTTAAAGCTACAGGGGCCTGGTGCAGGAGGGGCAGGTACCTGGGAGGCGCTGGGCACCTGAAACAGAGGCCCAAGCCCCGGAGTGGGGGCTTCAAGCCAGAAAAGTAACGTGATAAAGACCGCGCTTTAGGAACCGGCCTTGAGCAGAGCCATGGGGGTGGGGCGGAGGCAGAGGAGGGGCTTTCTGTGTGTGTTGGGGGGGAGTACAGGTGGAGGGGGAGGGCGGGGCATGGAACCTTCCCTGCTGGCCCCCCCCAAACTCACACCCCAAGCCCCGAGGCACAGGACGGTGCCTGGAGGCAAATCTGAGGCCAAGCTCCACCTTCAGAGAAAGGCACCTGCGCATGGGAGGGGCCTTCCCAAGGTCGCTGAGCAAGTTAAGCGCCAAGGCAGGACTGGCCAGAATTGAGGGCTCAAGGGAACCTGGAGGCTGCCTTGCCTGACATCACCTTCAACAGCGTTCTCAGACCCCGTGTTGTCAATGGTGCTGAAGACAATTAGGAAAATTTCTTCTGTGACTCCAGATTCTCTGCCAGATGCCCGCTTCTTTCTTTCATTACCCGTGAGCCTCTCCCACGATGCGCTCGCGGCCCGGGACGGAGTTCCCGGAGCTCTGGCCACGACGGCCCGGGTGGGTGAGAAGTTCCTCGGAACCCTTGTTCAGTGGATGGGCTTGGCGGGATGGTGTATCAGAACCTTGTGAACTTTCCCTCTGGCTCTTTATCGAAGGCTTAAGAAAGGGAGTCTATTTGCATGTTAAGATGAGAAAAAGGAACAACCATTTGAGAAGACAAGAGTTGGAATTTATAAGCCTCTACAAACTGCTATTTCTTTCAGGGACAGAAAATAAAAATGGGAGACGGTAAGGAGAGGCGTTGGTGCTGCAGATAACATCATTTAGAGGATTCTGAAACCTGGTATAATTTATCATTACATAAGATGCTTTGGTCCGCAAGATCAAAAGCGACTGACGTTATCTATGTGCGCGCAGCCCGGTTGAATCGCTCTTCAGAATCCCAGACAAACATTTCATTAGTCACCATTCATCAGTAAATTGGGATGAAACGCCAAAACACTTCTTTAAAAGAGCTGGATTGCATTTCCTACATGTGGTGCTTTAAAAAAATAACCATTCATGCCGCACTTCTCTTTCAAGTGTTCAAACTCTGCTGCTTTACAAATATTTGCTTAGTCTCCATGACCCTCTTTTTCAGTCGCAAGTACTATTCTTTTCATTTCTGAGGCCGGGGGAGGAGATAGAAACTATTCCAACGCGTGGAGTCAGTCTGCTCTTGGCCAGGAAAACGGAAAACCATGATTTCGGGAGAAAAGCTATTGAATCCGGTCTGGCGACGGCTGTGCCACTGTTTGCAGGTGTTCGGCCAAAATGACCAGGGACCATCTCTCCAAAACGGACACACGGGCTAGGTGGGGGACGGGATGGGGGCGATGTCCTAGGGAGTCCCCGGGCTGTGTGCTGAGACGCTGCGGTTACACGGCGGATCCAAGGCCACGTCACCAGGAAGGCTGCGGAGGGCGCAGTGGCCGCGGGGAGGCAAGTCTCCACGTTCCTGCTTCTACCCCAACTGGAAACAGACCGGAGGCGGGGGGTGGGACCTGCGGACACTGGTCATGGCTTTCCCTGAGCTTTGTCATCATAACCCAACTGAGGGGTTCTGCCGGCCAAGATGGAGAAGCTGGTCACGGACAACGCTTCTTCTAGAACAAGTTGAAAAGTCAGACTTTTTTCTAGTGAGTTGGAAGACACCGGAGGGCTGCTGTGCTGTCGAGACTTCAGATGGATGATCCCAGAGAGAGGGGAGAGAGGCTGAGAAACCGGCTAGGCCCCGGCTAGGACTCTCTGGAGTCGGCAAAGTGCTGATCCCGTGACTTCCTGGCGCTTGCGGGGACAGCAGGAGGAGGACCCCGGAGGAAAGGCAGGTGCCTGGTTCTGTCTTAAACCTGCAGCTTTCCCCAGAGGCGCTTGCCGCATCCTGAGGGCAGGTAGGAAGGATGCTCAGAAGCTGAGCACAAAACCTTGGAGTTGTTGGTTTGGAACACTGAGATTTTTGGTGTCATGGGGCTGAATTGGAGTTTAGCAGGTAGACGGACGTTAGCAAGTAGTCTAGGGTTTCAGTCGGGAACCTTGGGAGGTCACCCGGGGAGAAAAGAGAAGAGGGGCACGGATCCTTACAAAGTGAATCAGAACAAGCCAGCCAGTGAGCAAGTGGCCCCGAATCCCACTCACGAAGGAAGTCGGCCCGTGGTCGGGATCCCCATCTGGAAGACAACCTCGCCCACACCCTCTGCAACTTCTCATTCAGAATACCTAGCATTTCGTGAAGGTTCTCCAGGCGTAGCCAAGAAGGGGAACCAGGAAACAAAGAGCACTTACTTGAGGATAGTACATTTGTTGGAGTCACAACACGTGGCCTTTAAAATAGCAAGGATGAGGAATTTGATCAGAAAATCCAAATTCACAAAGAAGGGCCCATTGATACTTTGGCCATTAAAAATGTCAATAACTGAAACTAAGATCCAGTTCAGTAAGGTTGGGTTCAAACCCTGGAGGAGAGGACTATCGGACCTTGGTTAGCAGAAGACATCCAGGCTCCGGGCAGAGAAGGAAAACAGCAACAGAGACAACATGGAGCGCGGGGAAGTAGGCGCGTTAGCGAGGCATTGGCAAGAGAAGTGAAGGCCAAGGGGGCAGAGGAGCCTCTAAAGAGCGAATGTGGAGGTTTGTCCAAAAGGGATGATGGAACTGGAGTCACAGACGGAAAAACGACGAGGCCCCCGCGCAGCACGGGCCCGAAGGGAGCCACGCCTGGCACCGTAACCAAACTGCCTGAAATCCAAAGACACAGAAATCGCAGACACGGTCAGAGGACACGTAATCGTGACCTTCAAAGGAGGACCCAAAATCCCGGAAGCTGACCTTTCCTCAGAAGCAATGGGAAGGAGGAGACAACGGAATGACTCCTGTAAAACACCACGAGGAGGAGACGGGAGCCCGAGCCGGAGCAGAGAACTCGTCCTTCACAAGTGAGAACACAACAAACACATTTCCATCATAAGCAAAAGCTGAGAGATTTTGTCGCCAACAAATATACACAGGAAGGAAAAAAAATTTAAGAAGAGTTTTAGAGGAGAATTCTTTAGGAAGAAAGAAAATGATGCGCGAGAGAAACACAGAAATCTAGTGAGGGATAAATGCAAGAGAAAGGGGAGAAGAGAAATATCTAGGTGGTTACAAATACATATCGACCGTATGATAATAATGATATCTGACATGGTCCGTGAAATACATGAAGATTAAAAATACATAACAATAATAATATGGAGAGAGATAAATGCCTTTGTCTCCCAAGGTTATAGCATTGGCTAAGGGTGGCAGTAATATTAATTTAGACTAGACTGTTATTAATCAAAGATGCATATTATAATCTTGAATTTATAATTCTAGCCTCTTAAATAAAAAGGGAAATTTATAAAATTTATAAAAGGATACAGGTAAAACATTAAAAAGATACAAATATTAGTTAAATCAAAGAAGGTAGAGAAAGGGAACATTACCTTTCCCCTGGTGATTCTACTCCTGGGTACATACTCCAAAGAAATGTGCACACGTGTGCACCAAGAGACATCTACGATAATGTTCATAGCAACATTATTCATAATAACCCAAATTGGGAAGTTTATCAAGAGTCGAATGGATAAAAATGGTGGTATATTTATGCAGTAGGATACCACAGGGCAATGACTCAGCTCAAACTATTGCTACATGAGAGAATGTCAGTGAGTGTCACAGACACAATTATATGCGAGAAACCAGATACATAAGAGAAGGAAACTAACATATGGGGATTGGTGGCAGAATAGTGCCTCCATAGAGGGTGCCCTGATTTGGAGGGTTATATGGGGTTTCTTGGGGACTGGTGTTTTCCTATGTCTTGAACTGGGTGATGGTCACGTGGGTGCGTTCACTTTGTAAAAACTCATCAAGTCATAAACAACCAACAAAACTAAAAGACAACCTATGGAATGGGAAGAGATATTTGCAAATGGCATATTTGATAAAGGGTTAGTATCGAAAACATATATAGAACTTATGCAACTCAGCACCGAAAAACAAATAATCCAGTGAAAAATGGGCAGAAGACATGAATAGACACTTTTCCAAAGAAGACTTCCAGATGGCCAACAGACACGTGGAAAGATGTTCGACATCACTCATCATCAGGGAAATATAAATCAAACCACACTGAGAAACCACCTCACGCCTGTCAGAATGACTAAAATCAACAACACAAGAAACAAGAGGTGCTGGTGAGGATGTGGGGAATCCCACGTGCACTTCTGGTGGGAATGCAAACTGGTGTGGCCACTGTGGGAAACAACACGGAGTTTCCTCAAAAGGTCAACACTAAAACTACCCTATGGTCCAGGACCCCCACTACTGGGTATTTACCCAAAGAATACAAAAGCACTAATTCGAGGGGACACATGCACCCCCGTGTTTCTTGTGGCATGATTTACAGTAGCCAGTACATGGAAGCAGCCCAAGTGTCCATTGGCCGATGAATGAATACAGAAGATGTGGGATGTGTATACAATGGAACACTATTCAGCCATAAAAAGAAGGAGATCTTGCCATCTGCACCACACAGATGGAGCTAAAGAGTATAATGCTAAGGGAAATAAGCCAGTGAGAGAAAGACAAATATCACATGATTTCACTCACATGTGGAATTTAAGAGACAAAGCAAATGAACAAAGGAAAATAAAGAGACATACCAAGAAACAGGCTTTTAACTACTGAGAAGTTGTTGCCAGAGAGGAGGTGGGCGGGGGGGGGGGGCGGGCACGGGGGAAATTGGTAAAGGGGATTGATAGCACACTTACGACGAGCACCGAGAAATGTGTAGAAATGTTGAGACACTGTGTTGTCTCACCTGAAACCAACATAGTACCGTATGTTAACTATACCAGAATTAAAAACAAAAAAAACTTGGGAAATGGATCCCATTCTGGAGAACATGATCATGCTTTCTGGAGTATACCACAGGCACTCAGTTATTTAGAGAGACTCTCGGGCCCCGAGCCCATCAGCTCTGGGACAATGCTTCACAGGTCATGGGCGTTGCCTATCTGAGCTGCTGAAAGGGGGGACGTTCTATGCTAGACTTTACAAGGGGTAACGGGTCCTGCCTTGACGTTTCTCCAATCATCCTCCGGTCTAGCTCTTGCCTTAATTCTGTGGAGATATATCTCTAGAGCAGAATGTGCAGTGTTTTCTGTTACATTTACGTGTACCTTTCTGGTGAAATGTATTTCTATGGGACCGCACCTGTCGTACTAAGAAATGTGTATAGAAATGTTATAGTGCTGGGGAAATAATCGTTATCATGTGATGTGTGTATTTTTGGTGGTTCACAAACCCCTTGCACGTAAGAGTTCACTTGATTCTTACAATCATGTGAGATGTGTCAGGTGATGTACCAAGACCACACACACAGCCTTTGAAAGGTCAAGCCAGGACTTGAATCCATGACTTCTGACTTTAAATTCACTGCTGCATGATACCTCATTTGACCTAAGTCATACATTATGTCACCCATAGAATTATAAGTTTAAAAAATCCTAAATAAGTAATTGGATATTAATTTATTCACTAAACAAACACAAGCCTCATCAAGCTGTATATTCATAATCTGTGTACTCTTTTGTTTGTGTGGTCCTTCAATAAGTATTAATGACAAAGGTGCAAACCTAAGAGAGTCTTAAATGCAGAGAATAAAGCGAGGGTTGACGGAGGGAGGCGGGTGGGGGGATGGGCTAGATGGGTGATGGGCATTAAGGAGGACACTTGTTGGAATGGGCACTGGGTGTTGTATGTAAGAGGTGAATCACTGGGTTCTACTCCTGAAGCCAAGACTACACTGTATGGTAACTAACTTGAATCTAAAAAAAAAAAAAGAAAGAAAGAAAAGAGGGAAGGAGGGAAGAAAGAAAGAAAGAAAGAAAGAAGAAAAGAAAATGAAATAGAATGGAATGAAATTATAGAAAAAGAGGAAAAAAAGATTACAAAAAATAAAAACAAACCCCCCAAAAACACAGGTGGACCTCCTACCGTCCACATGCTGGTTCCTAGCCTTAGCACCTAACAGTCCCTGGAGGGGAGATTCACGCCTTCCCCAGGGATTTCTGCAAACCACATCTCTTCCCTCGCACTCCACACCAGTCTTCCTTCTGTACTGGAACTTTTCCTAAACTTCAAGCCTGGACAATTTTTTAAACATCTATTTTGGTTCTCAATTCCTAAAACACCTCTGAACACTCAGTTTATGTAAATCCCGATTCCTCTGTAGCCCATGGACGAAGAGCCTTGGCAATATATTAAGAACCCCGAGTTAACTATGACCCCTCCCCAGGCCTCACCTATGCAGAGAGGCATTCAGACAGGCGTCCCCCACCCCCTCCCCCCGGGGCTCATTCCTTAGTGATGCAGTGACAACAGCCCAGAATCACTAAGGAAGGGCGTAGACTTGACCTTATCTTCTGAGCGTCACCATTATTCAATTCAATAGGAAATTGTTGGGAACTGCTAACGGAGAGGAGCGATTCTGTGTTCCTGTCCCTGAGGATATTATAGTCAATTTCGGACACTGGCAGACAAAATAGAGCATGTTGAGTGTTGCAATAAGGCGCCAGGAGAGGAAAGAAAAGGCGCATCTAACCAGTGATGACTCCAGAGTGGCGCTCGGGTGAGTCTTAGGGAATAAGACAGCATTTTACAGGGAAAGAGAAGGTGCAGGAACATTCCAAGCAGAAAGAAACGTAAGAGCTGAGCCATGGCTGGCATGAGGCAGATTACTCTCTTGTGGGGACTTTCTGCCCCTTCAATTCTGGAGGCAAACAACGTGACCCGCGCCACAGCTTTTGCCAAAGCCAACCACCGAACGCAGAGCCAGCAAGAACGTGTCTCACCAGGGTTAAGGGTTGATTTCCGTTGGCCTCAACTTTCCCGTAAGACCAGTTACTGTGGTATCTGTTTTGTCCTCGCTGCCAGCACCAGAGACCTGACCCTGAGGACCCGAGGACCCGCCGCTCACCACGTCCGGACACAGGGTGACAGTGGTGTGCCAACAATTGTTCACTGCCTGGACCTCCCCAGAAACTGATGTGTGCACACACACAAGCACATAGTTTAGTAAAACCGAGATCCTGTCAAGGACGTGTTGCGCAATATTCATCAATAATAGTACGCACGTAAGACTCTGGTGTAAACTGTGCGTAGAAAAATGGATTCTCGCAAAATGCTTTTGCTCATTTTTTTCAAAGCTCTTGGACCACGGCCAAGCAAGTGAGTGTAGTTACAACACGTGTGCTGGTTGGTGTGCTCCTGTGTGCAGTCCACACCACGTGAGACAAAGCGACACGGGGACCGTGTGTGCCAGAACCTCACTCCAGGGTCAGTGATGCGTGTGGCCTCCTGTCCAGTCACGTAACAGTCTGTGGACCGAGGACAATGCTTCCTCGGGGTTCTGGCTTCTCACAGAGCGATGGCTGCAGACGCCAGCCACATTTTGGCTTCACCTGCATTTTCCAGCACTTTTCACCACCTCGGGTCTAGACAGTGGGGCAGCACAGGGAGTACGTTGTGCCCCAAATCGTGGGCTGTGACATCACCCCACCGCGGCCAACTTCAGGCGGTGATGCTGCGGGAGGCAGGCAGCAGCCCATCACGGGTCAGCGTATTTCTACCTGTAGACACAGCAGATGCCAGTGACCTCGAGGGGGGGGAGGAGTAGAACAGAGGAGAGTAAGCAGGAAGTAATGACTTTTGAGATGTGTTGTTTTTGTATGACTTCTGTTGTGTAAGCTGAGAAGGGGCGGAGAGAGAGGGAGACACAGAATCTGAAAGGGGCTCCAGGCTCTGAGCTGTCAGCACAGAGCCTGACCGGGGGCTCGAGCCCATGAACCGTGAGATGACAACCTGTGCCGAAGTCGGACGCTTCGCCGACTGAGCCACCCGGGCACCCCTCTATAATTTCATTTTTAGTAATGACTGTATTTAACAATGGGCTCATGAAATAATCTGCAAATTTACCAGTCGGGATGTTCTGCGTCTCCTTCTCCGTAGCCTGCTGGGGAATGTTTTCTTTTCGCCACTCTGTCCATGAACAACGTGTCTAAGTATAAAGAGATTTGCAAAACATCACACCCGTGGTAGGCAGCCTCCTAGCACCCAGCCCCTCTCTGCTCCTTTCGTATTATGACAGACGTCGGGAAAAGAAGGGGGATCTACACGGCGGGCCACAGAAGTTCACTCTGACAACATCCGCACAGACCGCGTGTGAGTGGCCATTGAAAGAGGTGAGGTGTTTATCTGTTCAGAGGTTTGAGGTCATAGTACTTTGGCTCTGTGAAACATCGTTTTAAATTTCCTGATTTCACTGTGTTTAAATCCCTGAGCATGATGGCTCCCAAACCCTTCTATGTCGATGTGTAGTTTCCTCGGCAACGAGAAAAGCATGCACACACACACGAAACAGATCACCAACAGGTGAACGCACAAAAGGTTCGTGTCTTACACGCCTTGCGGCTGAGCGTTCCTGCTTGAAGAACTCATCCAGAAAACAAGGGGCCCAGCCGTCTGAAAGCAGCCTGTCTCTCCCAGTGTCCCCACCCGGCTGGGCCCCCTCTGTCCCCTCACGTGCCTTCAGAGGGAATCGACCTGGTTGGCGCTCAGAAGCCACAGAGCCAATGGCGATCCCCGGACGCCCCCTATTCTCCTCCCTGGCGAAGGCTAACAGTCCAGGTGGGTGAGGGGATGCCCACCGTCAGAGCAACAAAGCGACCAACCGAGAAACTTAGCTGTTCAGGGCTCATTGCCCTTCATTTCTATGGCAAAGGGACAATCGGCCAAAACAAAAATAGAAACAAAACTAAGATGTCATCAGAGTTCCCGGGGCGGTATTCCGCAGGTGCGCCCACCAGGTGCCCCAAGCGGAAGACCCGGAAGTTCCGGGAAGGCGGAGGGCTGGGCTAGGAAGGGACTTCGGGCTGTCTCATGGGCGCTGGTCACGTTCTGTCATCTCCTTTATCTTGGTGAGCTGATTGAGCCCCCTGGAGTTGCAGAGTTTAATGAGGACAGTGCCCTGGGAGAGCCCGGCCCACAGTGCACCCCTCTGTGTCATCAGGGAGGGTCTCAGCGGTGTGGCATTCAGGTCCTGGGCGGCACTTGCTGGGACCCACCTTGTCTCTGAGCTTCTCAAGAACAGAAAACCCCCCCTTACTCACCAGTACTTCGGCATCGGGCTTATTGTGAGGCACACGTTGCTTCCCCACCAAATAAACTAATAAACAGATTTTTAAAAAGATATTGTAGCTGCACATTTGATTATATACAATTATGTTCATGGTATATCGATGGGTATAAAAATCATAATTATTCCACATTTAAGATGTTTCCGGGGTTTCACAGTATGGGCATCGATTTTATAGCATGTTTCTATGGGCATGTTGAACCTCTTGTTTGATTGTTGTCCAGGGGTAAATTTCTAGAAGCAGAATTTATGCGTCAAAGCAGAGATACATCTTAAGACTTTTTATATCTGGCCGCATTATTTGTGACATATTTGCTTTTAAATGCGGCCATTCATTTCTGTAAACATTTTAACCCATTATCTCCTACTTATTTTTCAGGCAGGAGCATTCTTGCAATGCTAAACTCTTCCTCGCTCACGTGAAACACTCATAATCACTTTATATGGTTTGTACAATGGTTAGGAACAAATACTTCCTGTTCTGTTTTCATTGAAATTAGTTGTTTTCTTTTTTTTTTATTTTTTTAAGTTTATTTCTTTATTCTGAGAGACAGAGCGAGAGAGAGTGAAAGAGAGAAGCAGAAGCAAAGAGAGGGAGAGAGAGAATCCCAAGCAGGCTCCACGCTGTCAGCACAGAGCCTGATGCTGGGCTCGAACCCACGAACCACAAGATCATGACCCGAGCCGAGATCAAGAGTCAGACACTTAACCAACTGAGCCATCCAGGCGCCCCGAAATTAGTTGTTTTCTAGTGAACTTCAGAAGTATTTTGAATTGTTTTGATCCAGTTGGAATTTTCCACAAAAGAGACTTAAATTCATAGATGAATTTCGAGAGGGACACCTAGGTGGCTCAGTGGGTTGAGCGTCCAACTTCAGTTCAGGTCATGATCTCACAGTTTGCGACTTCCAGCCCTGTGTCAGATCAGGGCTGACAGCTCAGAGCCTGGAGCCTGCTTCCGATTCTGTGTCTCCCTCTCTCTCTGCGTCTCCCTCGCTCACACTCTGTCTCTCTGTCTCTCTGTCTCTGTCTCTCTCGAAAACTAAATAAACAATTTAAAAAAATTAAAAAATAAGTGAATAAATGAATTTGGAGAGAAACAGTATTTTTGTAGCACTCTGTGCCCTGTTTCAGAGCGCAGAGCCTCGCCCCCACTAGTCAGGATTCTTTCATCTGAGTTAAGTCTGACAGCTTCTACCAAAGGTCAACCTCACTCTCATACCTTTTATGTGGGTCCACTTCCCCATCTGACATCACACTCTGCACTTGAAATGCCTGTGTCATGATCTCTTCTTGTAGGACCTGCCTGCTGGCAAGTGACATCCTTCCTCCTTTTCTTTACATGGGAGATTTATCTCATGTTCATTTTTATAGAATACACCACTTATTTACTGAAACTAAAATTAGTTAACATATAGTGTAGTCTTGGTTTCAGGAGTAGAACCCTATGATTAATCTCTTACATAGGACATCCGGTGCTCGTCCCCACAAGTGTCCTCCTTAATGCCCGTCACCCATCTAGCCCATCCCCCATCCACTTCCATCCATCACCACTAGGATTGTTCTCTGTATTTAAGAGTCTCCTATGGTTTGCCTCCCTCTCTGTTTTTATCTTATTTTTCCTTCCCTTCCCCTATGTTCGTCTGTTTTGTTTCTCAAATTCCACATATGAGTGAAATCGTATGGTATCTGTCTTTCCTTGCCTGACTTATTTCACTTAGCATAATACACACGTGTTCATTTGTATAAAGATACACTGACTTAATACTGAATTTTAGGTTGACAGTTTTTATTTCTTTCAGTGCTTTAAAGACGCTGTTCCATTGTTTTCTGTTTTTTTTTTCTTCTAATTCTCTTGAGAAGTCTGTTGTCTTTTTTATGATTGTCATCCTATAAGTCATGTGTCTTTATTCTGGCTGCTTTTAAGATTTTCTAGTTATTATCGGTTTTCAGAAATTTGACTGTGAAGCTCTTTGTGTGTCTTTCTTGGTGTTTACTGTGCTTGGTTGTTCACTGGGTTTCTTGTATGTGGGTGTGTGGTTTTCATCAAATTTATGAAATTCCTGGCCATAGTTTCTTGAAATAATTTGTCTATCACTCCAATCACCTCCTTATTTGCTGCTTTTCTTTTTCTCTCTAGACTTCACTTGGATGGTTTCTCTTTGTGGGTTTTAAATTAACTACTCTCTTCTTCCACAATGTCTGATCTGCTGTTATCCCAGGCCTGTGACTTTTTTTTTTTTTTTAATTCTACATTGTCCTTTTCATCTGTAGAAGTTCTATTTGGTAATCTTTGACTTTAGTTTTTATTACTGTAAAATATTCATAACATTAAATTTACAATTTTTACCACTTTTAAGTGCACGTGACATTGGACTCATTCACGTTCTTGTGCAACCATCCCCACCATCCATCTCCAGAAGCTTCTCATGTTCCCGAACTGCAGCTCTGTCCCCAGTAACACTGACGCTGACCTCCTCCCCCAGCCCCGGTGCCCACCATCCACTCTCTGCCTCTACAATCTGACGACTCCAGGGACATGTGATGAGTGGAATCGTAGGATCATATGGTAACTTCATGTTTCATTTTCTGAGGAGCAGCCACAATGTCTTCCGCACAGGCCACACCACTTTACACCCCCATAGCAGCGCACAAGGGCTCCAATTTCCCCCATACCCTCCCTGGCACTTGTGATTTTATATAGATATAATTTATATTTATATATATTTAATTTTATATATATATATATATATAATTCTTTGTAACACTTGTGAAATGGTGTCTTATTGTGGCTTTGATTGGTGTTTCTCTAATGATGAGTGATGCTGAGCATCTCTTCACGGGCTTATTGGCTGTTCATGTGTCTCCTTCAGAGAAATGCCTGTTCACGTCCTTCACCCATTTTTTAATCATGTCGCTTCTGTTCTGTTGTTGAGTCCTAAAGTGTTTTTTTTTTATATATTCTCAATATTAATCCCTTATCAGATAACACGGTTTGCAAATATTTTCCCCTCTATGAGTTGCCTTTTTCACTCTGTTGATAGTGTCTTTTGGTGCACAAATGATTATTTTTTATGGCTTATGTTTCTTTCCTCATGATGTTCATGTTTTCACTTAAATACAGGGGTGTACTGGGGCGCCTGGATGGGTCGGTCAGTTAACATCAGACTTTGGTTCAGGTCATGATCTTGCGGTTTGTGGGTTCCAGCCCGTGTTGGGCTCTGGGCTGACAACTCGGAGCCTGGAGCCTGTTTCAGATTCTGTGTCTCCCTCTCTTTCTGCCCCTCCATCACTCACACTCTTTCTCTCTCTCAAAAATAAATAAACTTTAAAAAAGTTAAATACTGGAGTGTATTTATAACGCTTATAATAGCTGTTTTATGTGTGTGTGTGTGATAATTTCTGTGTATCTATTACCTCTTGATTTGTTTTTATTGACTCCTTTCCTCTGGAATCTGTTTGATAATTTGTAGCAACTCTACCTGTCTCTTAATATCTGATTGACTGCCAGGCACTGTGAACACCCACTTGGGTGAGTTTGGCTTTAGTTTTCTTCCTTTGGAGAATGTTTGGCTTAGCAGGTGGCTGGACTCCCTTGAGATCAGTTCAATCCCCTCAAGGCTTGTTTATAAGTATTATTATGGCTGGTGTAGGGCAGCCTTTACTCTAGGCCCAGTTTTGCCAAACTGGAGGAAAGAATTGACCCTTCTGGTATTTTTACTGATTGCTATATTCTGAATGTTTTTGTCCCCCCCCCCCAAATTCAGGTGTTGAAATCTTAACCCCCAATGCAATGGTATTGGGAGGTGGGCCATTAGGAGGTGATTAGGTGGTGAGGGTGCAGCCCCATGAAAGGGGTTCATGGTCTTTTGGAAGAGACCCCAGAGGGCTCCCTGCCCCTCCACCGTGGGAAGTCACAGCAGGATGTCTGTAGGAGAGGGCCTTCATCAAAAGCCCAACCTGCAGATGCCTTGATGTGTAACTTGCAGCCTCCAGGACTGTGAGAAATCCGTGTCTGTTGCTTGTTGAAGTGGTCTAGATCACGGTGCCTGTACTGCAGCTGGAGTTGAAGAAGGCACCATCTTACAGGGGAGAAAAAGACACTTAGGATGAAACGTCTCTCGGGGCCAGAGAAATAACTTGTAGAGAACAATTCAAAATACACGTGCACGGCTCCTTGTTCAAGAATTACTAAGGATTTCAAGACAGTGAAAGCAGAGCATTAGGCCAACCGTGAGGCCCGCCTGAGAGAGGGCCCCCTGTGATAGAGGGGACCCCATGGGATCGGCCGGGCCACCTGCCCACGAAGCCGGCCCTGGTGTCCGGCACAAGGACACTGGTTCCGATCACGATGAACTGGGACCACCCAGGCATCGATTGTGTGCTCCCTGCCTCTTTGTTGCAGGATTCTTTCCCTCAAGACCCAGGGGTTCCTTGTCACCTGCTTCAGAGAACGAAGAGGGGGACACAAATGAGCAGCAGGCCAAAGTTTATTAGAGTGTAAGATCAGAAAGGGAGAAGAGTAGCAAAGCTCTCTTTACAGAGAGGGGATGTTCAAAGGTGAATGCCTGTGACAACGGGCAAGGGTCCTCGTCTTCTAAGGTTCTGCCCCCACCCCTTTCCCCCTTCTTCCTTCTCAGGTTCTACCCTTGCTGGTTGGATAGCTCCAGGAGCTGGGCTGTCCATTCCTGATTGGCCCGTTTCCACTGTATGAGGAGTCAGACTGGTCATCCTGTCCCTCCTATAGCATAAGTTTTATGGTTTACTTTTTTAGTTACGCATTTGATTGTCAAATTCCTGAGGGGAACCTGAGGGGGGGTAGGTGGGGTCCGTCACATTCTTAAGAGGAACCTTACGCCCCAGGGGGTTTGCTGTAGTCAGCAGCTCCCAGCATTGTTCCAAAATACGTGTTTTTCCCACCTCGGGTCCTCACCTTTCCCTCTCTGCCTATTTTATCCTATTTTTTCCTGATCGTATCTTGACAAAATAAAGCTTAACTTGTAGTTCACGTGAGACTCTCTTAGTTTTGTTGTCCTCAGTCTTCTGTCCTTGCACACAAACTAGAGTCAAGGACAAGCACGGAACCCCTCCGGGAAGAGCTCACAGGACCAGCTTAGCAAGCACAGCACGTGCCCCAGCTGGACGCCGCGGAGCAGCGAGGAAGAGGGTTGACCTTGTCCCCTGCCCGCTCTGGGCCAGGCGCTGAACGCCTCCAGGTAACTCCAGCTGTGCGGAGCTCATCCTGTCCGGGAGAAGCAGCTGGAGGCCGTCCCCGTTCCGGTGACAGCAGGGCTCTGAAGACTCATGCCTTCCGGACGAGGACAGGCTCCTTGTGCTGGGTGGCCTCCGGGGTCTCCTTCTGGGGGACACCTGACAGCCAGAGCGCTGAGCCTCCGCAGAGCTGCTGTCGGGTGGGGGGAGGGACTCCTCAGCAGGCAGGGGACAGGCCGGGGACAGGCAGGGCGTGCCGGCTCAGTGGCCAGGCTGTCTTGACAGTCAGGCCCGGGGGAGATGCAGTCACAGCCTCCGCAGCCCAGGAGCCTAAGACTATTCCTTTGTAAAAACTGTCACCAGCCCGCAGACAGTCTGTAGGAGGGAGAGCACGTAGCGCGGGCACGCACACACGAGCCGCGCGCGCGCGCGCACACACACACACACACACACACACACACGCACACCCTCGAGGACTTGCTCTCACACTCGTGCGTTTACATGCAGAATCACAGATGTCTGTGCACAAGTCCCACACGAAAGGTGTCCTGTTTCAGACGGTGTCCCTGACGCAGGACACACACAATTTGTGACGCCCCCGGAACAAAGACCGACTGCCATAAACATGGCCACGCCGTACGAGAACTCGCTCATTTCTAAATACGGCTCCAGCAGCCATATTTAAACCGCGGGCTGCGCTCGCTTAACCACGGCCGGAGGACGATGCGTCCCCGCGGGAACGTCCGCGCTGTGCTTCAGAGCGCGAGGCCGCGCGTCCACCCAGGACGCACACCAGCAGCCTCCCCGCCCGCGGCCACGCGGTTCTGGCGACCAGCCCGCAGGGTCCCCCACCCGGGGCTCCACCGCGCCGTCTGGGGCCCCGTCCACGCCCTGAACGCAACCCGGAAATACGGGTGTGGGCCGCCGGTGGCCCGGGGCATGCTGGGGGCCGTAGTTCCCCGACGCTTCGTACGGGCCGGAGGGCCCTGGGGCGGTGCATGCTGGGGATTGTAGTCCCATGACCTTCTGCCAAGGGCAGGGGGCGGCCCGGAGCGGCGCATGCTGGGGACTGTAGTCCTCCACGGGCGCCATCTTCCAAGGAGAGTGAGTTGGGCGTGGGGCTGGGGGAACCGCCCTCCCAGGCCCGCAGGACCGCCAAAGCCCGGGGTCGAGCCCCACGCTGTCCGTACCCCGCCCTCTGGCTGCACGTCTGGGAAGGTGATTTCATGAACCCCTGAGAGGGTAAGTGGAGCCAGGGTTCATCTAGAAAACCGCACCAGGGTGCCAAGCGCGGTGCCCGGACTCCTGGGTTCTCCGTGGGGAAGAACCAGCCAAAAATGAGAAATAAATGGAAGGGAAAGGAGAAGGAAAGGAGCAGCCCAAGAAGATGCTTCTGGGGCCCAAGAAGATGCTGCTGAGCAAAGAAAGGCGTTCCTCTGCCTGGGGACTGAGAAGACAGACGGCCGACCTTCGATGGCCATTGACGTCTAAAGTCCAAACGCGGACATTCGGAAACCGGGAGCTTCCCGCAGGAGGAACTGGCCGCAGGAAGCACGGGCGCAGCCCTTCCGGGGTGTAGACGGCGATGCCGGCCCACGCTGAGTGTTGGCCGGGGGCGGGTGCCTCCTGAGCACCGAGCTCGATGTGCATCAGCGCACCTGGCTCTCACCGGAGAAGGCCCCCTGGGCGCAGGCACTGTTGCTTCCCCGGTTAGCGGCTCTGCAGAGGCTTCGGACTTGAGCCCCTGCCGTGTCCCGGCCGCGCCCGCGCCCGCGCCGCTGGTCCAGGCGGATGAACGGTCGGTCAGCAAGACGAGAAGACAGCTGGTCGGGGAGAAAGGCTGCAGTGAAACCGAAATTTAAATAGCAGAATTAAAATCTGCTGGTGAAAGTGGGGAGAAAGATCGGCTTCTAGACGGTGAATTAACTAATTTCGTAAGAAACTGAGGACACATTTCGTGAAGTGGAATACCAGAAAAGCTTCTGGAACAATCTTTCCAGAAAACAGAACCTACCACCAGTCTCAGAAGGTTAAGTCTCATTAAAAAGTATCTGTCCTTGGGAAATTTCCTGGAGGGGAAGTATACCAGGATATTAAATTAAGGATCTGGTTGGTAGGAGATTGAGAATATTTCACTTTTTTTAAGTGTGTCTGGATTTTTAGCACCTTACAGGATGTGTGTTTCTTTGAACACACGAGGATGCCCTTTGAAAAGACCGCCTGTGATGAAAGTCGAAGGGTTCGCGTCCCGTCCGCCCCTCTGCCTTCTCCTGGGTCCTCAGGGAGCCCAGGCCCCTCTGCTGTCCTGTCCGGATCCAGTCCCCACGTGGACTCAGCTTGATGCCCACCCTGCTCTTGTCTCCGATTCCATCAGATGCCCTTGGGGCCGTGGGCGTGCGCGGCCCGTGGGAGAGGCCAGACAGCCCAGCGGGTCCCGGGCAGGGAGGGTGGGAAGGTCCCCGGGAGGGGCGGGTGCTGGACCGGCAGGGCTCACGGAACTCTCGGGAGCGGGCCGGGTTCTGTGAAGGATGCGACGCGAGAATAGGTCCTGTTCCTCCAGGCACCACGGGAGGAGGGTTAAAAGGCACAGCGCGGAGCAGACGGGGGCCACGGTCTGCACTTGCGTTTGGCCGCGGGCTGGGGGTCTGCTGGTGACAGCGAGAGCCTTGAGGGCTCTCTCAGAACTGGGCCAGTGGCGGACACCCAATCCCTCTTACCCACCACCCCACGCAGTGCGATGGCGCTGAAGAAACATGATGAGTGCCGAGCCGGCCTTCCGAGCCGGCCTTCCGCTGACGGGCTTCCCGGAGAAACTCTGTCCCGGCCACGCTGACTGTCGTTCACCCGTCCATCCCGAGTTCGTTCACCCCTGCCAAGGTCCCGGGTTCTGTGTAACGTGACCGTTCCCACCGTAGAGACGGATCGACTCACTGACAGATTCCTGGTGCAGGGCTGCCTCCCCTGGGGACACGGGCCGGCTTCGGGGTCAGTCTGTGCCGGGCTCTGGACCCGCCATCTGCTCACTGTGAGGTCTTGGGTAAGCGCCGCGTTTCTCGAAAGCACTGCTAACGCACGTTAGTGCTAAGAAGGGTCTGTGTTGGTGTGCGGCCTGCGGGTTTCCTGCGAGAGGCCCGACAGGGCATTGGACACACATTGGGACCGCAGCGCAGGAGAGCGAGCCGTGGCTGTGCGTGGACGGTCCCCAGGTGGCCTGCAGCCCATAACAGCAGAGCGACCTCCTGGAGGGAATGCAAACGGGGCTCCGTTTCCGCAGAGGGAGCTTCTGGCCTTCTGGCCACTTGTCGCCACCGTTTTCTGGCTGTGCTGCAGGTGCTGGTTGACAGCGTTTCCTGCTCGTGTCCTGTGGGAACAGCCATGGCTTTCTTAGCATTCTGAGGGTGTGCTCAGGGTCTCAGGCGCAGAGGTGGCTCCTTGACACATGCCTCAGAGGGACAATGAGAAAATTAATGAGCTCCTTCCCGCAGAGCCTCCTCACACACGCTGAGCACACTTGTAACCTTTTGTGGGATTCGGGGGAGGCAGAGGGTATCATCTTTTCAGAAGCAGCCTCGAAGGCAGATCAGGGAGAGGACACAGGAGCCTCAACCCGTAAACAAGAGAGGAGCCCCGCGCGGCTGAGCTCTGCCCTGCGTGGGCTTGAAGGGCGGACTTCTCCGGACACAGCTGTGGGTGCGAGGTCCGGAGACGAGCAGGTGGGCAGGAGAGAGGGAGTGTGCACCTCCACGGGATGGGGTGCTTGGTGAAGTCAGACAGGCAGAGGCGGGAGAACCGGGGTTAAGACGAGGCCGAATGGCAAACTGGAGGGATGGAAACATCCAGTCTGTCCATGGAAGGAAGTGGACTGAGAGTCCTTGGCCAGGAGAGAAGAGAGAGAGGGACCGGAGCGGGTCAGGGTCCTGTGGGTCAGGAGCAGGTGAGCTGTGCTCCTGTGCCAGCGTCCAGTGGGACGTGTACATCTGCAGGGTATGGGAATGGGACAGCTGTACAGATGTGGGGTCAACCGTACAGCCCCCCTCTTCCTCCCAGCAGGCATCTGCCCCCTGCCGGGTAGGCACGGCACTGTGTTCATCACCGCATCTTCTATTTCTGGGTGTTAGTCCCAGTCGCTTCCTTGGCAAAGCTCCCTGCCGGGTCTCTAAGGAGGTGAGCCTGCTCCCGTCTCCGCAGCCAGGCAGCGTGGATCCCGGATGCGTGGCCCCCAGCTGAGCCCCACGCTCCACGATGAGCCTCAGGGTTCAGTGCGTTCCCCGATGTTTTAGACCCCAGCCGTTTGGGGGATGATGTGGTCGGAAAGTGGCTGTTCTAATGCGAGGCCCAGATGCACACTGAAGCAGGTCCGAGCGCCCAGGCTGCCCTAAACTCAACCCTGTTCCTTCGCAGGCTGTCTGCCGTCACCTCCCACTTCACGTGTCACAAAATTCTCTCTCTGGTCGAATGAATCTCCTCCCTGACCCCAAATGGTTTTCTGGGTTTTCCCCTCCACGTGTGCCTTGCAGTTTCCTCGTGGCTCTCTGAGGCGGGAGACCTCTTCGTACCGTCGCTTTCGTCCCTATTCTGCACGTCCTGCAGGTACCGGCTTGGGCTCCCCCATCCAGCCGACTCTCCGGCCATCTCCCTCGCGTCACGCGGGTGTCCACTGCTCATGCCAGAGCTTCTGCTCTCGGTCCCATAAAAATGTGGGGTAGCCCCTAGCTGTGCTGGCAGAACCTGTACGAACCCCTGTTCCTTCTCGGGGCCTGGGTTAACAACACCACGTAGGCACCTCACCACAGCGGCGGTGTTTGCGTTCTCCTCCATGGGGGGCTCAGCCGCCGTGGCCACTGCATCACGTTTGACCTGAAAGACGGAACCTATGTGCCAACACTGTTCCGTGGCATCTCATGGGTTACATCAGTTGTCAACTTTTCTTCGACATTCGTATATTATGTTCTGCCGTCGAACTAAACCAATAGCCTGGAATGGGTTTGGAAATCTTCACGCTGCGTCTTCAACTGGTTGACCACCACGCTTATACACAACCCCCCGGCCCCCACGAGGACCCATGATTTAATTAGGGGACCCGGTGTCTAAGAGGACCTGTCGAGAGGAAGGTACCCTTTGGAGCGACAACCCACGCCTTCTTGTTTAACGTAAATGAGAAAGAGCCAACAGCATGGAAAGTAGAGCTTGCATCTAGATCAGTGGACAGGCAGGGTGTACTCTGGGTGATGGGGGGCAAGGGGCAGGGAGATGGCGTAGACATGGCGAGTGGCATTTATAATAGGTGCAGCCAACCTATTGGCTTGGACACACTGCCCCTTGCTGTACATAATGTCATTGTCCCTAATACCTGCGCATGATAGGGTTGGCCATCTCCAGTTTAGAGAGGAGGAAGCAGAAGCCCAGAGGGGCTACAGAGTCTGGCTGTGGTCGCCCAGGAGGGTAATGGCAGAGGCCGAGCCCAGCATGGCTGGGGATGGGGAGAGGTGCCGGCCAAGAGCTCTGACAAGGGCCACGGCCACACCCGGCTGTGTCTCAGTGGGAGCTCCCCCTTCCCGTGGCTGGGCCTCCACTGGCCATGCGTGTGTGCTCACCCGCAATGCACACTAGGGCTGCCCTGGGCGGACCCTGCCAGTCCAGATCAAGGACAAAGCTGCAGCCCCCGCCAGGAGGGAGCCTCTCAAAAGTGAAGGCAGGTGTTGGCAGACACAGAGGTGGTAAGAAACGTCCCCAGGTAAGTGAGTGCAGATCTGCTGGGACACCACCACGCACACACACACACGCACACACGCACACATGCACACACGCGTCACGGTGTCCGCAGGACGGCCCTGGCTGCTGTTGTACAGCAGGATCGCAGAATGCATGAAAGATCAGAACGGAAGTGTAATGTACATTTAATCCAATTGAAATCGTACTTCTGAAAGTAGATCAGATTGCTCTGATGTAAACAGGGAATGAATGCTGTCTGAACCACTATATAAAATAAACCTTGCCTAAGTGGCCGGTACCCTGGCCAGGAGATAGACATTCAGCCGGTTTGGCATATGGCTCGAGCTTCAGTCATATTGGGCATTTATGCCCTCAGAGACGATCGCGTAGCTTCCGTAGACATTCGTAACTGTAGAGACACCGCTGAATGTGAAGACCCAGGCCCCGGGGCCAGGTTTTAGAAAGAGTGTCGTAGATCTCTCTTCTCCGTGGTATTCAGGTTATCTTTTCATCAGGGCGCTTAACCCCATGTCCAGACGCACAGATGCTACGTGGAAACCTCATAGAGAAAGCTTAGCAAACACGACACATACAAATGTAAATTAGCCGTCAATCAGACATTAAAATGGATTTTTAAGAAGAATTTATCTACTTTAAAAGAGAGTAAAGATGATCCTTCTGCTAAATGATTTAAGAGTGTAATTGGCTGATGAGGGTGTAGAAACACAGTAATAAATGGGAAGTGCATTTAATTTTAGTTTGTCACTTCCAGCTTTATAAATTGGCTTATTCCAAACGAATACAGTTTTCAAAATTGAATTACCCTGTGTTTTTATTTATTCAGGTTTTTTTTCACCTCTAACCTGTTTATGTGACCCTTACACATACCAGCCGGTGGGCAAAAGCAGAAAGTACGTCTCCTGTGCACGCTTGTGTGTTTGGAGGTCTGCTGAGGTGGGGGTATCATATTTAATGAAATTGCATTACGTTGTCATCCACTTGCAAACCTGGGGGGACGTTCGGCCTGGGTTTGCCTTCCTCAGAGAACGCTCGTTTGCATGAGGTGCGTATTCTCTTTCCACCACGACCTTTTAGCCACACGTCTGAGTCCCCCACCCCCCATGAGAAAACTCTAACAAGTTCCTCATCACCACAGAGAGCAATTAGCTATCTTCAGTCAGCTGTGCTACCGAATGCCCCTGGGACCCACAGTGATGTCGTCCGGGTCCGCCCGCCAGGTCGCCGGGGAAGCCCAGCCCAGATGGGTTAGTATAATGCAGTGCTTCTCAAAGTATGGGCCTCAGAACAGCAGCAGCGTCACCTGGAAACCCCGTAGAAATGCATACTCTCGGGCCCCACCCCAGCCTTGCTAGTCTGAAACCTGGCGGGGGGGGGGGGGCACCTGGTGGTCTGCATTTCTCCCGTGCGTCCCGACAACTGTCATGCTTGCTCCAAGTTGAGTCTCTGTCTTGTGCATAAGGTTGCTCATGGAGTCAGTGCTCTTGGGACCGCATGTCACCCCTGCCCCCCTTACTCCGTGAACTGGGGCACATTACCTAAGCTCTACAGTCTGAGGTTCTTTGTAAGTAGCTGGAGACAATTCAAGCACTTTGGCGGGTTGCTATTAGATGCATTATATATCACGTCAAATACATTTCATGGGAGATTGTGCCTTGTGTATGAAGTAGGGTGTTAAGATGGAAATCTTCCTGCCTCTGTGTCAACGGAAGCATCGTGGGTAGCTATCCAGCGCCAAGGCGAGGGTGACACATGCCAGGTTAGCAGCCTTAACACAAGAGGAGCAGGTGTGAGGAAATGTGTCACGCGTGTTTCCAACGCTAGGGGGAGGGGCTTCAGCGGGAACTCGGTGCATGTCCCCCACGGCTGAGAAGATTCCACCGGCGCCTCAGGCCTGAGGAAGGTCCCGGCAACCTCTGGCAGCCGCACTGACGCTGGCACACACGTGTCCGGAATTTACCACGGTCAGAACCAGGTTCATGTGCAGCGTGCGGGCGAGGGAAAGCTGAGATGGGGCGGTTGACAGGTGTTCCCCAGAGGGTCCGCCAAGAAGACGGGGGGCTTCCCGCACCAAGAAGCTGGGGGTGGACACCGGGTCTCTGGGCACTATGAAGGGGCCAGAAGCAACGCCCCGGAACAGAGGTTCATCTCCCGGGTGGAAGGAACAGCAGAGGAGAGGTCCAGCTGAATTCCAAACCAAGCTCAGAGAGGGAGAAAAGATCGGTTTCTGCAAAAACGGAGTTGGGAGCAGGTTCATGACAGGACATGTTCACCGAATGTGGTTCCTGTTCCTTATCACTCTTGCTTCTCCCTGCTCCATTTGGGGACAGGGGAGGCGATGGGGTCGCGGCGCTGCGTGGAGGGAGGGAGGAGCGCCAGACAGGGAACTAGAGAAGCTGAATCCAGCCCTCGTGTCCACGCCAGGCCATGCTGTGGGAGGGAAGGAGACGGCGGTGTTAAGTCAGAGTTGTGGTTTTGATGTGTTTGGTCACAACTTTCTAGTTTCTGAACTGAGACTCTTTGTGACTCAGGTGACCCTCACGTTGTCTATTACCTGAAGGCGAGCAGAATAGCCATGGCCTTCTAGAGTTTTCCTCTAGGAGAAATGAAGAGTATTCTCATTGAAAAACTCTTTCAAAGAGGCAAAGGTAGACCATGGAAGTAAATTCGAGTTAATTATGACCAGAGTTATGGTTGTTCAGTACATGTTCACACACACGCTCACACACATGATTACACGTTCATGCTCACACACGTGCACACACACACACACACACACATGATTATACATTCACACATACATGCTCATGCACACACTCGCATACGTGCTCACACACACACGTGCTCACACTCGTATATATGATTACATATTCATGCACACACATGCTCACATACACTCAACACACACATGCACAATACACACATACACATTTACACACATGCTCACACACATACTCCTACATACAGGATCACATGATTACACATTCATGCTCACACATGCCCACGTACACACATTCATACTCACATGCATGCTCACATACATGCTTATATACACAGTCACATGCACACACATACATGTTCCAATACATGCTTACATGTCAAATGGTAGAGCCCCAATAAACGGAAGCTATTGGCTCTTATTAGGGAAAAATAACATTTACCTCCTTTCAGAATCAGTAAGATTTTATCAATTCCGGTTTTATAGGTCCAAGAAGAAAGACCTATCACAATGCAAAGTCTTGATGAATGCTGACAGGAGCCAGCACAAGTCTCTAGCAGTAAGCGTTGTCAGAGACTCATGGAAGGAGAGGCTGGAAAGCAGCTCAGAGATCTGCAGACGATATGGTAATGAACTTAGAGATTCTCCAGGCTGGGAGACAGCGGACCGCTCTGGGCAGGACGTCACATGGCGTCGGTAGGCGCCATCACTGGGCGGACGTGGCGAGAAGTGCCCCTGCATCTGCATGACCGCTGCTGTGTGCGTGCAGTGTCCCCAAGGCCCAGCCCCAATTTAAAGTTCAAATTCCCTCCAAATAGTCCTGCGGTATGTTTGCACGCTCCCTGTAGCAGAGGCCTCTGCTTTCAGACAGGTACGCTCACCAAGGCATTGTCACTTACATGTTATCCATGTATACATTATTCACAAGGGTTATTGCAAAAACGGATCTTCTTGTGACATAACTTAGATCCAGTCTTTGACGCACATGGAGCCGGCCTGTCTTCTTCTCCTCATGGCGGCTTCTCCTCATGGCGGCTCTTCCAAAATTCCAGGAAAGCCAACAAGTCCCTTCCAAGTCCATCCCTTCAACGCTTTTTCATTTGAGTTATTCCTTTGTTCCTGCTTCCTTCCTCCTCTGATGTAAACATGTTTGCGTGCACTCTTCTTGGAGAGAAGGCGATTCCCCAAACAACCAGCATCCTTCTCCGTTTTCACATGAGAACATTAAGGTCTGGTGAGAACGTTGGCATGTCTGAAACCATACATGGATCTTCCTTGACTTATGATGCAGTTACACCCTGAGAAACCCACTGCAAGTAGAAAATATCGTCAGTATAAAGTGCATTTAATACACCTAACTTACTGAACATCAAAGCTTAGCCCAGTCAACCTTGACATTCTCAGAATACTTACGTTGGCCTACAATTGGGCAAAATCATCTATCACAAAGCCTATTTTATGATGAAGTGTTGACTGTCTCTTCTAATTTACTGAATACTGTTCCGGAAGTGGAAAACAGAATGGCTGTGTGGGTGCAGAATGGTTAAGTGTTTGGTTGTTGACCTTCGTGAGCATGTGGCTGATGGGGAGCCATGGCCTCTGCTGCCCCCCCCCCCCCCCCAGCACCATGAGAGAGGATGGAGCCACAGATCACTAGCTTGGGGAAAAGATACAAATTTCAAATTCCAAATATGGTTTCTACTGAACGTGTACCACTTTCACACTGCTGTAAGGTTGAAAAGTTGTATGTTGAACCATCGCAAACTGGGAAACTGGACTGTTAGGAAGAATAAATGTTGCGGCCATCCAAACAGCCAGCTCTGAGGTCTTCCCACTGGGCTGTCCTCCCTGCAATGCACAGAGTGTGTCTCCGTTCCTTTCATTCAGGGGGGCTATTTTCCCCACTTTATACCTTCCTGTTTCTTTCTGTGTTTGGCAGGATTGCTATGATAGCACTGGGGCCAGCATGCCCACAGTGTAGAGAAGGCATCCATGGGGTAACCTTCCCCAGAAAGACCTGTGATAGGGCCATTAGCACTGACCGTCAGGGCAGCGACCATGGCCAATGGGTCAAGGTGCACTCGGCCATGGGGAATAGTCATGTTCTTCAAAGCAAATAGTCTCGTGAAGTTAGTGACTCAGAAACCACGGTGACCATCACTCAAAGCTGTAGGGCTCCAAGGATGCTTCTGATGCATGTCTCAATTTTAATATCTTAATAACATCATAAACAAATGTGTGGAGATGAGAGGAGAAATACCTATTGATTTGCTGAGTATTTATGGATTGGCTATGGTGTACCAGGCACTCTGCAGGGCCCTGGTGGATATTCACACTGACTCCTTATAGTTGTACCCAGAAGTACATTTCCATCGGCTCACAGAGATAGGTCACTACTCAGGGCTGTAAAGCCAATCTGTGCTGCAGTCATGACTCTGGCTCAGCACCAATGCAACTTCACATCCAGGCTCTTCCATTATACACAGCTGTTTTAATTATCTGTGGCTACATCACAATTTAATTCAAAACTTAGGAGCTTCAAACAGCACACATTTATTGTCATCAGGAATCGCCACAAGGGGCTCCCCAGAGTTGCTTGAGCCTCCTCACAACATGGCGGCCAGCTTTGCCCAGAGCAGGGGATGGGAGGGGCAGGGAGCCCCCAGAGGGAAGCTACATCTTTATGATGCAGTCTCGGCAGCAGCACCCAATACCTTGGCCGTGTGCCATCAGTCAGACAACCCGGCATGCGTGGGAGGGGCAGGGGGTGAGCCCCAGGAAGTGGGGGCCCTGGGATCACTTTGGAGGCTGATGGCCCCAAAGCAGCAAAACCTGGAGAAAAGGACCTAAAAATAGGCAATCTCTGCATCCGTGCCATCACCAGAGTGGCTCTTCCCAGATTGATTTCATTTTTATTGTTGTAAAAAAAATAATGAAGAACGGGGAAATGATTGCTTTAATCTCTTTGTCACGATGCTGGGATGCGCACACACACGCCGACCTCACAACACGGTGGTCTGACCCGACAGGGAGAGACCTGGTGACACGTGAGTGTATGCCACATTTTTCAATTCACTTGTCAGGCGTCTGTGTGTTTGAGACAGTGATGCTGTAGGTACTTGGCAGAAGTAACGCGTGTCCTTGACATTTTAGAGGTGAAACCAGCAAAACCGTGTGGAGAGCGGTTCTCATGCACCTGCTCTCAACTGGCTCGTGGAGCTACAGGCTGGACGTGCCTCTCCAGAGAGGCGGTGTCCGCATCACTTTGAAGCAGAGCACAGTGTGTCCAGTGTGCTGGACGACTGCAGCTTTGCAGGGAAAGGGTGTGTGTGCAGGACCCGGGGAGCGACGGGAAGTGTGCGCCTGCCTGGAGGTTGGGGCGTGGGGCGGGGCTGCCGGCAGGATGGGGAGATCAGGAGTCCTGGCGTCTGAAGGCACCTGCCAACAAGGCCGGGGTCCGGGGGAGGCTGGGGACTGGTCTGGTCCAGGGACAGCTTTTCAGACTCAGGCACGAGGAAGGATGTGTGCACGGCCCTTTTTGGCTCGTTCCTCTTAGATTTTGGCCTCCTGAACTGGGGGTGAGGCAGATAAGCAGTTTCCTTAAAATCTGGGATTTTGCGTTCAGCCTTCCAAACATCAGCCCATAGGCCTAACGGAGCTCCTGCTGCCCCTGGACAAATGCGTGCCTCCCCGGCGCTCATCGTCAGATGGAAATACCTGATTTGTTTCCCCCCAGTCCCAGATGAGCTAGTAGCGCTTGGGGCCATAACAGCACCACCAGAGGACACAGGGAGGGAAGGACCTGGTGGTCCCCAGGCGGAGGCTCCGCGGGGCTGCCCGGCCCACCTGGGTGGCCTCACCATGCTGCCCTCCTGGACTCCTCCCTCCCGCCCGGGACCAGGTCTCCTTAGCTTTGGGCTCTTGAATCTGGTGCGTCATGTCAGACCAGCTACTGTGCTTTGGAAGGAAGTCAGTAATGCTGCTCAGAGAGGGAGGGACAGTCATCAGAGGGAAGCCTCTGAATCTGTCACCTCTCTCCAGGGCCCCCAGAACCCTCTTCCCAACACATGGTCCGCACATGTCCCTCCCCTGCCCTGCCATCAGCCTCCCCTGCCATCAGCCCTCCTCTGCAGTGACTGGCACCCCCCCCCCCCCCGCTTGCTTCACCCACCACTTAGGCTGACACTGAAAGACTCAGGTGCCCCGGGAGAGCGACAGGAGGCTGTGAGTACTCAGCTTTTTGTGTCCTTCTCAGAAATGCTCCATGAGGACCTTCAGTTTGCCCGATACTGTGTTCCGGCTGGAACGTACACTCCACGTCTGTTCACGTGTCCTAGTACACGGCGGGAGGCGCCAACGGGGTAAGAGTGGACAGACTCAGGGGTTCAGAGGAAGGCAGGTCACTGCCAGTCCCTGGAAGGGGGTCAACTGGGCATCATTTGGAAGGAGCCATAGGATTTGGGGGACAGAGGGGTCCTGGAACTGTCATGGGCTGGCTGAGACTGTATTGTGGCTTCTCAAAGAATTCTCTTTCTTCCACTAAACGCTGGTCCTTTGCACTCTGGGAAATCCCTCTAGGTGTGTGGAGGTTAAGCCTTAATTTGCAACATATATGTGGCTCCTTACTTTTTCTTGTCTTTTCATGCATTTTGGAGGGAAATTGGGAAAGGCTCTCTGTCAAGGGTGGTTGGACAGACACAATTTTTAAGTGGAAGCTTGACATTCTGTGTGTTTGATGAAATCAAAGGGACTTGGAGCAATGGTTGGGTTAATCCCTGCTGTTTGGAGCCCGGCTTCTGTTTTACAAATACGCGGGACTGAACGCGAGTGACAAATGGAAACAATAGAGTAGCGGTTCGTTCTCTGCTGATCCAGATCCAAATAGGCTATAAAAATGGTAATTTATGTATTCATAATTAAAATGCTCGCCATAAATCATCTCAGAGCCGAACTGTTAAAACAATGAAATGCACGCATCTCTATTAGGGATGAAAATTTATTTGTGGAAAAGTTCGGAAGCCAGAACCAAACCTGGCAAAGCAAACTTGCCCCTTCTTGTCCGCAAGAGAGGAAGTCAGGTGCACGTCATATCAGGCGCGCCCCACTGCCAGTGGGGACTCTCGGGGCAGGTGCGAAGATCCAGTTAGCGGGAGGAGGCTGGATGAGCCAGAGCCACGAGCACAGAGTCAGGCCGGACCGAACAGGGAGAGAGTAACGTGGTTTTGTGACCATCGGGGCAGTGCCCAGGCCTACGTGTGTCCACAAAGTTAGAGCACAAACTCTGGGCCACCTTGGGTGAGTCACTTACCTCTTGGAAAGTTTCTTATTAAGGGTTGTAGGACCTGGTGTGCAAGGACCTCTGTGTCCTGCTCTTTCCCGGCAGCATGAGGTCTCATAGCTAGTAAGAGCCCAGCCCAGACTAAGATCTCCATGATCACGGGGGCAATTCTTCGTGGGCCCTTATGCTGGCTGACGGCTTGGGCTGACCTCAACTTCGGGGAGCTGGGTGGGGCCAAGTCCCAGAGGGGAGGGTCCCTCCTTCCTCCGGGGAAGCAGTGTCAGCCTGGAGACCTCCGGGAGTTACAGGACGCCACGGGATAGATCCCGAGGCCCAAGTGCCTCCTCTGACCTGGATCCGGGTGCGTGGGGCCCACAACCTCCCACTGCCGTGGCTTGGAGCGCCCTCGCCTCCACTGGGGATGAGGGCAGGCCCCCCAGCTGCATGCCCGGTGCCTTGGCAGGAAGACCCTTCCTGGCACCTTTGAAGAATTAAATCTTGGCACCAAAGTAATGTCCAGGCCGTGAAGATGTTCTCCAGGGCTGACTTTCTTTTATGTACAAATGAAAGAAAGGAAAGGAAAATAAAAATGCATCAAGCAGAGCTGACGTTACGTGTGACTGGGTCCTGCCTGTTTTTCACGGACGTCTGGGTGGTTTGCTCGTCTCCCTAGAGGTGAGCGATGGGCTCAGGGTCTGAATTCAAGTTTTATGAAATTGAAGCTCATGCTTTTTTGTGCAAACACAGACACCTGCACACATAAGCATGCACACTCACGTATGTGCACACACACAGACACACACGACAGGCCAGAGAGACGGTGCAGCCCTGCCTCCTTCATAGTGGTTGCCATTCTGTCCTCCTCACTGCCCGTCTCACCTTCACAGTGTCTGACTTGTCTGCCTTTAAGCCTGTGTCACCTACGACCCGACGATCAGGAGGGGATTTCTTGAGTGGCTTCGCGCTCAGAGAGGACGGTTGGGCTGAGTCTGCAAGCCAAATGTCTCTTCCCACCTTCTGAAGTCACACCACACGAAGTGAGGTGGTTATGACTTCGGTGGCCAGCAAGAAGCAGGTGCATCTGCCCTCGGAGACGAGGAGGGGCAGCCTGGAAAAGTAGTAATCACCAGAACACCAAGCGTTCAGGATGTACCAGCCATGCTTCCCGCCTAATCCATACCAGTCCCCCAAGCCCTCCAAGTAGGCGTCAGGACACCCACCTTCCAGCCGAAGACTTTGAGAACCAGAGAGGTTCAGTGATCTACCCATGACAACACAGCGAGGGAGTGGAAAGGGGGCGGTTCACCTTCCATGGACATTTGCTCCTCGTACTCTGAGGTTGTGCCCTCTTGTCACATGAACTACCTCCTCACACCCTCCTCTGGCCCCTGTTGGCTGCCCCACAGTCCAGCCATGGTGTCCCCTTCCGTGACATGGTGGGGTGGGGGGTCACACAGCTCCTTTGCAGCTGCCCTCACAGGTGTTGCCAGAATCAAAATTAGGGTGAGGTCAAGGGTGTGGAAGGGTCACAGCCGTGGATGGAATGTGCCCTGTGTGTTGAGAGGCTGCTACGCGTTACTGATGGATTTAGCTCTGCTGACCATCAGGCACGCGGACGAAGAGCGTCCGGAGCTCAGCGAGCGCCAGGGGCCGACACTGCGGAGTCGTAGGAAGCGAGAACAGGTAGGGTTTGGAATGGCGAAGAGCGGCGGGTCAGGCCGTAGTCTGGGCCTCTCACACACCAGGGTCGGGTAGAGCCGAAGACACGCTTGGTCCATGCAGAAGTTGGGTCCGTTTGCGAGGAGTGTGGCTCTGCTCACACATCCCTGTGTGAGGGCCCGGGGAGAGGAGGGGATCACCCTCTACCAGACCCCCTGGTGGAAATGACGGATCTGGAAATCCTACGGCAGCCTACGTTTCTTCCTCCCTGAGGTCGCCTCTTCTTCCGGCAAGAGACACCTCCCACCTCGCAGGGTGCAGCGTGGCCCTGAAACCAGATCCTTCTGCGTGAGGCCACAATTCCAGACTGTGCGTCCTGGGAGTCCCAGGTTTCGAGATAAAGATCGAGTGCAGTTATTAATCTTATGGTTGTTAAGTAATAGCAACTGATCCGTTTTAAAACCGGGAACACCTGAATCACCTTCCTGATTGTGCGCACTAACTACCTGGGCGTGCACCAGTCACACGATGCCGAAGCGCGTGCCCGTGAACGTGCAGGGGTAGCCGGGAGCGTGGACGCAAGCACACGCGTGGGCACTTGGCCGCACCAGAGGGTGACCAGATGCCCGGGCCCAGTGCACCTGACTCTGCTCATTTGACCCTGTAGTGTGAAGTGTCAGGACACCAAGTCGCTGAGAAGTCATTCTGCACGTGGCTGAGGAACAGCTAACCTAATCGGCCAGGAAGCCGCCTGTGCTGTCACCGCACTTGCAGACGGGCCACGATCTCAGATGTCTGCCCTGTCGTGCAGGTCCTGCCTGCCGCTTCGGGTGGGGCTCTTCCTGAGCACGTTGGGCGGCAGCTCCTGGCAGATGGGGACTGGATGGCGTTCGGCCTGGCCCCCCAGGGCCGGCAGAGTCCTGCTCCAGGGAAGGGGACATCTGGGTCTGCTCGGAGGCTCTCGGGCCGCACCCTGGCTTCGAAGCAGGGCAGCCCTTTGCAGGCAGTGGTTTCCGCTCTGTAACCAAGTTGACCTTGAGCAGCTCTGATTGTCCTCCGTCCGACCTTCCCTTGCTCTCCCTGAGAAGTCATGTTCTTTAGAGGCGTCCTGTCTTATTCCAGGGGCAGGACAAGGCCAGCCCTGAGTGAGGGCAGGAGGGAGGTCGGGGGCGCCAGCCTGCAGAGCCCTGGATGGATCAATGGTGGGCACAGGCCCCTGCACACCTGTCCTCCACAGTCTCCTTGCCTCACGGGAGCTGGCCCAGGGGAGCCCAGGGGATGGCCGGTGGCTTTCTCCCTCCACGGCCCGAGAGACCCTCAGCTTGGTGCCCACTTGTGCTGCCGTTTCGGGATTTGAGCCGACCTCTGTGGCCACTGGCTGCTTCTGAAACCTGGCGTTTCTTTCGAACGTTGGCAACTGCCCTCGCCTCTCTCTTCCTTTGCTTTTTCTAGCAAAACGACTCTAGGTGGAAAGGATTCCAAAACACACACCAGGAAATTAAAATGCTCATGGTTGGAGCAAACTCAACAGTCAAGGACATGAATGACAAAGGTCCAGTCAATCCAAACTGAAAATGGGTTTAGCCGTGGCGAACACGCCCCAGCCAGCATAACACGGCGTCGGCCTGTGCCCTCAGTACACCCACGCTGGGACGGCACCTCTGAGCCCCTTCTCCCTGCATCCTGAGGTCCACCTGGGCCGGGGACTGGGCACCTGCCTCCGGAGAAGAGGACAGCGTGGCTCAGGGAGCGCGTGTGAAGTCGAATCCCTGGCTCGAGCCTCGTCTCTGTAACGTGACCCACGGATGAGGGTGTCCCCACGTGTTAGTGAGCTTCCATTTTCTCTTGCGAGCTGTGGGCGAGCAAAAACAGTGATGCCGCTCACCTGCACCCGGGGACAGGCGCCACACCTCATTCCGCCCCACGGCCGTGTGGGGCTGGTCGTCAGCATGTGTGACAGATCCAGCTGAGTCAGTGGCGCGGCAAAGTTTGGGGAGCAGAGGGCACACCGAGGGTGCCCATGCCGGTGCCCCGTAGGTCCCAGCCGTGTTCTTGTTCCGGAGAGGCCCTGCCCTGGCTGCACACGTTCCGGTGGGGTTGACCCCATCCCACTTGCAAATTCTTCAGCTATTTTAGTTGGTAATGAGCTCTGATCTGAAAGGCAGGGTCCCCAAATAGCTTGCTATAATCACATTTCACATTATAACTGCATCCGTCTTTCGTAAATAATTTTATAACAAAGTGGAATTTTAATCAAATGCCCTAGATACTGATGCTTTTAGTGGTTCTCAAATAAGCAACTGACAATGTTTTCAAAATCTGAGAAAATGAGGAGGACGTGGGATTTGCTCAGGCAGGTAGGAAAAGGCTGCTACGGAGCCACACTGGTGTGAGACAGTGCAGCCCTGGGGTGGCGCTCAGGGTCCGCTCACGGATTGGGCGATTCCTCCCGGGGCCTTGTCCGATCCCCATATGCGTCTCGGTGCTGGGAGTGGGCTTGGCAGGAGTCGGCAGTCAAAGCATGTCCGGGGGAAGGTTTATGGAAAGAAGATAGAGAAGCACGAAGAAGCAAGACGGCCGTCCTGAGTGTCCTTGCTGGGACTGTGTCTGCCTGTCTGTCCCCTCCTGAGGGATTGGTCTTTAAGCAGGAGAAGGAACTGTGCTGGCCTCCCTCATCTGTGTGTCGGGCTCATGGCTGTGTTTCCACTGCTGATTTGTTCATTCAACAGGTATTCCTGGGCACCTTCTACGTACCTATTCGTGCGTGTCTGCTGAGAGCCCAGTTCTCGGGAGTCTCCGTCCCTGTCTCTGCACGTGCACACACAGCCCAGGATTCAGACAGGTGCCTCAGCCATCATGGCACCCGACCAGCACCAGAGCCAGGCTCAGGGTGTGTGGGCGCAGAGCAAGGGCAGCAGATTCAGCTGGCGAGGTGCGGTCAGCAGAGTTTTTCAAGAAGAGCCTGGAAGGGTCTGCGGGAGTCGGATCGTGGGGGCCGTGAGGTCAGCCAGAGGATGCGGAGTCAGCGAACGGATCCGGCGGGGTCCCTGTGCAGTGCCAGGGCCTCGTCCCTAGACAGGGGTGGCTCCAGTTCTCAAAGCGTTTAAATCAGAGTGCGAGTGGCGATCTAATAGGAATTTTTAGAGCTTTTTTATATTTAAACCGTTTCAGGGTCACACAGGAGTTGTCAGAGAGCGCAGAGCCCCTGTGTCCTCCTCACCAAGCCCTGGCCGTGAGACCGTCTTGCAAACCAGAGGACAGTGGCCCGGATGGGAAGCCGACATCGGCACACTGACCCGCAGGCTTGTTCGGCTCTCGCAGCTTCTAGATGCGTGTTTCTCCCGGGCTGTGAGCATAGCGTACAGTTTTCTGACATTTTATCACACGTACGTGTTCGAGTAACCACCACACAGACACGCCTTCGCCCTCAGACCACGTGCTGGAAGCCACGCAGTGACTCCCACCCCTGATATCTCAGACTTCTTCCCGTCGCGGACGTGGTCTCCTTCCGAGAACATTACACAGATGGGGTCATTCAGTTTGTGACCCCAGGAGATGCCCCCGAGACCCAGCCAGGCCCTGGGGCATCGAGTTTCCTCCTCGCCTGCGGAGTGGCAGTCCCCCGCGTGGGCGGGCCGCTTCGTTTATCCGTCCCCGTTGAAGGACACCTGTTTGCTCCCCGGGTTTTGCCGGTTATGACCACAGCTACGGTAAACAGTCGTTTACAACATGTTGTGTTGACATTACGTCTTTATTTCTCTAGGTTGTATTCTCAGGAGTGGGATTGCTGCATCACGTGAGTGTCTGCTGGAGGTCGTAAGACTCCACCAGCTGCTCCCTGCCGCCGCTGCACGGCTCTGCTCGTCCACGAGGGTGGACGAGAAGTCACGCTGCGCCCGGTCCTCACCGGTGCTTGCTGTGACGAGTGCGCGTTCCCTCCATTCTGCTGGCTGTGAAGCGCTGTCTCGTTGTGGTTTAAATGTGCATCTCCCTCGGGGCTGAGGCTGCTGAGCATCGTGCCTATTTGCCGTCTGTATGTCTTTTTTTGGAGAAGTGTCTGTTCAAGGCTTTTGCCCGTTTTCTAATTGGATTCATTTCTTTCTGCTCAGTTTCTGAGAGTTCTTTGCACATTCTGGATACGAGTCCTTTGTTGGATTTGTGACTTGCAGGTATTTCCTTCAAGTCTGTAGCTTATCGTTTCATCTGTGGCACAGGGTCTTTTACAGAATTTTTTTTTTTTTTTTTACTTTTTATGAAGTCTGCATATTCAGATTTTCCTCCTGTGTCATGCTTTAGACATCACGTCGAGGAATTAATCCTTGGCCACAGAGATTTTCTCCTGTTTTCTCCTAAAGGTTTTATAGTTTTATATTCAAATACATGATGCATTCTCAGTTATTTTTTGTGTGAGGGTCTGTATACTTTAATTTCAGAAAGGTCCCTCTGGCGTGCAGAATGTATCCAGATCGTGGAGGGAGAGGGACTTGGTGATGCAGGTGACGGGGGGGAGGGCTGCAGAGCCAAGGGGAGGGGATGATACCATGGGACACTGACACACATGTACATCTATGTATACAGGTGAGCGTGTGCACGCACACCTGTGTGCATATGTATGCACTTGTGTGTGTATGTGTGTGTGTGTTTGTCACATCTTACAAGTCATGTGGAGAAACCCTCTTCACCCCAACTCCTGAGATTTTCTTAAACCTTTAAAAGGAAATGTTTTAGCGTTTGGAAAATTTATCTCGAAATAAAAATTTGTTTTAAAATACAAATTATTAATTAGTATGCATGCATGTACACACAACAGTTTAGGGACTAGTAGTTTAAAATGTGGGTATTTCCTCAATTTTGTTAATTCGGTATATTGCACAGAAGGCCAAGGTTGTGTGTGCTTGGTGGAGATCGGTCTACCTTGGATCTGATGCTAATTGCATGCAGTGGTGCTTCTGGCTTCTTGCCTCGGGCATTAAAAAAAATAGTGCCTTTGGATCTGAGAAATTAGGCTTTGAATCTCGTGTTAGAAAAGAACATGAAGCAGCTTTCAAATGATCTCAGGGACATACCCCGGAACCCACAACGCTTCAGCAAATTCCGGGCAGGAGGAAATTAAAGCCGTAAAGGCAGAAGCAAAGAGTCGGACCCCGACTCGAAAGTGCGCATTTTGGACAATGATCTGCTGGCCGCGTGGCCCCCACCGTGGTGTGTCGTGCGTTGTCTGCCGACATTGATTTAGGGGCCACCCTGCACGGCTCCCGTGCGTGCTGCTGGGCCGTCCTCCTGCAAACAATAGCGATATTTCAGCGCTTTGTAACGTGCGTGATGCCGTGCACCAGACAGGCGCTTTACCGCGCCGTGGGGATGGTGACTTTTGTTAAACACAGCACAGGGCCGTCTGCCACGCACATCTTTAACAACCTCCATTGTTTCCACTTTCTGAACTCACATTTCGTGTTAATAATATTCGCGACTCCGGACGAGGGGGGCCCGCAGTGCCTTTGCTGGATACGTCAGCCCAAGCATGGGTGTGTTCTCCCATATTTTTGTTCTGTCTTTTCTAGCTTCTGGGAAAAGGCAAAATGGGCTGTGATGCAAGGAAACCATTGCAGGCTGCTGCAGTCCCTTGTGTCCCCAAGCACCCTTTCTCCTCAGTGCATCCTGAAATAGAAGATGTTCGGTTCTAGACCCTGTCATTTTTGTCTTTTTGTTGGTGGTGGCTCGGGATACTGTGGGCACCGGTCCCGGGAGTCCTGGGCATCTGTTTTGGGGAAGTTTGCACTAATTTCTCAGCTGTTTTATTTAGTTGCAGTTGGGAGCTGATCTGAATGCATGTGTCGAATTCAAGTATTTGTAGTGACCACGGGACTATTGACTAGAGAGAAACATCAGGCGTGTGTGTGTGTGTGTGTGTGTGTGTGTGTGAGTGTGTGAGAGGAACAGAGGGAGGCTCTCCTTTGACTCCACAAAATTCAAGATTTCACTATCTTTGGCCTCAGAGGGGAAAAATACCTCAAATTTTCAGAAATTGATCTCAAATATAGCTACGACTTATTTTTTAAGTGTTTGTTTTCCACTACTTTCTTTAAAAGCCAACTTTAGGGCAAGGAAGTTCTTTCCATGTCCATGTTAAATCATCCCTGTTACAGGAGAATGTGTTTTCTTTCTTCCTCACTCTTCCATGTTCAGATAGCATGGCATATCTGATATGTGTCTTCTTTAGAGCAGTTCATATATACCCAGCTATCAGTTGTGTCTATCACCTCTGGACCTTTATTTTATTCATTTATTCAACAAGAAAATAGTGAACCCTATGTTGTTTTCAGTTCTGTCCTGGTACTGGGCAGCAAATGATGAAAACCAAATGGTAAACCCTTATGGCATTTACACACCTGTTAGGAGATCAGAGGGATAAACAAATGCCAATCAAGGGAAGCAGTTGCTTTAGGTAGGTTTGTACTACTTTGCACTTGTCGAGGTGCTCCCCAGACCAAGTGCTCCCACAGGCCAGGTGCTCCCACAGACCACGTGCTCCCCAGACCAGGTGCTCGCACTGGCAGGTGCCCCCACAGACCGGGTCCTCCCCAGACCAGGTGCTGTAGGTTTTGGAAGAGTGGGGTTGGACCCTGCACCCCATTACTGAGGCTGTGACTCCACCACTAGAACTGCCTGCCAACTCTCTTTACAAAGGAGTAAACAGGCAATTATGATATGGCAGAACCCTTTGAGGAAGCCATTCTCAGAGTCTTAGAGGACGAGAAGCTTCTAGAACCATGTGTATGGGGGCAATTGTGGAGGTCAGACAAGGCTTTCCAAGAGAGGTGTGTGCCATTCTTCATGGTACGGACAACTTCCATGTACCCCAGGCTGTGGTCTGAATGTTTGGGTCCCCTGCACCCCACCCCCACCAACAAATTCATATGTTGGAACCTAATCCACGAGGTGATGGTATCAGAAGGTAGGGCTTTGGGAGGTGAGCAAAGACAAGAAGGTGGGGAGCCCACAGAGCTCCCAAATCCCTTCCTCCATGTGAGGACACAGTGAGAAGTGGGCAGCCTGAAAGAGGGTCCTCACCTGGCCATGCCAACACTCTCATCTTGGGCTTCCGGCCTCCAGAACTGGGAAATGTCTGTTTATGAGCCACCCAGTGTCTGGTATTTTGTTATAGCAGCCGGAACAGACAGAGACGCCCTGTACCTGGGCACATTTCTAGGACATACTTTATTCCTTAGGCTTCTGAAGCTGAAGAGTGAACCACTTAGGAAAAAGGAGTTACTTCTTACATGCGTTCACAAGGCTACCTCTGTGCTTGGCACAGAACTATCACTTAATAATCAATGTGAAATAATCAATTAACGGATGGGTTTAATTAAGTGGTATGCTGGTAAATGCTTAATAACTGGCTATCCAAAAATATACAAATAAATCAAATAAAGCTCTGATCTGTAGCATTTGCCAATTCCCATGGTGAAAATATTGCCACCATGGCCGATTTCAAGCCAATACGATGTCAACTGGCTCCCAAGGTTCCTGAGAATGTAACAATGACTCTTGTTCAGATCAGTCACCCCAAGATGGACCACTTTTGCGTGCAGATTATCTTGAGTTGAAAACATTCAAGGCTCAAAAGGCTCTGGAAGAACATTTCGCCTTCCCTCAACTGCCTAAAAAAATTTAGATGGGGGTCCTGCTCCAGGAAGAGAGCTGGCAGCGTGAGAAGGTACGATAGGATCTAGGGGTTCTGGCTGGGGGCAGGGACCAGCTGAGGCTGTTAAGATTCCTCTCTGTGTGCCATTGTTTCCAACTGGCCCAGCAGATGTTTGTTCACCATTTCCTCTTTTTCATCTTCCCGTTGATTGGCAGTCCTTCCCTTTGAAGTTCCAGACCCCTACCCCTCTGCTTAGCTCAGGATGGCATATATACCTGACCGTCCTTGGAATCTCACATCTGTGTGGTTTCCCTGTATGTATGATACTAAATTTGGTTTTCTCCTGTTATTCTGTATCATGTCGCAGACACGTGTTAGGCCAGACAGAAGAACCTTGAAGGGTAGAGGGAGATTTTTTCCTCCCTAAAACTCTCAGGAACAAGCAGCTCCAGGAAACCATTGGCTGGTTGGCTGTTACCCAGTGTACCATGATGGCAAATCATAAATGCAATGAATGCAGGGTCATATCCAGGAAGGCTTAGCTGGATGCACGTTAGGAGCAATTTTACTGATTACTTTGCTTGACCGAAAGCCCCTTAAAGAGCAGGACCCGGGTCTGATTCCCTTCCTAGTTCCTCAGCATCAGTTCTCTGTACTATATTCACAGATGCTGTGATTTCATACAAATTCGAATAGATGTCATTGGCTCTGATTTTGAGAGTTCCCTTTTCTAAAGTTTACAGTATCTTGAGGGCAAATACCACCCCAGGCCAGGGTCTGGGGCTGTGGGCCAGATGAGTGCATCACGTCAGCTCCCTGGGGCCCTGCACGCATCAAACAGGTAACAGAGTGGGGGCCCAGTGTCAGACAGGGGCTGGGATCTGAGCTGACCTTCAAGGGCGGGCAGGGGTGGGATGCCAGCAGGGGGAGCTGGGAGCAGCCAGGCACTGCCAATCAGGGGCCGGTGGCTTCTGCACTGCCCTTGACCCAGGAGCAGCGGCCTGGGGATGTGGAGGTTGGAGGGCCACAGATGCCGAATGAGGGATGAGACAGACTTCTGTGGGTGGGGGGGCCTCTGAGGAATTATGAGCACAGAGGGGCATCGTCAGATGAGACTTTCTTACTGCTTCAGTCTCACAGATCAGGTGACAGTCAGCTCCCCCGCCACACCTCCCCAGGGTTGGGCCTCCAGCTCCACCCTTCACCATTTACCCGGGTCCCCGCCCGTCCTCTGTGGTGGTGATGTGCTCCGTGTCTCTGAGTCCCTTTGGAGATTGTCCAGGTCTCCCTGAAGCATCTCAGGTGCTCCTGGGCCTCGTTCTGATGGGCTGGCCTGTGACCCCCACATCAGCTCCCAGCCAGGGGCTCTGAACCGGGACCTGGCTCTGGGCGGTGACAGCTGACACTCTCCCTGTCACATCTGCTGCTCTGAGAAGGCTCCCGGCGACCTCCTAGGTCTGGAGTTGGGGCTCCCACACTCTCTGTCTGAGCTTGGACTGTTCCAGCACCTGCTACAGGGGACTGGACGAGGCCGGCCAGCATCCTGAGCCCTGGCAATGACAACAAGGCCGCATCTCAAATCTTCTTCAAATGAGCCATTCTCCTGGGACTGACTTGTCAGGGCCTGTCTGCCCAGAACCCAGGCACCCTCCCCTCCTGCTCTCCCGGGATCCGCCCGCTCACCCAGGACCCAGCTCTCAGGAGGCTGGAGAAGATCAGCCGTCTGTTTGTTCTGAGTCCACCTATGTACGTGGTACTTAGAGTAACAGTTTGCTTCCGGGCCCAGGGTTTGGTGCCACATGTTCAATATAAGAAGTGTTAGAAAAATTTTCAATGTATATTTGTGTGTGTGTGTGTGTGTTTTCTCCATTCATGTGGAAAGCCTGGTGATCAAATTACTCAGAAACATTTTCAAATCGACTGTCCTCGGTCTCTTATAAAAATGTGCCATTTGATTGTCTTTGAAGCCATTGCTATGCTTTCCACAGGGAGGACAGCGTGAATCAGAAGGAAAAGCCCATTTCTCAGCACAAAGTGAAGATGGTGTTGATCTAACTTGCTGCCCCCTGTCCTGGGTCAGAGGCTCCGTGAAGAAGGAGGAGGTGTCCTGGGCTGGCCCGCGGGCCTGCTGTCAGCTCCCTGCTGCAGGAGCAGCGGCTTCGGGCTCCACATTCGCAGGAGTCAGACTGGGACACGGGAGTAGGAGGCTCGTAGCTGTTGCGTGCCTGTCCTGGACACTTGATGCACGTCCGTGTCGGGGCGAGAGCTCCGAAGATTCCGCGGAGGGAGCCTCAAGGAGGGAAAGAGACGGGCGGGCTGTGTCTGCCTTGCCTTCCACACGGAGGAAGGGCGTGGCAGCCCGATGGCCCTGGGAAAGAGGCGCGTGGCCCCAGGAGGCCCGGTTGCCTCAGACGGCCGCGCACAGCGTCCTCCGGTCACGAGAGCCTCTCAGACGGTGGCGGTGGGGTCTCGTGTGCAGGTGCAGTGGGGGTGGGTGAGTCTGGAGGCTGGGGGTGTCCCTCGGCGGTGGGAGGCCCTCTGGGAGCCCGCCTCATTCTCCCTCCTGCCCGGAGGCCCCGATGCGGCTCACTTCCCATGGGTGCTCTGAGAGGCGCTCCTTGGATCCCTTCTGATCTGACAGTGGGGCCCACGACCCCCTGATGCACCCATCCGTCACAGGTGACAGCTCGGCCATGAGGGACCACCAGGTCTGTGGTAGCTGCACTGAGGTCAGGCCTGTGCCCCTGTTGTCCTCTGAGGGCCTGGCCTTGTGGACACTGGATACTGGGCCGTGGACTGCGTGGCTGTGGGGTGCCCAGGGGACCACAGGCAACTGGGCTGGGAATGAGGTGAGCGCCGGGCTGAGGCGGGGGCCCCCCACCTTTGCCCGGGTGTTCCCAGAGGCGTCCCTGGTGAATGGCAGAGCAGTGGGGTCTCTGGCCAGCTTGGCTCCCTGGGGCATCGGTCTCAGGGGCTTATGAGTGACACCCCCAGCCCCGCACGCCTGCCCTCTGCCCCCCGTCCCCTGCTCCCGACCTGCTGTTCACCTCTGGGTTCCTCCAGGGTTCTAATTCCGACATGAACGTCTCCGCCGGCAAACCTGGGGTGGGGGTGTCTCCACCCCCAGCAGAGATGGCTCTGGAGTGCCTGCTACGGCCTCGCCCTGTGGTCTGAACTGAGCGCCTGGCCTTGACGGTGGCTCTGGGCCCGAGTCTCAACACGCCCGTGGAGGCCCTTCTCCTTCCTTGTGGACAGCGGTCAGAATCTCCACGCCCCCCAGCGTCCGCGCCCGTCCTTGCGGCCCGCACGAGCGCCGTCCCCGTCCTGGAAGGGTGGCAGTAACACCCGGGCGTGAGACCACATCTGGTCCCCGGTGCCATTTCCGGTGTGATTGCAGCTGACGGCCACTGCCCCTCCTTCCACCGGCCCCTGGAACGTTCTGGTGGTCCCGTTAGGTGGAGAGCTTTCTGGCTGGTGCCCTGGCCTGGGCTCCGGAAGAGCCGGTGGTGACCTCCGCCCCGGGCCCGCGGGAGGGAGCCAGCCCCCGGCCGCAGCCTGCAGGAGCTCGGCCCCGGCCGCAGAGCTGCGCGGCTCTGCACCGGGCCCGGGTTCGTTGGCGCCGGACTGGCTTCCTCCTTCCAGGAAAACGCCCAGTGTCCTGAGTGTGTGTGTTCGCTGCGGCCAGCGTGAGGTACAAGTGCTGCTTCTCCACAGAACTTTCTGAACTGCTCCCTCCGATGAGGGCACATGAGCTCTGACTTTCCACTGAAACTTGCCCCTCACACCAGGGAAACACCCAGAAAGCTGACACGATGGCATCAGGACGTGACACTTTCCCTCTGGCCTTGAGATCATCCCGTAGACCTTCCCGGCTTGGGACACCTTGGTGTCCCTCCCTGCTCACCGTACCAGCTGGGCACGGGGAGGAGTCCCGGGACCGGCATCTGGACCCAGGGAGCACGGTGGAGCGGCAGGTGCAGTGGACGTATGGAGAGCATCGTTGGTCTGCCCCCAAGACCCTTGGAGCCCTGCTGGAGGAATGAAGTCCAGTGTTGGCTTTGGGGAAAAGCTTCATGAAGGTATAAAGCCGGGGGGCGTCCCCTCACTCACCACACCTGGGAACCGCAGAGATGAAAAGACATCCCGGGACCAACAGCCAGATGGCACAGAACAAAGGCAAGGCTTCCCCGCATCAAATGTATGTCGTCTCCTTCCTGGTGAGGAGGTGAGGCCCCCGGGGAGGGGTGTGGACAGCAGGGAGTGGCTGGAGGCAGACCGGCCGCATCTGGCGCTCAGCGGGCTGGGGGGGGGGGGGGTTTCTCCATAAACACCCCCACCAAACAGGTGTGTGTGGTGCACCAGAGAGTGACCACGGTGGGGAGGGGCACCCGTGTCCCGCTGCTGAGAACCTGCGAGTGTGAACTGATTTGGGAAAAGGGTCTTTACAGACGGAATTCAGTCGAGGATCCCAAGTGAGATCGTCCCAGGTCCCCCGGGGTGTCCTAAGTCCCTCAGGGAGGGTCCACGCGTGCTGGCAAGGAGCAGAGCAGGTGGCCGTGTGGAGAGCCGGGGGCCAGGGGCAGGGGCCCAGGGCCGGAGGCTGTGCTGAGCCTCCTTCTTTACAGGTTGGGGACTCCTTGGCTTTGGGAACAAGGGAGAGGAGGCCTTGGGGCTGACCCTGAGGGTCCGCGGGCCTCTGTGCCGTCCGCACGGCCAGTGCTCGCACCATCCAGGGGGCCGGGCGCTCTCTGGGGGACGCCAGGCGGCGACAATTCCAGGCGTTGTGGGCACACGGCTTCTGTTGCGTGTTTTCATTTGTTCTCTGTTCCCCGTCTTTACAAACACAAAGGCCGTTCCTCGTTTCTGCTCTCTGCGCGCAAGACGGCGAGGCCCGTGCTGGGTTTTCCGTGGTCTGTGGAGTCCCGGCCCAGGAGACGGTCAGAGGTGCGGAGTCCTGGGCTTTATCCTGCCTCTGCTGGGGCAGCATTTGCATTTTCACAAGATCCCAAGAGTTTCCCGAGCGTGTTAGATAGAGTTTGAGAGGCAGGTAACTAACGAAGCCTCGTCCACTCGGGCAGAGGCCTGGTGACCCTGTGTTTGTCATTCCTGAGTCCCTTCCGTGGAGCCGCGGTGTGCGCCCTGCGCTGCGTAATAAAGTACTTGAAAAACACAAACACCCAAATCCTGATATGTCTTTCTCGCTGAGCAATTCGCAGGGCCCAGAAAGGCCCTGTCTCCTGTGCTGGGAGCCGCGGAAAGCTAGTGACCCGCTGTGCTTAAGTGACCCGGAAATGGCTTTGCACTCGATTTTAATTTGCTCTGGGTGCCAACGGCGTTCTTTTTCTGGAGAGAAAACAACAAGCCCCCGCTCTGCTGAGAGCTGCAGCTGCAGTTGACGGTGGGGACAGCTGACGGGGACAGCGAGCCACCTCCGGGCCTGCGGGGAGGACGCTGGGCGGTTCTCCCCAGGCTGCACAACCCACGTGCCACCTGGAGGGGCCCTGGACGTGGCCTCCCAGAGCGAGAAGCCAAGGCCACCTGCGGGGGTGGGGGCAGGGAAGGGATTTCTGTGATGCCCCGGGGATTGATGCGTGCTGTCTTCTATGACCCGGCCAGCCCAAGGCAAAGCCGAGAAGCTCTTGGCGGGGGGGTCCCTCTTCACCCCTGCCACCCTGGTCCTCAGCCCCCGCTCCTCTCACCCTTGACCCCAGACACAGGTGCCCTCTGTGACACCCCTCTCGCTTCAGAATGTGCCCGTATCACAGGCAGCGTGGAGCCTGGGACCTGTGTCTGGCCCACACCCCAGGTCCCAAGGGGCCTTCACAGTGCCCCCGCCCCTCCTGCGGCTGGGCACACCCTCCACCCTGGCAGACGGACTCACGTGGACCAGAAGCCGGGCCTGGGCGTCCTGTACAACGTGTTTCTCTATCTGGAGTTGTGCAGTGCACCGGCTGCACGGTCATACACAGAAGCCCAGCCTAGTCTCAAGGCAGGTCGAGGTTGTGCAGAACAGCACCAAAGCCAAAATCAGTGGAGGTACCCTAACCTCCTCTGTGGACCTTCACACACATGAGTCATGACTAGTCACTACTAGGAACTATGAGCAGTTCTGAATGCCTGGTGCACCTCTAAGCAGTAATGTGCATCCACCCATTTATTTTTTTTTTTAATTTTTTTTTTCAACGTTTATTTATTTTGGGGACAGAGAGAGACAGAGGATGAACGGTGGAGGGGCAGAGAGAGAGGGAGACACAGAATCGGAAACAGGCTCCAGGCTCCGAGCCATCAGCCCAGAGCCCGACGCGGGGCTCGAACTCACGGACCGCGAGATCGTGACCTGGCTGAAGTCGGACGCTCAACCGACTGCGCCACCCAGGCGCCCCCACCCATTTAATTTAAGAGAGAGGCTATGATCACCTTCATTGTATAGATTAGTGCGGGAGGCTTGGTGAGGTCACACAAGCCTCCCCAGGTGGCAGAGACCAGAGGACATCCTGGCCACCGGAGTCTGGCCACCAGACTCCAGATGCAGAACTGGAGATCCAGTCATCCTTATCCACCTCCCAGTCGGCAGAGGCTCCCTCTTGCTTTCTGATCTCAAATCCCAGACAACATCCAGGGTGAACCGGGCCAGGTGGGGGCCCTCACGTTTCCGGACCTGTGTTCTCCGTGCCTCCCCCATTCCTGGCTGCTGGGAATGCCTCAGGCTCCCCGCCTCTCTCTCTCTCTCTCTCTCTCTCTCTCTCTGTCTCTCAGCTGAGCCAGCCCTATGGAATCTCCCCTGTGGCCATTTTCTTCCCCAGGAGAGAAAATGCTGGGTTGCCTTGGAGACACAGGAATATCTCTTCTGACAAGGTATTACCTGTCTCTTGTATTCGAACTTCAAGAAGCAGGAGTCTCCATGCACCTGTGACCCAAAGACAGCGGTTAAGTAGGCTTTGTACTTGGGCCCCCTCGAGAGTTCGAAAAGCCTGGTCCCAGGAGGCCCAGAAAACAGGAGGGAGCGAGGGAAGGACATGTCCGGGTTCTTTGTCCCTAAGTCAGCTCACAGCCGAGCTCTTGCAAACGCGTGTTCATTTCCAGGATGTGCTGCGGCCAGCGCGTGGAGGAGGGGAGGTCAGGACAGGCATCTGACCGTGGCGTGGAGCAGCCCGGGTGGGACAGGAGGTCCTGGTGGCCGTGGTCTTTTGGGGGAATGACCCCTACGGAGGGGTGGCCTTCTGGACTTGAGCCCTCCTCGCCCCCAGGGGCGCCCTAGGTTCTCTGAAGCCCTAGGTCATCTGGGGATTTGGGATTGGGTGACCGTCTGACTCCACCATCGTCTTTGTCCTGGAGGGAGGGACCAGCCCTGTCCTCGGAGACAGGAGGCTCTAGGAAAGGGGCTGCTGATTGTCCAGCTGGGGCCCTGGCTCTTCCCCATAGGGTCAGGTCTTCCCCGGCCCCCTGAGGACCTCCCCCTCCAGGGGGGCAGGACATACTGGCCGTGGACAAGCACAGGGGCCGTAGCACGCGGTGCCCGGGCAGAGCCAGGGCGGGCTGAGGCGTCGAGGTGGCAGCATCGTCACTCAGGACAAGCAGCACAGGTGCATCTTCCCTTACATCTCCGTGGACTGGGCTCAGGTGGGCTCGGCTCCCCCTCTCCCCGGAAGCTGTGCCCCTTGAATCCGGGGGCCTGGGCAGGAGGGAAGAGGCCACTCTAGATAAGCATGGTGTGCCAGAAGAATCCAGGGAGTGTGCCATCTGCTTCTGGGGAAAGAACAAGGTGTGGGGAGGGATGAACAGGACTGAGACTGAAATACGGTCACACATGTCAAAGCGTGGCTACTGGCCAACAAAGGGGCTTTGTGCCCGGAGTCGTGAGGACACTCCCCACCCTCCGGTGTAAGCTGACTCCCAGGCAGGTGCCTGGGGTTTGCATTTGAGGAAACAAATCTACCAAAGGGCCTGGCCCTTTCTCTGCCCCAGAGAGCTCAGGGTCCAGTAGAGAAAGATCCTGTGGCCGAGGGGCCGCGTGGGCACGTGCCAGAGTGGGGAGGACGGGGAGGAAGGTGGCCTGGCCAGGAAGCCCATGGAAGGGGGTAAATCTGGGGGAGGGGTGTGGGCTGGCCTGTGCCTGGTTGGTGTGCCTGGGAGGCCCCCCCGGGAGGGTCTCAGTGGAGGGGGTACCGACCCGGAATCCCTACCGCGGGGTCCTGCCCACACGGCACATGCGGGCTGTGCTGAATTTGCTCGGCGAGCGTAAATTCGGATCCTTGACAGGAGCTGTGACTTTTAGCCAGTGGGTGTCAAATACTAGCTAGGAAGTAAGTCCCGTGCTAAACGCCTGAGTTACGCGGCCTCATCCCCCGTAACGACCCTCGAGGTAACTACTCTTGTTCTCACTTGATGGCCAAGGATGCTGAAGCTCACTTTGACTTCCAGACGACGACCTTCCCAGGGTCGCTTAGCTACCGAGAGGCAGCGCAAGGACTCAAGCACACACTGTTCTGACAGCAGATTCCTTCTCGCGACCCGTGATGTGGTCTCTCGTCGCCAAGCAGTCTCAAAGCCAAAGAGCCTCAACTTTCAGGACCATTGCCCGTTCTGTGTTGCTCGGGCCCGTGTTTTGTTTTTTATATCCACGAATGTCATCCAGGCAGTTTAGCTACAGGCAAGACTTGAACACGAAGCCTGGAAGCTGTATGTGTGTATTCGATGCCCTCTTTGCTAGTTTCTAGGGTCATGAAACCTTCCTTTTGTAGCAGATGGTTCAGCAAACGCATTGCCCTGCAGTTGGAAGACCTCAGGTGACCCCAGGGGCTTTCTCCTCGTTCCTCCTCACTGCCTTCTAGAAGGAAACGGAACGGCTGGCATTTGGGACCCCGGAGCACGTGCCATGGGGGACCATCAGACAGGAGGGCTCATGTCCCTGCCCCTGGAGGCTGCCACCCGCACCCAGTGCTGCCCCCCGGGGTCCTTCTGTTGGGGGGTGAACCTGTGCCCTGTTTAGCCCTCATAATGCTGACTTTTCTATCAAACGCAGTGGAAATAGACGACACATCAGCCCCGCGACACTTGGAATAAAGATGCTGTCGCAGGTGCTCCGTCTGGACCCTGACCCTCGAGCTCTGTGGACCCCGGAAGTCCTAGCTCTGCTCCCAGCCAACACAAACCTCCTGTCCCACAGGGCTCCCGATGGGTGACCGTGTGGCAATGGTCTGTAAGGACTGCTAATTGTTCTCTGCGGCCCGCCCGTCTCTCTCCTTCTGTCTGGACCTCACAGCTCTTGAATGATCTAAAGACGTCCCTGTTTTCTGAGCATTTCTTACAGCCTCTCCTTTGTCTCAGCCTCTAATCACGCCCGCATGCGGGGCTCTAATCTCCCCACAGTGCCGTCAGCCTGCCCCCAGCCCCAAGTCGTCTTAAAGATCTTGCCCTCCCTGGGGTCCCCTCCCGCATCCACACACCCGTGGCCACGTGTCTGCAGGCACTTCTCCCAGATGGGATCTCAGAAGACCTCTGGCTGAATTAGTCTGTTGCCAGTCGTGACACATGAGGGGTATTTGCACTGGGTGGTCCCTTGGCACGAAGGCATCCATGTATGATATGAGAATGTCAGGCAAGAGGGGCCAGCTGGGGTGAGGACCTGCCCACCGTGAGACCCAAATCAGAGCACCAGGGAGGCTCCCGACGAGCCACGTTACCCACGGAGACTGTTTCTGATGGCTGGGGTGGCTGTCCTCGAGGCAGGGAGGAACACGCCCAGAGACGCCCAGATTCAGGCGTTCAGCCTGAGCCGCGTGGGGCGTGTCCAGGGCTTCCAGAACCTGTGCCTTGAGTTTCTCCAGAGCCAATGCCCACAGCGTGAGGCGCTCTATGAACCGTGTGCCAAGACCGAGCAAGACTTTGTGAAGTCAGGAGGGCGCCCTGCTGCGTCCCCACACCCTCTTCCACGGCGGCAGCACGCGGCCAGGCACGGAAGCCTCTGGAGCCCATCAGACACCAGCTCGACATTCAGGACCCTGGGCAAACTCACCGTTTACATTGCACGCGCTAAGTGTGCACATCGCCCATCATAACTCTTCGGCGCCTCCCCCCAACGGAACGCGGCCACGTCACTAAGTGCCCAGCTCACCTCCTGTCAGCTGGGTGACCGGCAGGACCTGTCTTCCCGATGCCCCCGGACCCCAGGGTGGTGTCCCTTCCTTTTCTCTCTTCCTCCCTCACCCCTACTTCTCCACTCTTCACTTAGCATGGGGAGAGGGGTCCCCACCAAGGGAGTCATTAGAAATTCACTGGGATTTCCAGCAGGCAAACGAGTGACATTTTTCTTGGGAAACTTACAAAGCCTCTTACCGTCTGAGCTGATGACAGAGGGACAGACAGACGGAAAGAAAGTTAGCAGGCCTGCTCCCTTTGCACACCCTCCCCTGCACACCCTCCCCTACACACCTCCCCCTGCACACCCTCCCCTGCACACCCTCCCTGCGCACCTCCCCCTGCACGCCCTCCCTGCGCACCTCCCCCTATGCACCTCCCCCTGCATATCCTCCCCTGCACACCCTCCTGTGCACACCCCCCTGCACACCCTCCCTGCGCACCTCCCCCTGCACGCCCTCCCTACGCACCTCCCCCTATGCACCTCCCCCTGCATACCTTCCCCTGCACACCCTCCCGTGCACACCCTCCCTGTGCACCTCCCCCTACGCACCTCCCCCTGCATACCCTCCCCTGCACACCCTCCTCTGCACACCCTCCCCTGCGCACCTCCCCCTGCACGCCCTCCCTACGCACCTCCCCCTGTGCACCTCCCTCTGCATACCCTCCCCTGCACACCCTCCCGTGCACACCCTCCCCTGAACACCCTCCCCTGCACGCCTCCCCCTTCACACCCTCCCCTGCACACCCTCCCTGCGCACTTCCCCCTATGCACCTCCCCCTGCATACCTTCCCCTGCACACCCTCCCGTGCACACCCTCACCTGCACACCCTCCCCTGCACACCCTCCCTGAGCACCTCCCCCTACGCACCTCCCCCTGCACACCTTCCCCTGCACACAGCCAGAGTGCTCGCTCAGGAAGTCCTATGTCGTCTGCCGGATCTGAGGTCTCCTGGATTCCACAAGGTTCCCCGTCCACCGGAGACCACACCCCTGCACCGCACAGACCCAGGCCCCAGGCCTGGCTGAGGCAAGCCTGGTGGGACGTTTGCAGGGGGGCGGGGAGGGCACAGTCAGGCTGTACCTGAACCAGAAATGTGCAGATGCCAGACCCGCTGGCCCCCTGCCCCTGCTCTCAACGTGCCCTAAATTATTCTCACCATGAACTTCCCTTGGAAAGAACAGAAATATAAATCACTGAGCCTGTCACTCTTTTACGGGGTCACAAAGACCCTGAGGAAAATCTAGGCTCTTGGTGTGAGGGTTTTACAGATACTGTGACCTCCTTCCTCCCAGCCTCCTTTCCCGTGGCCTGTGCTGGGAACGGTGGGGGACGCAGAGAGGCTGGGGGCTCTGTGTGGGGGGAGTTTTCTTTGGTGCAGCACACATGCTCCTGAAAATCACCACAGTGTGCAAAATTGTGCAATAAGCTCCCGGACTTATGGGAGTAGAGACACGACGCCCAGAAATCTTGTCAGTGGCTCCTTGAAGAAAAAAGGAACCTAATACAAATGGCTGCAGCAGGACTCATCACCTGCACACCTGCCTTGCCCTGCAGTAAACACCTTACCTTCCGAAAAGCCTGCGGTGCACTGCGGAAGGGGGTGTCACAAGGACTGCGCCCAGGCTCACTGGTGGAAGAGGTTCACGGGAGATGAGAGGACAAATCTGTGACATCGAACAGGGATGGCTCCTGGCCCCAGGATCAGGTGCGTGTGCGGCTGTGTGCGCGCTCCCGGGTCAGTGCGGGGATGCGGTGTGCACCCACATGGGTCACTTGGGGGACGTGCAGCCTCCTCGTTTGTCTGTTGGACGAGCTCGCAGGTAAACGAATGTGAAATGTGTGTTGTGCTCAGTCGTCCCCTAATGTAGCCATCCTCTTGGAACACATGTGCGTTTTCAAAACAAGGACGGTGGTGGAGGAGACCGGGTGTCCCAGTCTGCTGGGACGGCCCCAAATGGTGCCTGTGGTCCAGTGCGGTCATCACCGATGCCCCATTCGACTCAAACTACTCTTGTCCAGCATGAGGGTTCCCAGGTCACCCTGTGCCTACGGGGCTGGGGACTCACCGCACCCTCTCAAATGCACATCCCTCAGTGGCCCGCTGGGACGGTGGTGGGACCAGCACAGACTCCCCCCAGGGCTCCCCCATTCTGGCCGATCCCCAGCCTCCCTTCATGGACTGGACCCCCATCTAGCTGCAGGACAGCTGCCCTCTCTGGGTCTCCAGGGACTGTCCTGTCCCACAGTCCCATAGAAATAGTGCCAGTGGACCAGGGGCCTGAGGTCATTGCTTCCATATTGGAAAATATCACCACCTCTCCCTAACGATCTCTATGTAGGACCCTTTACATTTTAGTGTGGATGAAGGCGGCCCGGAGTGCTTGCCAAAGTCCAGATTTCCAGTCCCCATCAACGGAGATGCTGACACGGGAGGGACACCAGGGATGCAGGGTCTTAATACTCACGGCGCTGTTGGGAGGCGGGTCCTCCACGTCCACACTTGGGGAATCACTACACTGGTCCAGCCTGGCAAGGAGCAAGTATTCCTGAGTAGGTTCAACTCCATGCAGGGTCTGGGGGCTCGATTCAAGCCGAGCGTTTTGGGCAGAGAGCACCCAGTGAGCTTTCCAACAGTAACTCACAATCCTTGGGGCTCGTCGTCCGTAAGGGTCTGCGTGACTCACGCCTCCTCAGGTGATGGCAGACCCCGATGAAGCTCTGCCCCACCCCCTCTCAGAGCACGTGTTCCGTGCATAACACAGCACTCGTGGTGATGGTGCTGGTGTTTTAAAAGGCCGGTAACCCTTAGAGAATCCCGCTCGCCTGGGCAGCTGATGTACACAGACGGAGAGAAGAAGGGCAGGACAGACAGGGGCCCCATGTCCCCCCCAGACCCGCACGGGGGCGCACACAGCAGAGCAGTTTGTTCGAAGAAAACGGGGCAGAGGCCTCAAAGGGGCCTTTTGCAAAAACGCCAGAGGGAGAACGAGCCTCAGCTGAAAGAGAGAGACGTCAGCAAGGTGACAGAAGACAGGGACAGGGTCCGAAAACTCAGTGCTTCGAGGGGCCCTTGTAGGAACTAGGAGCCACCTAAGGAAGAAGCGGTGACAGAACGTGGGAGGTCGGAAGGGACGCAGGGAGGCCGGGATGGTGGGTTTGTACCAGGGAGTTAACATGGGCTGGATGGGTGGCAGAAACCCGTCCAGGGACAGACGCAGAGTGACGGTCAGCGCTGACAGGACACTGGGGCGCTCTCCTCGCTGACCAGGTGATGTATCGTCACCACGTCTCTGGGCCTTCCACGGAAGGGGAGAGAGAGGCCCGCACGCGCCCCTCACCACTGGTCTCAGGGACACAGTCACGTGCTGTGAGGGCTGCGGACATTCCCGGCTCTTGTGCTCTCTGCACGGCCCCCTTTACAGGTCCGGCCCGGGCACCACACTTCGGCCAGGACCCCGCGCCGGGGCTGGGAGCGGGGCTGGGGACAGCGGGGACAGGCCCCCAGGCCCCACCCTGCAGGCAGCAGTTGGGGAACCTGAGGACAAGGACTCTTTCCTTGGTGGGGGGGGGGGTCGTGGCTTTCCAAATAGGCGAGGGGGGTCTTGTGGGAGAAAGATGGGCTCGCTCCGTTGGGCGGGGGCTCCAGGGACAGCACAGTACCCACGATCTGAGCTAGGTGTCTCAGAACGAAGACTTGGGTCAAAAAAAAAAAAAAAAAAGAAAATACTTTAAATTGCAGCATGACTTTGTTGAACCTGAAGGAGTCCGGACAAGGACTCTGGCAAAGTCTTCACAAAACCTGGGGAGCTGCGCTCACGGCCCCACACACGCCCTTCCGCGCAGGGGTCCCGACCTGCGTGCTTCACAGGATGGTGAGTTTCAAAGGCACTTCCGGCCACAGAAATGCCATCAGTTGTCAAGCATTATACGTGCACAAAGAGCACTCCCGTTCGTGACCCAGACGTCTCCAGGTCAGCTGGCCCAGCGGGCACCTTCCCCAGGCTGCCTGCTCCTTGACTAATGTCCTCACCAGCGTTGTCATTCCTACAACGGCAGGAAGGAAATATGGTGGAAGTCAGTCAGTTGGACAAAGGAAATACTCGGGAGATGTGGGGGCCACGGGTTTCATGTGTCCCTGTGGCTAAAATAACCCACTAGTGTTCAGAATTGCTGGCAGTGGTGTCTGAAAGTCGAGCAAGGGAGGTGGAAAGACCCGAACTTGGACCAGAGGAAGGTTGGGCGGTTCCCTTGTGGATGCAAAGGCCGTGCTGCCCTTGTTCCTGGCCGCGTCCGGGCACGTGCTCCGGAGGGCCGAGCCGGTGCAACCTTTCCAGGCAGCTAACCTCGCACAACACCCCATCTCACGAGACCGGCTCCGTATCTGAGCAACCACCTAGGTTTGATGGCTTTCTCCGCCATGGACGTGTTGTTTACATCAAACACGATTCTTCATCAGGCGTTCTAACGAATACAAGTGCCATTTTGGTTGTTTTATTAATGCATTTAAGAAACTGGATGGTGTGAAATGTTCTTAATACGTGAGAGGCTTCTCAAAACCTGGTGGTGGCTACCTCCTCCCTCGAGCACCTGCTGTCTGTGGGATTCCGTGTAGACGCTTGGATGCACGGCCTCACTTAGCTCTCTCTCTCAGGCTGGGGAGGGGGCCTCCGAGGCCCCAGGAGCCCAGGCTCCAGCCTCACGTGTTCCGAGGCAGCAGACGGCAGGGATGCCCGGGAGCGATTAGCAGGCTGGAGAGGAGCCCTGGGCCTTAATGGTGAGCACACCTGGGTGTGGCGGCGGAGAGTGTGCTTCCGGAAAGTTCATGCAGATCAATTTCTGAACCATTTGCTGGAAGCCTGCCATTCAGATCCTCCTCCCAGACATCAGTGACCTCCTCAGCCCCGGTCCCGGGGTCCCGGTTTAGCAACCACTCAGCCCTCAATGCGTGTGTGCTTGGTGAGTAACTCATGCCTCCGCACTCTGGCCTGTTGGCCCCAGGTCCTTTGTCTCCACACAGCAGGCCTTTTTGGCATCCACAGTGGGATCTCCTTATCCCCTGTGACTTCCAAGTTTTTGTGGAAGTGTGCTATCAAGGGAAAAGTGCATTTTGGGGAAAAGGAAAGGCAATGAGATCTCACTGTGTTAACAGAGCAAGAAGGAGGAGGACAGTAGGGATGATTCCTTGTGTCTCAAACGCTGAGTGCCCATTCCAGACCCGGAGCTGGGCTGTCGCACCACACAGCACAGCGCGGGCCCCTTGGGTGACGATTCAGCGTGACAGCCCCTGCCGTCAGCAGCTACTCTTGGGTATGTGTGCTGGCCTCACTCCCGGTTCCCTGGCCGGGCAGAGAGGATGCTTCCTGCCCGGCCGTGTAGACACAGGCTTTGCAAACAGGCACACCTAGACCTACCTCTTGGAGTCTGTCTATTGCTACCAGCATCCTGGGGAGGACCACTTCTCCCCTACTCAGCCGAGGGCACCGGGCTTTCCGTTAAACCGTGCGTGTGCGTGAGCATGAGTGTGCGCACTCACGTGCACATGCACATATGTACACACCTAGTAATAGGTACAGCAGAAATAAATACTCAACTTCCAAATGCTTGCAATCTGGACCGTGTGGCATTCTTCCCAAACATGCACTCAATCCATTGCACATCCCCTGAAATAAGAAATCCAATATTGTCATTTTTGGAAATCTAACGGCGTCTACTTTAATGGAATTTAAATATAAATTTTGTACATTGTAATAAAGGTTAAATGTAAATATTGCAATATTTTATTTCTTATCAATTTTATTGAAACAGAATTCTACTTGTGGGACAATAGGAAATATAGAGCAACATTTAAAGCACTATCTAAAATAAAGCGAACAAAGAAAAGTGTAGAAAACACATGTCCTACAAACTTTATAGCTCTTTCCAACAGGATTATGGAATTCTGTGATAAAGAGAATACAGTAGCTATTTGGATGACTTCACTCAAGGCTCTCAGACCCTGTCTTTTCACGAATGATCCACACTCGCGTGACCACGAGTGCTAGCTAAAAACGGACCTCCCACAACATAAACCACGACATGCCTCTTGGGACACGCAAAACTAAACTGACCACGCCGAGTGTTGGCGAGGGTGTGGAGGATCTGGAACCCTCAGGTGCCGCTGGAGGGCACGTGGAATGGTGCAACCACCTAGGGAAACAGTCTGTCGGTTCCTTAAGAAGTCAAGCGCACGCCTACCATGTACGTGAGCTGGCATTCTATTCCCAGTATCCTTCCAAGGGCTAAGTAGGTGTCATGCCAAGACTTGCATGGGAACGTTCGTAGCGACTTTATCTGTAATAGCCCAAACCTGGAATAACCAATCAGCACACGCACACTCACAGGTGCGTGGCCGTACAACAGAGAGCTCCGCAGCGATGAGAAGGCGTGAGCTACAGACACACACCGCGTGGTCATATCTCTGGATAATTATGCTGACTGGAAGATCCATTTATGTGAAACTTCAAAGATGCAAATTCACCCAACCCGACAGAAGATAGGTACGCGGTTGATGGGGCCTGGGAGTGGGGGAGGGGCAGAAGGGAGGAGAGCAAGGAAACTTTGGACGGTTGGGAACAATTTTCTGTACGGCTGTATGGCTTTGCAAGGGTATACATATGTAAAGACTGACCAAATTGTACACTGTAAGTATGTGTGTTTCATTCCGTGTCAATCATTCCTTGCTAAGCAGTTTAAATTTTTCTAGAAGGGGAGATTCCTGGCGGTATAGACAAGCAGCACTAACGTGTGGAAAGTGCATTAGCGTGGCAATACCCATGTCATTAAAGACTTTTGCTCTTAGTTATAATAGTCACATTTTGGGGAAGGAAAGGACCCGTGTTCTCACACACTTCTATCTAGTATGAGTGCTGAACGGTCCCCAGTCTCAGCGGGAGCGCTTTGGCAAAGTGGATCCAAACCTCACAAATAAACGGTCACCATCTTAGACCAGCGGGACACCTGCCAGCACTCCATCCTCCTGAGGCAGTAGAGGGGTGCACGTGTGTGTGTTTTCACAAGTATCCAAAATACTTTCAAAATAGTGAAGAGAGGAAAGCAATCCAAAGTCTACACTCTGAAGTTAGTTGTAGTTAAACAGACGACGGCAATACGTTCACTGTCCATCTTTCTCGACATTCCCTCTCTCTGTCTGCCTGTCTGTCTCTCATACACACACAAAGATTTCTGAAAGTAAAGAAGCACAAATTGGATGATTTCTTGCATATTAATAAGCAACATGATCATCTATAATACATCTTGTGACTATTTCCATATCAGTAATCCATGGATGGATATTTCGATCTTTCCTTTTCTTTAAAAATTTTCCAATAATACAGTGCATATATTTCTCCACACTTTTGAATGTCCATCTGTAGAATAGTAAATTCTGAGGTGTGGAATTTCTGAGTTCAAGTATATATATATTCATTTAAAGAATTAGGGCGCCTGGGTGGCTCAGTCAGTTGAGCGTCCGACTTCGGCTCAGGTCACGATCTTGCGGTTTCTGAGTTCGGGCCCCGCGTCAGGCTCTGTGCTGACAGCTCGGAGCCTGGAGCCTGCTTCGGATTCTGGGTCTCCCTCTCCCTCTGCCCCTCCCCTGCTTGTGCTCTGTCTCTCTCTCTCTGTCTCAAAAGTAAATAAACATAAAAAATTGAACTGGTAGATATTTCGTCTCCAGAGGCGATACCTCAGTGTGCTTTTATGCCACCAACCTCCCCACACATTCTGTTCGACAGCAGATATTATCGGTGTGTTAACTCCTATAGGTGAAAATGGATGCAATCATTTCTTTACGTTTTACTTTGGGGACATTTTGACCTGCCAACTGCCTGTTTCTGCCTGCAATGCACACAGGCGGCTTTGTTTGCCCGGGGTGTGGGCAGGAGGGGCGTCAAGAGGATGCACACCTGCCAGCTACTCCACGAAACCCCAGGGAGGCTGTGGATCTTCTGTGCTCCCTCCCCAGCCTGAGGAGCCGAAGGCAAGACCCCCAGGCAGACCGCTGACTCAGAGTGTTCATGTGACCCCGACCGTGCCAGACTTCCCTGGGGAATTTCCACCCTTCAGGGCGAGGGGTGGCTTTCTCTTACTTTGTGATCATGAGTTGCAGGAAATTTGGCCTCTAAATATCTCTTTCTGCCATGTGGATTGACTGTGATTGTAGCAGAGGAGAATTAAATCCAAATCACAAGCACTGTTAGAGACCAGTAGAGCTCAGAATGGAGAACTAACTGTGGAAGTTGTGAGGACTCCTGAATCCAGCCACGCCTGAAGGAGGTTCCTTCACCTTTACAGTTTCATAAACCAATGTATTTCTTTCCATTTGAGCAGTAGAACTTGGATTTCTATCTAATGCCTGGTAGTAAATGTTCTTTTATCATTTTTTTAAAAGTTTCATCTTATTTCATTTTTTTAAAAGTGTGTATTTATCTATTTTGAGAGAGATAGGGAGAGAGAGAGAGAGAGTAATTGGGCGGTGGTTGCAGACACAGAGAATCCCAAGCAGGTTCTGCACCGTCAGCACAGAGCTGGGCTCAGGCCTGTAAGTCACGCACTGTGAGGTCATGACCTGAGCCGAAATCCAGAGTCTGACTGAGCCGGACAGACGTGCCTGCTTGTTGTTTGCTTATTGATAAAACAACTTGGAGGAAATCAGCCCCTTGTTTCCAATGCCGTATTTAATAAAAATTACCTGAGCAGCGGGCCAGTTATTTTAACGTCTACCAAGCGTCTACTCTTAATGGATGACAAACGTAATTAGTTTTAAAAAAAGTCAAAATAAAGACTCCTCCTGCAGACCTAGCTAGTAATACTGGGAGCCAATGTGTCCAGAGCTTAACAAACTGAACCGGTTTTGAAACTGAATAGATGATCAGATTAGACTGAGCAGCAAAGACTGTGTCTGTGTGTGAGCAACCTTGGAGTATCCGACCTCCACTTCTAACCAGGTCAAACCTGGGACCAGTTGGTGGCTGTGCTGGCCAAAAAGAGCATATGCAAAATGAATTAGGTGGTTAGTCAGCTCCTAAGATGCTCAGGTCTCTCCTGGGCTGGGTTCGGCAGCCAGAGGAGAGAGCCAAGCAATCCTGAGGCAGGGAGCGGGCAGACAGGCTCACCAGTGGGCCAGCAGCTCTGTTCCCACCAGCTGTGGCCGCAACGTGGCCATCTGTGTCCCTGCCAGGCCAAGCTGCAGCCTGACTTGCCTGACTTGAAGGACACATCCTTGCAGAGGGACCTGAGACTCCTTCCACACCAAGCTTCTGTACGACAGCGGGGTGTGCGTGCGCATGCACACACACACACACAAGCGTGCACACACACAATCATGCACACACACAAGTACACATATGCACACACAAGCATGCACACACAGAGACATGAGTGTGCACACACACAAGCACGCACATGCATGCACACACACAAGCATGTGCATACACACACAGAGACATGAGTGTGTGCGCATACACATGCACACGCATGCACACACAGAGAGACATGGATGTGCGCACACACAAGCATGCATTTACACATGTGTGTAACACAAGCACGCACGCACACCAGTGTGCACACATACACAAGTACACATATGCACATGCACAATCACGCACACACTCAAGCATGTGTGCACGCACACATGAGCTGCACACATAGGCATGCACACCCAAGCGTGTGTGTGCACATATACACAAGCATGCACATGTGCACACACGCACACACACACACACACACACAAGCATACTCTCCATATCCCAGGCTCAGAGGGGCTCCAGATATATGGCCGCCTGCACCCACCAGGAGAGAAGGACTCTGGCCAGGTGTCAGCGGAAGGAGGCCTTCCTCTGCAGCAGGGTCTGAGCTGGGCTTTTTTGTAATCTGCCTTGACGTACCGCGTGAACGATAGGGCCCAACGGCGACTGTGGTGGCCACCCCCTCTTCCCGGCCTGACCTCGCCTGAAAGCAGCTGACAACGGGTAGCATTTCTTTTGGAAGAGAATTCAAGACGCTCCGCAGCTGGTGTCATGAGCGTCCTGGGGCAGAGGCTGGCTCGTCTACACCACTTCTCCCAGGGGCCACCTTCAGTGACGGCGTGGCGGGGAATGCGCTTGCCCAGGCTCAGTGGGAGAGAAATGAAGGATCCGTCCACGAGAACAGCCCACGGGAAGAGTGGGTGGGTAGGCCAGAACCAACGGGGTGTTTTTCCTTCTCTGGAGCTGGTCTCAGTGGAGCGGTTGACGGCCCTGCGTCTTCCACGGGATCTTCTCGTCGGGGGCGGGGGGTGTCCTCTCTCTTAACCCCGCCTGCCGGTGGGCCAGGCATCCCAGTCAGTGACATCTGATGCATCACGGACCGCGTCCTAGGCCAGTGGCTCCGAAGGTCGGTATTAAAGGGACCAGAAACACTTCCTGCAGGTACAGCGGGGGAAGGACTGACTCGGGTCTGATGCTTTGAAAACGTTGCAATTCCTCACCGCCCTTGTCCCCTGAAAGGATGTCCTGTGCGCACAACGTGTGGGCTGCGTCACATCAGAACAGAGACGCCTGCTGCATGCGATCCTTCTGCGCTGTCCGCATCGTCCCCACCCCCGGAGACCACGCACCACGGCGGCCAGGCAGGAGCAGGCACGGGAGCCTGGCTCCCCACGGGGGCCAAGCTCACCTCCGCTTGCTGTCGGGTGGGAGAGGACGTCGTGCTGGTGGCCAGTGGCCACTTCACGTGACAGGAGATTGGGCCTTATGCTAACTAAGGAAGCGTCGCAATGCAGCGGGCCGGCAGGAGTCAATATTCCGCGGCCTCTCAGACGACCCTGCACACACGTGCCCCTAGCACGGAGGGCAGGACGCTTGTGACCGTAAGCTCGGCCGCGGCCCAGCCTTCGTTCCCATCCGTGAAATGTAAACCACAGACGTCCACGCGTCTCCCCTGAGCGGCTGCCCTGACGTCCAGCTCCAAGCTCTTCAGATTTGTCACCTTTTTTTTATGGTCAGGAGACTTGATTCTGGTTCAGAAAGGACAAACTTGGAGAAGAGCAGCCTCCCAAACAGAGTAAATGAAACAACAGACTCTTCCCTTCGGACTGTGAGACACAGCATTTGAAGCACGGGGGCCCCACCGCCAAGCCCCAGGCTCCCTCTTCCGGGTCACGGTGTGTGCGGAGGGCTCTGCGGCCGCTGGCCCTCTGGAGTCCCGTGACCGCTGGTGCAGTGCACCTCCTGGGGCTCAGGACAGACACACCCGGGTGTGGGAAGGGACCAGAAGGTCTTCCTGTGGACGTCCTGCATGGAGCCCCAGGACTGCAAGTTCTGCCCTCTGGCTCTGTGAACCAGCCCCGAATCCTCCCAATGAGACTCCATTCGTTCATTCACTCATTCATTCTTTTTTTAAATTTATTTATTTTAACACTTATTTATTTTTGAGAGACAGACAAAGCATGGGCAGGGGAGGGACAGAGAGAGAGAGAGGGAGATACAGACTCTGAAGGAGGCTCCAGGCTCCTGGCTGTCAGCACAGAGCCCGATGTGGGGCTCGAACTCACAAACCGCGAGATCATGACCTGGGCCGAAGTTGGTCACTTTACCAGCTGAACCCCCCAGGGACCCCATTCACTCTTTCATTCTTTGTAGCTCAGGTTAGCCAAGACTCCGTGGCTCCCCACCTCAGACCCTTCACTGACCCGTCAGCCAGGTGACTTGGAAGGCCTCCTTTTCCGGCCCCGAGCAAGTTCAGGAACTTTCCGACCCTCCCCTCCCTATAAATGGCTATCAGATCAATTCCTCCTTACAGGGTTATGGGGAAGATTAAACGATACAAATATAGGGAGAGCTCAGAAATTAGTTGCTCTGCATGTATGTCGTGGGGAAGCAGCCACTTTTCTTTCCTTTAACTCATTTGTGGTATTTATTGTTCCTGAAGTTTGAGGTAACCATTAAACGGGGCTCAGGCAAAAGCCCCGAGCTGCCTGTCTGTTGTCCGTACTTGGTAACAGGAGACACACTGAGAAGACCCACCAGCAAAGAAACCTATCAACCACTGGCTGCACGGAGGAAAATTAGGGTTCTAGAATTCTCCGCACACCAGAAAAAAAACATGTTTTTCCAGGAGGGGACTTGGTAAAATGTGATGCAGCCGAGGTTTCCAGGGGAACGAGGCCCCAGGGCGAGGCCTTTTGATTCAGCCGGAAGAAGTCATGGGTGAGCTTCCAGAGAAGCCGGGGGGCACTTCTGGGGTCCATGGCAGAGACCGCAGTGGGTCAACGGGGCCCCCTCTGCCCCCCAGAGTCACCCACAACACATGTTCACAAAAGCTCCGTCCATTGACTAAACAGAGTTTAATCAGTTTAAAACAGGAGACTGTTTTATTGTTTAAAAACTATGCCTTCACTTTTTACCTGTTTGTAGTGCTGACCTGGAAGAATTAAAAACAAAGAATAATGCTAACAAATTCTCATATGGAATTTTAGAGCCTGGAACCACACCGTCAGATTTTTTTTTTTTTTTCAGATGCTTGAAGATGTTCTGTAGTCTGATTTTTATTCGTCATTTTGTCATTGTGGTGATCACGTTGATTGATTCGTGGGTCGCTGAAATAAATCCCATCAGTCGTGATGCATGATCCTTTAATGTGCTGTTGAATTTGGTTTGCTGAATTTGTTGAGAAATTTTGTATTTATGTTCATCAGGGATGGTGGCCTATGATTTTCTTTTTCTTCTTCTTTGTTTTAAATGTTTATTTATTTTGAGAGAGAGCAGGGGAGGGGCAGAGAGAGGGAGGAAGAGAATCCCAAGTGGGCTCTATGCTGTCAGCACAGAGCCTGATGCAGGGCTCGAACTCATGAACCTTGAGATCGTGACCTGAGCTGAAATCAAGAGTCAGATGCTCAACCGACTGAGCCACCCAGGCGCCCGAGTCTGTGATTTTCTTTTCTTGCAGTGACCTTGTCTGGTTTTGGTCTCAGGGTGACTCTGGCCTCGTACCGTAAGTTTGAAAGTGGTCCCTCCTCTTCCATGTTTTGGAAGAGTTTGACAAGGATCGGTGTTAATTCTTCTTCAAATATTTGGTAGAATTCGCCATCTGAAGACGCTATTTGCACTGTTTCAGAAATGACAACCTGCAGCGTTTCGTTATCCGACAAGCCCCTCTGTAGACAGGGCTCCACGGCGAGGCTGGCGCGTCCAGCGGCCATCTGAAAATATCTGGTAGATCCTGCCTGGAGGGACAAAAAGGTTGACACAGCATCAAAGAAAAGTCATTAAGTAGAAGAACCATCTTATCAACTGAAGCTGGAAAGCGGAAAGCACGATGTCCAGAATGATATTTAGAAGGACATGTTTCGTTTTTGGCTGCGATACAGAAATCTCTTCTTCCCCAGTGGGGGTGCAAGGCGGGAAGTTCCCCTGCGTCTCCGGACACCTTCGTAAACACCTTCTCTCTGGCTCACGGAGACCTGCTCCTAAGAAGGTCACTGTCCCAGGAGGCTCTGCTCTTTAAAATCCCAGTTCTAAGGGATGAATGAAAAATTACTCCGATTAGCAGAGCAGATAGGGGAGGTTTGGGCCAAGGAATGGATTCCTGCCTGGATTCATGGAACCAGTCCAAGCAGGCGGCCGCCTGCTGTTCCTGTCCCACGTCCTCAGGTCAGCAGTGGGCATCTTCTCTGTTAGGAAGGCTGCGGAATCTGGGGTGGGGAGCACACAATTTAGATTGCCACAAATGGTCCTTTAGCTCAAGCTGTTGAAGAAGAGAGAACCCAGCCCCGTGGGGCAACGCCGAGGTGTGAGGTGGGTTTGGGGGTGCCCTGAGTCTGTCAGCAGCAGCATATGCTGAGCAGCGGAGAACGCTGAGCTGCAGGCCAGGGGTGCGTCCACAGAGACTCCTCGTCTGCATCACGGTGGGCGGGCCACCGAACCCCTGTGGGTCCTTCCCTCATCTGCAGAATGCGGCAAACCGTGGCTTCCGAAATGTGTCTCCCGGGGCAGCTGTGAGGCCGAGAGGGACCATCGCGTGAATGTGCGGACGGGACGCTGGGGTGGTCTTCCTGGGGACAGGGTCCTACTGTGACCCACCACGGAGCAGCACTTTCTAGAGACCCGCTTCATTTTGCCTCCTCACCCCTCCAGACACAGAGGAGTTAGAGATGAGGGGAAACGGGGCGTGGCAGGAGACAGAGGCGTGGCTGCCGCGTCCCCGTGGCCTGCTGGGAGCACCAGCGGGGGGCGGGGGGGGGCTGGGGCAGCGGCCACCCCGGGAGGCCTTCTCTGGCACCTGCCCCAGGCCTTGGGGCCGCATGGCGTGCGACATACCGTGTGGACGGGCTCTGGGGTTCAGGTCCCCCTTCCGCTGTACCCGCCCTCCTTTGTAAGAGAGAAGCACTTTTAAACACATTCTGATCTCGCGCGTCCCTGCGCAGCCTTTCTCGGGGACAGGAACTTTCCCTTTGTTAAAACCCGGCACGGCCGCCCACCATGTGTGGCGCTCGGTCAGGGGCAGGGGAGCGCCCGCGTCTCCTGCCATAGACTGTTCACCGGGCTGAGACAGACGAGCACCGGGATCTGTCCCCTCCCACGCTTTTTAATTTAAGAACCCCGGGCCATCAGCGTGGGGGTGACAAATGGCGGTGGCTTTACTGCTGTTGGTGTTCCGAGGTCAGAATGTGGTTGGAGCCAGGAGCCCAGGGATGAAGCACCGCATTAAAATAATAAAGATTAAAAATATGTAGCCTCCCAAGTCAGCAGAGCAGAGCTAACAACCCCATATAAAGAAGCTTCGTGTGGGATGAGCCTGTGTCTGGGAGACAGGAGCCCCCTCAGCCGCAATAAATCTTCCTCCCGCGCCCACTGCAGAGCTGGGGCTGGGAGGGGCGCAGCCAGCGGGAGAGAGGGCACCGAGGTGGAGGGCGCGTGTGTGCTTGTGTGTGTGTGTGTGTGAGAGAGAGAGAGAGTGTGCATGTGTGTGCATGTGTATGTGTGGGCACACGTGTGTGCGTATGTGTGCATGTGCGTGTGTGAAGGGGGGGAGGGAGGGGTGCTGGGAGGGCTGGCAGGAGAGCAAGGTGGGCCACGGGCGCTCTGACGGGACGGGACGTGCTCATGTCTGTCCCGTGTAACCCGGCAGGCCGGCCGCTCTGTGTGTTTGCCTTTTATAACCGTGTTTTGCTGTCAGTCAAGCTTCCACAACATAATGTGGTTTTTTCGAGTCTGCAGCCTGTTAGCCCATCTCTCTCCCCACCCTCTGTCTCTCTCTGCTTCTCTGTCTCTCTCTGTTTCTCTGTCTCTCTCTATCTTTCTGTCTCTCTCTGCTTCTCTTTCTGTCTCTGTCTTTCTGTCTCTCTCTGCTTCTCTGTCTCTCTCTGTCTTTCTGTCTCTCTCTGCTTCTCTGCCTCTCTCTGCTTGTCTTTCTGTCTCTCTCTTTCTGTCTCTCTCTGCTTCTCTTTCTGTCTCTGTCTTTCTGTCTCTCTCTGCTTCTCTGTCTCTCTTCGCTTCTCTGTCTCACTCTGTCTCCTCACCTCTCCCTCTCCTTCTCCATCTCTGGTTCACGGATCAGACCCAGCAAGCTCCCTCCTCTTTGGCTCCTGCTGTAAATAATTTTTCAGGTAACAACCTGATTCTTTGGGGGTAGGAACGTACCCTCCACCGCACAGCGTGTATGCACCTGTTACCCGTTACTCCACATGCTGGGTGTGCTGGGGCAAACCTGGGGTTCCGGGAGCTCCTGGTCTGGCAGGGTGCGGGAGGGGCTGAGTGGGGCCAGAGAGGAAGGAGCACACGAGTGAGTGACATGCGGCCTAAATAAAAGGACCCTACGGGGAGCTACGGTGGAGAGGGGCGGGGGAAGGAGACTGGCGGGCGAGAGGGCCGGGGAGCGGTGAGGGCACGAGGCACAGACTCGAAGGGCGCCCGCGCCCCCTCGGGCACTTGTTGAAGCCGGTGAGGTGCTCTGGCTCCGGGGGCACGTCCCCAGGGCTAACCTCCCCACACCCTGCCCTGCTCAGGCTTGCTGGGGCCCGGCAGAGGGGACCTGCGTTTCCCAGGCAGTGCTCTGGGCCGGGGCGGGGGGGGAGGGGGGGCGGAGGCGGTGGCGGGGAGGCAGGACGGAGCCACTGGTCTGGCCGAGTGGGCGCAGGTGAGCTTCCTCGCCTCAGGTGGTGGGCCACGAAGGTGCCACAGGGTTGCCATGGGCTGGACGGGACGGCATGGGGCAGAGTGGGACCACACGACCGGGCCTCACGTTGGCGTTTCCTGGGCCTCCTTCCGCGGTGATTCCCTGCAGCTCCGCGGTCAGCACACCCGCCTGTGGGGAGCGCTATCTGTCTCCGGTCCACGCCCCACGGCAGAGAAGAGGCACGTGGGGCTCTCCACCGGCCACAGCCTGGCTGCCCGTGTCACCGCCTTTCCGACGAGGACGTTGACAGTGTTACGCAAGCTGGAAGTGGCAGAGACCAACAACCAAAGCGTTTCTCTGTGTAAGAAGCAGGGGTCAAAGAGGTTCCTGATTGGTCCTTTCCTTCCTAATGGCCGGTGCAGGGCTGGCTTCTCGGATGGTCCTTCGTACGGGGCTTCGTACAGGATGGACAACGGACAGGTGGACGGGTCGGTGATTTTATTTCGATTTATTATAGCGAATCGTGATGGACAATGTTATTCTGGGCTGCAATTCGGCCAAAGGCTTCCGAGGAGGAAATCCAGATGAGATTTACAGGTAACTCTTCATAGGGATGGCTAGAATGAGGTCTGGAGAGTTCTGTGCAGAGAAGTAGGAATTCAAGAAGGCCCAGGACAAGGAGGAGCCTGGGGAATTGGAAACGTGGGCTGAACTGTGCCCCCCAAATATCTGTGTTGGGGTCCTAAGTCCCAGCACCTCAGAATGTGGCTATACTTAAAGATTCAGCCTTTAAGTGCTAATGAAGTTAAAATGAAGCCATTAGGATGGGGTTAATCCAATATCACTGGCATCCTTATGAAAAGAGGAAGTTTGGACACACAGAGAGGCCCCGGGGAAGCACAGGCAGAAGAAAGGCCACGTGAGGGCACAGCAGGAGGGCAGCGTCCCGCCCCGAAGAGAGGCCTCCGGAGAAACACCCCGCTGACACTTGGATCTTGCACTTCCAGGCTCCAGAACTGTGACACAGTAGAGGTGTGCTGTTTGAGCCCCTCTGTGGTGCCCGTCCCAACAGCCCGAGCTGACCAACGCCCCGCGGAGCCCGGGAAGGCGGTCAACAGACCGTCTCCCTCATGCACCTGCGCGAAGGCCTCTGCTGTGTTTTTCCTGCATCCTGTCGGTTAGACGGCCGGCTCCCAAACAGGGTTTTGGGGTTTTTTGGTTTTTTTTTTTTTAACAAATGAAATAAGAGGGCACATGCTAGCTCAGAGAGGGAGAGCTACTGCTGTGAGCACACGCAGCGGGGCTGTTTCCAAGCTGGGACTCGCAAGAGGACGCTGAGCCAGGAAGGCAGGAAGCAGCACCAGGCTGCAGGGGGAGAGGGCAGGGGTCACTGGGAGGGGGGAGCACGGCGTCAGGGTAACAGGCTTCCAGACGGTGGCTGTCCCCGCGGGGAGCTGGGAAGGGGCGAGTGCAAAGTCACGGCCACGGGTCGGGGTGCAGGCCTCTTGCGGGGCAGCCCCCACCTGTCCTCGGCCCCAGGGATCGGCAGGAGACCTCCCCCTCCTTGCGGAAGCCGCTCCATCTGCCTGGAAACCCCCCGCTTGGGCCGAGGGCCTGTCTGAATGAAACACCAGCCCAGCGCCAGGCGCTAAGACTCACTGCCTGCGATTTGCACAGGGGTAGCCGAGATGCTTCAGACACCCGAGGTGCTCGTGATATGTGAGTGGAGGGAAAACAGAGGCTCCGCCCCTCCCACACACCCTCGGAATCTGGTGCAGAGCGGGGCGAATTTTCCATCAAGGTGACTTTGGTTTAAAATACAAAATGGCACTTATTTTTTTAAAGGCTGGACAGAGAACCGGGGAAACCAAAAGACAAATCAGACCCTCAGCCCTCCGGGCCTCGCGGGCAGTGGCACATCCCGGCTGGTGCTTTTCAGACTCGGATGCGATCGCCAGGGTCCAGCTAAAATGCAGATTCCCACGTGGCAGGTTGGTGGGGCCCGGGGCTCTGCATTTCCAGCAAGCTTCCCGGTGACGGGCGACAGGGCCCTTCTCCGCACAGCAGCCTGCAGACCCCAGCAAGTGGTGAGGCTGTGTGGTCACGGGGAGCAGCCGTGTCCCCCAGCAACTGCCCTGGCGGTCAGCGGCCAACCAGGCACTGGCCACGGGCAGGTCAGGCTCACAGGTTTCTTCTGGAAAAAAAAGGCCTTTCTGTGGGCAGCCCCTGCAGCATGTGGGGGCCCCCTGGACCCCCAGGGAAAGGCTGGTGTGGGCCTGGTCCCCTGGGAGGGATGCCTCCACCCCAGCCGCAGCAGGGGACCGTCACAGGGAACACAACCTCCGGAGAAGGCAGGTCCCTGGACACACCTTGTTTCCTAAGCAAACCATCCAGAATTAGCAGTTCTGTCCCATCCACAAGAGTCTGGGTCTCAATAGCACTTAACGACGGCCCTTGGGTGGTGCCAGGTGGGACCCGGCAGGCAAGAGGACCCATCTGTGTCCCTGTCCCCAGGCCCACGGTGAACCCGTCTGTGACCTCACAGCCACGAGGACGTAGCTGGGCCCTGTCCTTCCCACCCGACGCAGGATTTCTAATTATTTCCGAGGTAATTTTCGGGGAGATTGTACCCCGAGTCGGCTTGATAACAGCCGCCATCACGGGTGCCTGTGTGTTCGCCCCAGCAAATCCCACGGGCAGCGAACTTCATTGCTGAAGCAAAAGTGCTCCTGCATTTTATTTCCTCTCTGAAATATTTCTGTCCGGGATCCTGAGAGGGAGGACCGAGAAGGGAAAACACGAGCTCCCAGCCAAATGCCTCATCTTCTAAGACATGAAAGTTGGAAGGTGTGACGTCTTCTGACCCGAGTGCTGTGGCCCTCAAGCCCCGGCCCGGAGCCGGCGGTGCCTGAGAAGCCGGTCCTCCCACAGATCTGTGCACCACGGACGCGGCTCCCCTGGCAGGTGCGTGCGGCCTCCTCCAGAGGAGCGGGTGTTCAGTGCTTGCCGGGGGCTGTGACAGTGTCCTTGTCAGACCGTCACCAGAGCTTTCCTGCCAGAGAAGGTGGTCTCTCCCATTTTCCATATTAACTTTAGGAGGCTGGAACGGTGCCAGTGACTTTCCCAAGAGCCCGTCCCCAGGCCGCAGTGTCATTGCGCCCCGTCTCTGGAACAGGAAAACCCATCCCATCTGGGGACCTATAGGACACTCTCGTGTGCGTTGTCCCGTGGACCAGGCGGCTCCCGCTAACAGCCCGTGTGGGGCGTGTGTCCACCAGTGAGCCTCTGGAGTTGGGTAGGTTGGCACGAGCCCTTGGCCGTGAAGGGTCTCCTCCGGTGAGCCCAGGGTGTGGAACCTCACCCCCCTGCGCATCTGACAGATGCCTGCAGCTAGAAAGGGCATTAACTCAACTCAGAAAATGGGTATCTGCTGAGAATGTGCCAACACCTCAAAAGCTGCCCAGGAAGCCAGCAGCACCTGTCCCTCGAGAGCTTGGTACACTGGGACACGGCGTCCTCGGAGGCTGGCATCCCAGGTTCGGTCCCGGGGTGCAGACCACAGGACGCCAGGCCCGCTGGGTGGGGGCACGAGTCTTCCTTCGCCCTCCCCGTGCACCAATCGAGGGGGGCACCAAGGCTCTGGAGGCAGTGAGGTAGCCGTCACTCCAGAAGCCTCCTGAGCAGTAACCCAGGCAGAGTGAGCGGGTTGTAATTAAAGTCTGGGAACAATCAGAGACAATCAGGTGTCTCTCCGTGGGGTTGCTGGCAGCTCCCAATGGCCGAGGCTGCAGATGGCAGGGGAGCTGGGACACGCGGGCAGGGGGGGCACGGTGCCCTGGGGTCCTCTGCCCTGGCTGACCCGCTGACCCTCCGGAGCTGTTCACCCCTTTCTTACAGCCTGGCCTGACCTACTTTCTCCTCTTGGGCTCACGCCTCCGCCTCTCGGAGCGGGGGCTGTTCACTCAGGGCCGGACCCTCGGGGCTCCCCAAGTTCAGGGAGAGGACAAGCAGGCACAAGTGTATGAAGGCCCTTCACGGTCAGCGGGCCTGGATTTTAGCCTGGCTCCGATCGCTCCGTGCCTCGGTTTCCCAGTCCGTGGGCGGGGACGACATTACCACTACCTCATGTGATCGTTAAGACCGAATGAGACGATGGCCGACGGAAAATTCCGGCTGTCCTTGATTCGATGTGTTTCCTTAGGAGACGCTGCACACAGACTAGCAACGTAGTGAGAGCCATAACTTGCGAGTCTTCGGAGGATGGCTCGGCCCGGGGGCTTGTGAGGGTCGCTGGGACACTTTGGTGCGACATCTTTGTTTTACAGACGAGGAGACAGAGGCCGGGGGGAGAGGACTTGTCCACGGCCGGGGTTGGCCCTGCCTGGGACCCGCTTCCCTCTGCAGGCTGTGCCCCGTGCTGTGCGGGAGACAGCGCGTGTCAGCGAGGCGCGGAGCCCCCCGCACGGACGGCACTGCCTCCCCGGGCCCCTCCCGGCAGCTGTCTTTGTGGAGAATGAGACCCTGTCATTAAGAGCAATAACTATTTTCAGACAAACAAATGGCTGTGGGCACTACATTCAGCACGAAATCCAGGGAAGAGAAAGTGCCTGAGGACCAGAAGGGCTTGTTCGTGGGGACGGAAACTTCCTTAAAATAGATGTGGAACCAAGCGTGCGTGGTCCAAGTTCTGTCTTTTCAGGCTACAAAACCACAGGCTCTTCACCCTTGGGTGGAAGGGGGCCGTGATGAATAATCACCTCCAGTTATGTGGATATTCTGTGTGTGGCCCCATTTGGCTCAGATGAAAGTTATCTTAAATGTGACTGGTTAATGTGTCTGGAGAATGCTAATTTTGCGGGACCAAGGGCTGGTGGGCAGAAGCAGAATAATGAAGACAATATCTCGAGGCAAGAGAGACAGTGCTCCAGGAGACATTGCGAACCAACGCAGGACGTGACCTATTTTGATGGTGGTGGAGGAAGAAGAGGCTCAGGAGAAGGGATGGGGAGGGGCCCACAGAGGGGAGGGAATCCCCTGGGCAGCTTCTCACGAAACGCACTGAGCTCTCACAGCGGATAGTGGGCTTGACCTAAGCTGGGGAGGCCCTGGACTGGGGAGACCTTGGAAAAAGGGTTGATTGAGGGGTCTGGAGCCGCCAACAGGGGCCACAGCAGAGCAGAAGGTGTCTCTGCAGGAGGACGCATGCCTGGGGCTCACTTGGGGAGGGTGTGGCTGTTCAAGGCCACGGAAACTCGGTCTAAATACATCGGAAAAGACCCCCGATTTGCCGGGCTGGGAATTCTGGGACAAACAGAAAGCCTGTGTTTTCTCGCTTGCACTCAGATCCCGCCTGCCCGACGTGAAGTTTGTGCTCCCGACGATGGACCGAAGATATTATTCTGTAGATGATGTTGCAAAGCAAGGGCAAGGGTAACGCAGTTTATTCTGGTCTCTAAAATTCGCAGAGCAATTTCGCTCACGGCAGCCCGTGCCAGGGCCACAGCAACTCCCCGAGCGCACACCGCCGTCTCCAGGCACGGATGATGGAAGCGGGTGACAGAGGCTACAGAAGACTCCCGGCTGCCCACCACAGACCGGGCTGTGCCAGCACGCGCTGCCGTCCGTGGACCTGGTGCCCTCCTGCCCGCGATGCGGCCGGCGCGCGGCCTCGGGGAAGGGAGGTCTGTGATGGGCGGCCGAAGCAAGCCCCTCGTAGGGATGCGGGACAGACGACCGGTGTGACCACACAGGGCAGTGTGCTCCAAAGAGCCAATGAAGCCCGGCCAGGGGCGGACCCTCCGCGAGAGCCGCGTGCGCCTCGGACTCTGACGGATTAGATTCGGGAAAGAAGAGGCATCACATCTGCTTCGAGGCACCTTCCCTCCTCGCAATCGCGCCCTCCCGGGCCACGGGCACTTTATCTCCCCTGGATCTTCGTCCAGAACACAGAGCCTACGGCCATTTGTTTGTTTAAAAATAGTTTTTGCTGTGAGATGACAGGCCCTGCAGCAGGATCACTATCCGTGTCTCGCACTGCTTCTGTGAGTCTCGTCCACCATCGCGCTCCAGAAGCGAGATTTAACAAAGCAGGTCTGCATTAATGACTTGTAAAAAACGGTCAGTTGACAGAAAGCCTCCTACGTTGGCTACGCTTTCTCTTGGCGAGGCCTCGTCTCCCCCTCCCACGCCCTGTGAGCTCCTTGAAGTCAGGGGGCGCATCTATTTGCTTACGTCCCCACGGTCCCTCTCTTCACACTGTTAAGACCAATAATTCCTCCCCAGCTTCCCGGCGACCTAGTGTCAATTTCACCTGGCTGGTGACAAACAAAATGAAGCCTCTGAAACTGCAGGCTTGGCATCAGACTCTGTGGAGTCAGGCTCTCCTCCTGCCTGTAGACGTCTTTCTGTAAGCCCTTAATCTATTCAGGTCCCCGCTTTCACTACTGAGCTGCGGAGACGACATCCTGTCTGTTATGAGGACGTGTTCGTGTACGTAACGCGCCTGGGAAAGCACTTAGCACAAAATAAGTTCTGTGCAAAGGGGAGGTAAAAACAAAAATAATAATTTATAATAAGCTTTACGATAATAGACATGGGAGCAATAATGCCGGCAAGCCACACAATCTCTATGTGAAGGAGAGTAATCGTACGTCTAAGATAAAAGCAGAAGGAAATCAAAGATGTGACAAAGGAGTAATCACATCGTGGAGGCTCTGCTGTGGAGTTCGTCTTCCGGCAGGGGTCAAATCTTCATGCTTGCACACACAGCTCGTACTTATTCTGATGTTAAACTCACAGTAAGCAGGCGATGATGGCTTGTGGAAGGAATGCGTGGAGAAATACATCAAAAGTTGTGGCAGCTGGGTTGATTTTAGATGGGAGATGATCCAAGGTGAGGGTCATCCTTTAGCTAAGGTATTAGCATACAACAGCGATCATATACTGCCTATATTCATAGAAGTTTTTTTTGCCAAAAAGTCACCAGAATATGCATATTTCATTTGGATGTATGTGCCTGACATTGAGAACTCATCTTGCTAATCACTCTTCAAAATATAAGGGGTACATACGCATACCTATTCTTCTATCCACCATCCATCCATCCATCACACCGTCCATCCATCCATCCAACCATCCATCCATCCATCCTTCTCCCCTTCCTCCCTCCTTCCTTCCTTCTTTCCTTCCTTCCTCCCTCCTTCCCTCCTTCCTTCCTTCTTTCCTTCCTTCCTCCCTCCCTCCCTCCTTCCTTCTTTCCTTCCTCCCTCCCTTCCTCCCTCCCTCCTTCCTTTTCCATCCATGTACCCTCCCTTCCATTCTTCCTTCCTTCCTTCTACTTATCTGTTCATTCATAATTCATCCTTCCATCCATTTATAATCCATGTACCCATTCAATGTTTATTGAGAACCTACATATGCCGAGCTATATGCTAGGTACTAGAGGATACGGCCTGAAAAAGTAAGGATAATTCTGGCCCTCTAAATTTCACTTTGCAATTATGTTGACAGATAATGTCAGAAGATGAGCATTTTACACATAGATTCCGTTTAGTAAAGAAGTAACTTTCCTGGAAATAGTAGTTGTAATAATCCACTCTCACACTGGCAGTAACTTTTTAAAAAATATAAACATTCCTGAGTCCATAGCTTTGTCTATCTAGCATCGATCTGTGTAATTATTGGTCAGTACTCCCGGGCTGGGAGGTGTGTATGCTGCTCCTCATGCTATTAAAGCAATTTTACAAATTCCCAATTGCTTCCTGACGGCTTCATCTTTCAGTCTTAGATTGTTTACTGGAAGACACCTCGAATTATAAAGCTTGGGTTTGATCACGCAGGTTAACAATCTTTCTTCATTGCATGTTGGCGCATTCAAAAAATTATTTGCAAAACTGCTTTTTTTCCTTTTTCCGTCACGGGTCAAAAGTGCTCATCCTGATACAAGACACATGATGGGAGTGCGGACGGTGGGATTGCAGGACACCCAGGTCGCGACGTCACTGGGAGTGTGGAGGAAGTGTGTGCGTGTGCTGTAATGGCACAGTTTGTACTTTATGGCTGCCTGCTGCCCATAAACGAAGCTCCGTGTGTCTGGCCAGGGCCGAGTGCTAACACACCAGAGCTGAAGGGGTGCGCTGGAGGGGCACCGATCACGTCGGCATCCTAGAGGCGGAGGATGCCATGCCAGGACACATGGAAGACAGCGACCACAGTGTGCACAGAGGGGCACCCTCCTCAAGTGTCACACGCCAGGTTTTCTGGGAGAGGATTTGAGACAGAGCACTGTAGGGCTGAGCGCCTGGGGGGAGAGGTGGGCCACCCAGCACCTGGGACAAAGCCCATCAGCCAAGCCCCAGGAACCTGCAACGGCCCCTCCGAGCTCGCTTTTTGAGGGAAGGGACTGGGACTTCACAGTCCCACGGTGACGCCATCGATGAGGATGTCCCTACAGGAGGCAAGTGAGTTTGGACGAGGCAGCTCTCCTCAGTCAGAGGCAGTGCCTGGAGGGGGACTCGGGTAAGAGCCCCCAACCGCCAACACTCCCAGCAAGAGGGGTAGTGGGTATTTCACCCTCCTGTAGATGGGTGGGGGAGAAGGAACTGGTTGGTGTCCACAGCTGCTCCGTCCAGCATCCGGGTCCCTAAACACAGGTGTCCTCCTGTGAGCCCACATCCACGCCGGCTTCCCTTCGATGCTCTGCCCTCCTTCAAAGGCTCCAGCACCTTCTTCCGTTTCTACTTCCTCCTGCACGTGCTACAGTCTGCTTCTGCCCCCGTCTCACCCAGTAACGGCTGCTGCCAAAAGGAACAATGACCTTCATCTTGCCGAACACGGTGAGGAGCGCTCGGTCCTCAGCAGACAACGTGGGTCACGTTCTCTCGTCTTCCGTGGCTCCAGACCCCTGCTTCGCCCCACAACACGGCTGTGACTTCACAGTCTCCTCGTGCCCAGCATTCTCTATGGAGCCCTCAGGGGTCGAAGTGCGTCGGGGCTCAGAGCTGCGTCCTCGCCTGGCCTGGCCCCGGGATCTCTGCGCACACCCCTGAAAATACTGTCACGTGACATTTCCTCACCACCTGCATCTCCAACCCAACCTCGTCCCCGCCGTCAATAGTGTGTCTCAAGTGCATGGCCAGCTCTCTGTCCACACCTCGTCCAGCATCCTCTGCTCGAAGTGGGGATCATGGACCACCCATGTGGACGAGCCAGAAGGCTGAGGCACTTGGACAACTCCCCCTTTCTTACTTCTCACGTCCAGTGCGCCACCAAGCTGTGTGGCTTAAGCCCCCAGGGTCGCCCAAGCTTCTGTCCGTCTCTGCAGGTTCCCGTCACTGCTCCGGTGGCAGCCGTCTTACCGCTTGCCGGGGCCACGATGATGATGTCATGGCTCACCTGTGCTTCCTCCGCTTGACCTCCCTAAAGCCCCGTGGAGTCTGAGGAAAGCACTCCCTGACGCGAACGTCTTGTGATGTCGCCCCGCTGCCCAAAGCCCGTCAGTGGCTTGTCTTCATTTTCACACACACAGAAATGTCCTCATTGTGTCCATCCACAGGACACCTACGCGGCCTGGCCCCTACCTGCTGCTGTGGCCCTCTTCTCCCCATGCGCCCGGACCGGGCTCCTCATGTGTGTCTGCTGTCCCCTCCCTCCCCTCTGGGCCCATTTAAATCCTCAAGATCCCCTCGTCAAGCGAACACTGGATCACGAAACCACACTTACTGCACTGAAACTAATACTAGAAACTTCTGTATCCATTGTAAACTGGCCATACCTCCCTGGCTTATGCTCCCGTATGTCCGTACGTCTGTCCGTACAGATGAAATTCGCCATTGGCTGGTGGGCTATGTAATTAAAACTTGACATTATCATTCCACTGCAAGCTCTGGGAATGGGAAGATAGTTTAGACGCAGTGCACCATAAGCATTTTTTGGATGGGTAGATGGACGGAAGGGTGGCACATAAGTGGATTCTCCGAGGTGCGGAATACGGGACAAGGAACAGAAACGAACTTGAGAGACGCTAATGTTGGTGTTGACGGTGTTGAGTTGGCACCTGCATGACGGCCAGGAGCCACATCCATCGTGTGCTTGAGCACACGGTGACGGAGGTCGTGGACACTCCGGGGCTGGAGTCCAGTGCAGGGCCCTGGGAGCCAGCAGGCAGGGGCAGAGGCTCATAAAAAATGCTAAATGTCCCTTGAAGTTCATGTGCCAAAGCGCTAAGCCCCGGTATTTCCAAATGTGACTGTATTTACAGGTAGATCCTTTAATGCAGTAATTAAGTTAAATGAGGCCCGTTAGGTGGGCCCTAATCCAGTCTGACATGTGTCCTATTAGAAGAAGAAATTTGGACACACAGAGAGACGCCAGAGAAGCACACACAGAAAATGACCTTGTGAGGACACTGGGAGAAGAGGGGTGTCTGCCAGCCAAGGGGAGGGGCTCCAGAAGAGGCCCACTCTCCCGTCTCCTTGATCTCGGCCACTGGCCTCCGGGGCTGGGAGAAGGGAGGCCTCTGGTGTGTCAGCCCCTCCCCACCTCCTGTGTTTTGTTACGGAAGCCTGAGCAGAGTAATACACGGGCCAAGGTGAAAACCTGGGCCCTTGGTGTCAAGGAATTGTGGAGAAGAGCTTTTTTTTTTGTAAACAGGAGAGTAATCGATATTTTCACATTGCTGGAAGATTCAGTGAAATAAGAACTGAAAATCTCCCATTCAGTTTAACAACAGGGTGGCCATTGTTCTTGTGAGGGGACGTCCAGAGGACACGTTGTGAGGAATTCATGGGAATTCCAATTTCTTGTGTCGGCGTGTCAGAGGGGAGGGACCGGATGGAGCAGTGGAGAGATGTGTCCATGGACCTCTCGGGACAGGACAGCAGGTGTGCAGAGGGCACAGGCAGAGGGGTGGAGCCCCAGGGGGACCAGGAGGTTCCTGGGAAGACAGACACCCTGCGCAGGCACAGGTGGGGAGGAGACAGGCCACAGGAAGGGTGGGGACCCAGGCCAGCCTCTGACCTTGGTGTCAGGGTGAGGGCCGTTGAGCAGAAGCCCCTGTGTTTCTCTGGGAAGTTGTGGGGTTCTGTTTGTTCATTCTGGATGGCTCCCAGGGACACGGCCCAAATTGGGGAGCATTCAGGAATGCAGATTTCAGTTCCACCATACGAACATCTCAACATTAACAACTGCTTGGCATAATAATAATAATAATAGCTAACTTTTACTGGGTATTCATCATGGACCAGACAAGACAATAAGAACTTAAGAACTTGAACTTGGCTTCATCACTTCATTCTCTCAGTAACCGGATGTAGTCAGCGTTGTCATTATTATTTTGCAGATATAACAAATTAAGATTCACATAGGACTTCCTCGAGTCCACACAATGAGAACCTGGCCAAAATACAGAGGGGAATAGTTTGAGTGGTTGTGACTTCCCCGTCTCTGATGGTGTTTTTGCCTGAAAGGTGAGATTGCTGCAGGGATCGAAAGTACAAGTTTCTTTCAGAAGTAGGTAAAGGGAGGTCTGGTCATTCTACCCTTCAGATACTCAAGCTAGCCACTGTAAGGTGGCAAGAAAGAATAATTCATGCGGTAACGGTGGGATTTCAGGAATTTGGTGGCTGGACAACTGGGCACCCTGGAAACCTGGGGGCCCATGAAGAATCCCCAGGCCGTCATGCATGCGGCTCTGGGGCCCCCCAGGCCCCCTCCCTCACCCAGTACAACTAGACCACCCACAATGCCATCTGCTCCAACACACATTGGGGTCACCTGTAACATTTCACGTAAAAGAATTCTATGTCTAAAAACATGGAAAAAAGCCATTGGAGTTAAAAAAAAATTCACATCTATTCTCACCATGGGGTTTTGTGGGAAGAATTCTCTGGTAGAAAGGGGCGTCTTGGCCACTCAGCTTTGCCACCTGGGCCCCTGGCTGCCCTTGAATCTTCCGGCCTGGCTCCTAGCAAGAACCCCTCCTCCTCTGAGAAGGTCACCAGTGCTTCTCAACCTGGAGTGCCCACCATGACCCCCCAGAAATGCTGAAGCCCAGGGGGCTGTGCCCGCCCCCAGAGTTTCTGACCCCATGGGTCTGCATTTCTAACAGGTGACAGGGAGGACGGTCTGAGTCCGGGAAGCAGGGTCCCAGGGGAACATCGACGCTGCGGGTCCAGACGGCGCTCCAGACAGCCCTGTGCCCTGTCCCCACTGTCCTGTGCAGATGTGCTCCGTGCTCACATGGACAGCGCCCGCCTTGGTTGTCCTGCTGACGCCAGCAGTGTCCCCGGGGACGAGGAGGGGAACGTGGGCAGCCTCTGCTATGGACATGCCACTCCAGGTGGGATGTCCCCGCGGATGAGCTACAGGACACACGGACGCGTGCCCCTTCAGAGCTGGGATTCAGGGTGGTGACCAGGCAACTGTTCCGTTCCAGGGTGGGTCCCACGGGAGCCACACAGCCCGGGACCTCACCTCTTCCCATCCTCTGTGACCTCCATTGAGTACAACCTAAGATGTGCAGGTGGGAGCCGGTGAGGAACTCTGCTGGGGGGCGGGCTTCGCATTCCCTGCTTCTGCCACAGGGCCTGGCGCCGCGGTGCAGCTCAGCCTGGCTCCCCCATCCCATCTCCCATCGTCCCATCTCCCATCGTCGGTCGCCACGGGCGGCAAAGGCCTCAGACGTCCTCTGGTTGGGGAGACCCCCTTTCTTCGCTCCCGTGTGCATCTACTCCCAAAAAGGGAGACAACAGGATAAGAAGAGAAGTAAGGACTGACTGCAGTCTTCCCGAGGGGGGCCCGCACTGGGTGGTCTGCGGCCTCTGGCTTCCTGTCCACTTGGCCCGAGGTCACAAAGCCTCCTGTCCTCCACTTGGGGGTGGGGGCGGTCGGGGTCCTTGGGCTGGCGGGAAGGTCAGGAGGGGGAAGACCAGCTGTCCGCAGAGGTGCTCCTTGGAGAGGGTGTGTGGGAGAGGGCATCCCTCTTTCCCTGTTCTATGAGCCGCCACCCCCCGCGGTAACTGGCTGAGCCCATCCTGGGGCCATGCTGTCACTACACTCCTGTCCCGTCTCTTTTATGACCCACACCTGCCCCACCTGGGCAGTAGGGTCATCCGGCCACGGCCACTCACGCTGGGGTTGCCTCAGAAGCAACGTCATGCACCTTTTGTGGCAGATGTCCCCCGAGACCGTTGATAGACCCTCTTTTCCCGGTATGACCTGGGGCCCTTGAGGGAATTTCTCAGCAACGCATAACAGCAATAAAAATAAACAAGCTGTTGTTGGGAGGGCGAAACGGGAGAGGCGGAGCACAGATCTCGTTATGAAGGAGAGAGACAGCCAAACTTCAGGGCGCCGGCTGAGGTCCTCCGGCCCTGAAGGGGGCTGCCAGCGGGAAGGGCTCTTGGTGGCCGGATCCGGGGTTCAGACCTCCTCTGTGAGCGCCGGCCGCATGATGCTCACTCTGCTCTTACCTGGAGCAGGACGCTGGGACGAAGGGTAGGTGTGCCGGGCGTGGCACCCGCAGGCAGGCAGCGAGCACCCCTTCCTTCTCCCCGGCCTCACCCCCGGGGAGGGAGAGGGCCCCCCCATAGCTGTCCTTGCTCTCCGGCAGGGCGTGGGCGTCTGCTCTGGTTTCCGCAATGTGCTCCTTCCGTGGTGAGGCCACTTCCAGTTAATGTCAGGGCGCCGGGGACGCGTTGATGTGACAGCACGGAATGCAACGGAGGGCCGAGTGACCCTGGCTGGGTGGGCAGCCCGGGGCCACGGGGTGTCCTGGGGAGCAGCTCCTGCCCCGCATGCAGACCAAGGCCTGTGGATGGGCTTTGCCCCCGAGCAGACACCCTCCTCGAGTCCCACGGTCACGACGTAAAGCGCAGGGTCTGTGTGTCTCCTGCACTTTGAATTATATTCAGATGTCCTTCCCGCAGACGGCGACCTGCCCCTCGACCCCTGGGTTGTCACCAACCACCAGGCGCTGGCGTCCTCTGAAGGGGAGGCCGTACGTTGGCGTGAGAAGCACATTTAACATTCAGCCCAAATGTGACAACCCCCGCTGAGCTGCAGAAACGTGGTGGGAACAGCACAAACGTGGTCCTGTGGATCCGAGGCTCACGGCGCTCGGGGACGCGGCGAGGGGTCCTCACACAGAGCTCGTGTGTCCTCAGAATGTGAGCACCATGACAGTGGCCTGTGCGCGTGGCCCCACGGGCGCGATCTGGAACAGCAAGCAGGCTCACGAAACACCGGCCAAACCAGCGGCGTTCAGGCCACATCTGGGCCTGCTTTCCACGTCCATAAGATTGAGTTTTAAAAACTGACCTCACAGGCCTGTTTGCACGTTAGAGATCATGTCTGTAGAGGACCTGGCTCCTGAAACGCTATGTAAAAAATCACCTATTATTACTGTAACCGGATCAAACCTGGGTCTGCTCTGGCCTTAGGACTTGTTGGGAGCAGAGGAAAGCGGGCGAGAGGCAGGCAACCTCGGCCACCTGCTTCCCCAGGGAGCGTGAGGTGGGGCGGGTCAGAGCTCAGGGCCCACAGGCAGCTTCCCTGTCCTTACCCGTCTCCTCCTAGCAGCCGCCCCCACTAGCCATCAGTCACTCCCTGCCCTCCTCCCACTTTCCTCCTGTGTCCATCCCTGTAAAACAGCTTAGTGGCTCCCTGTGTCATTCTCTCTGTGCCTTACTACTCAGCACAGCAAGGTTCTGACCGACTCTTCAAACGAGGGACCTCGCATCCTCAGGAACTGGGAGAAGAGGGTTCACGGCCAATGCGGGTGCATGTGTGCGTGTGTTTGTGTGCGTGTGTGGGCTCATGCATGCATGCATGCATGTGTATATATGCTCTTGTATATGCGTGTGCATGCGTGTGACTGTGCCCATGTGTGTCTGTGCATGTACACACTCATGCACGCATGTGTGTGTGTGTGTGTGTCCTTGTCATGTGATCTTCCCTTTGTATTTTTCACCTGCTTGCCTGACCTCTACATTTGTCATTAGAATTCCGAATCTCTATTCCTGACTCAAATATCACTGCCACTGCTGCCATTAGCCAGTGTTCTCCTGACAACGACACCTTCTTGTTGTCCCCTCTGGTGTCCTGCTGGTCCCTCAGACACAGCACTCACAACAGTGGGTGCGACAGCATGTGTGTCTGACGCCATGCATACAGAGTGAGTTTCAACGGCAGGAACCAGGTCTGAGCCATTCTCGCATCCACAGCAATCAACGCAGTACCTGGGGCACAGGAGACGCTCACACAGTGAATAAAATAATGAATAAGCGAAGTTAATAAGATTAGTACATAAATAATAGATAAGAACATTACCGATAAACCGCTAACTCAAGTGTATGTACGTAATTAACTCAAAGAAATAATTACGATATGTGTTAGCACAAGGTAGCATGTATGTCGCAGAGTGATGTGGCTGGAAGTCAGGTCAGGGTACTTCAGAAATCCTGTCATATACGCCGCACGGAACACCTGCGCTAGCACGGCCCAGAGTCATTCGCAAACATCTTTGGGATGTCACCGGCAGAATAAAAGTAACAAATCATAAGTGTGTGGCTTGATTGACTTTTCCAGATGTGTGTACCCATGGAGCCAGCACCAGATGGGAGGCTGAACATCTTCACCCCAGCCCACCCCTCCCACATGCATCCTCCAAGGACACGGCACGCCTGAGGAGTGTTTCTAGAATGCGGGCCAAGGTTGCAGTGGGGGCCCCAGCAAGGGTAGAAGAAGTGTGAGGTGGGTGGGTCCGATAGTGTCCACACCCATCACGGTGCCCCGAAGGCCACACCAGCACCCTGCTATGGGCTGAATTTGGTCCCCAAAAGGTCTATCGAAGCCCCAGTCTCTTAAGAGGACTGCCTCACACATCTTTCCTTTGCTCAGACTCATGAAGAACTGATGATGGTGGGCACAACTGTGGATGATTGAGGATGCAAAACAGTGGAGGACTCAACACTCATGGGACCAGGAGACGAAGGTCACCCTTGTGTTGTCTCTCACCTACCCCAATGTTCCTGAGTCGCCTACCAGCTTGGACTCAGGCATGATACCTATTTTGACGACGCTACATCATACCGAGGATTTGATCATAACAAAAGTAATAAAAGCATATCCTTCTTCTGTTCCGTAGGTATCTGAAAACAAGAAGAGGGATGTGAAATTCATATCCCCTTTGTAGGTCCCTGAACACCTGTTGCTGTGGCATTACTCTCTTCTTATCCATGTATAAATGGGTTCCTTCCCTGATCCCTCTCTTCCTCATCAAGTAGATTTGTTTCTCATTTTGAAGGAGGGTGGTCACATTTCAATCAATTTGCATGACCTAATGACACCATTCCTTCTATCCACAGAACGCATTCTGTAGAGCTCGTTGGCTGTAAACATAGATACGGTTAATTCCTGAATTGATTTAGCAAATATTTATTGAGCATTTATCAAGACTCTGGGATACTATTGAACAAGGGAAGGAATATTAGAAAGTATCTATGACCTTTATTCGTAGAAAGCACATATTGTAGTTGGGGTAGGACCAGCTAAAATGCACATTAGAAAGAATTTTTAAACAACTACTCCAGAATTTTCTGTGGATTTCAGAAGTTCATCCTTGAAATATCTTCAGATCTTACTTGTGCTATTCAATTCATCACACATTTTCTTCCTTAAAGAGAAATTTCCACTGGAAATTCCCATTACCAACTGGAAAGGGCATTTCATAGGGCTGGAATCACTGTCAGCTGAAGGACGCAATTCAGGGTGTTGCATTGGGGTTTCTTTGTCACCATGACGTGATTATAAACTTCAGGCAGATTTTCGTACTTGTAAGGCTGTGCATGGTTCTGTGACCATGAAAATGTTGAATCATAGTGAGACACAGAGAGCTTATCAGTCAAGGACAAACATTTATAGACTAGGATTTGCACAACCAGCAAAGCAACTGTTGTTCTTAACAGTCAAGAAGATCCAGGGGCGCCTGGGTGGCTCAGTCTGTTAAGCAGCTGACTTTGGCTCAGGTCATGATCTCACAGTTTGTGCGTGAGCTCGAGCCCCGCGTCGAGCCCTGTGCTAACAGCTCGGAGCCTGGAGCCTTCTTCGGATACTGTGTCTCCCTCTCTCTGTGCTCCTCCCCTGCTTGTGCTCTCTCTGTCTCTCTCTCAAAAATAAATAAAACACTAAAAAAAATCTTTTTTTTTAAAACTCCACAGTTGCACCTGTGCTTCCTGGCCACACCTCATGGTGGGTACCTGTCTTCGCCATTGTTTGCACACTGTTCTGGAGTCAGAACTCTGTCCTCCTTAGGTCATCGAGAACGCAGTGCGCACTATCTCCAGCAAAAGACATTCCGAGTCGCAGAACTTTCCAAACCTTTACTCACATGTAACAAAATCTCAACTGTGCAGAATTTGTGGCTGAGAATTACACTGAATGAGGTCAGGTGGGTGACCCGAGCAGGACTATCGGAAGAATTCAAATTCCTCCTAACTCACCTGGTTTCAAATGATCTTGTGGGGAACTTAAAGTCATTCGGGAAGACATACACGTCCCTTTGCTTGTAGTACACTCAAGCACGCTAGAAATGATTGCCCTGAGAACACTGAGTCGAAGTCATATCCACCTCTCTGAAATGTTTTCTCATTTTTTAAAGGTGGCACTGATCAAGTTATTCTGTTTCAGCCACAAGGATACACCCTCTTCTATGGGTTACCCAGAAAGACTTTAGAAATTCTAGGATGTTTCCAACGGAAGCAGGTGACACGTTTAAGCTTTTGCTCTGTCGACCTCTCTGCTCGGAATCGTGTCTCTGTCCCCTCATGTTCTCAGCCACACCAGATGATGGATTTCTCTGACCCTTCTGACTGTCATGCCCTGATTCCTCTCTGCTCTCTTTCCAGCTGGCATTTTCTTCTCTCCCAGTATTTGGCTATGCATATGTGTTTAGACATCCATAATCTCTTTGGTTCTCTAAATGCCTGTAGAGTCAGGACTGTGTTTGGTGGCACTCGTGGCTCCAGCAGCCACGCTCGTCTCTGACACGCGGGAGGAGCACACGCCTGTCTTCTCTGTGACGAGCACGTGAATGGGCGGCAGAGCCTCCCACGATTGTCCCGTAATGGCAGCAGCGACAGTCAGCATCGTATGTATCTTCAAAACGCTTATGGGCCCACCCGTCGTGACCATCCACTAGGTGCCAGCCACGTGGCCCACGCTTCAGAGGGCATGTCTAAACTGTTCTGTGTCTGAGTTTAGGAGAGAGCTGGAAGAAACGCCTTCCTTTTCCACTCTCTCTTCCATCACTTCCACCTGAATTAATCCCCAGTGTTAATTAATTTGGGGGGTGTATGCTGCCCTCTCTCAATCATCTCTACCTAGAATTAGATGGGGACTCTCAGGACAGGCGGATTATCTGCCGCCTCTCTTCCCACTTGCTCTTCAACAGGCTTTTCCCCGAGGACGAGACCCCGTGGCGCTGGGGGTAGCACACCTGTGCTTCTGCGACATCGTGGCCCGACAGCAGTGGGACCGAGGCGGGGTCCGTGCTGTGAGCTTCGCAGCTGCTCGCTTGTGTGGCTCAACAACAGCGACTCACGGGAAGCACACCCCCGGACGTGTTCAGTTACCCGGCAGTGGGGTTTCGGCAGGACTATCTCAGCACCAGTGAGAGCAATAGAAGGAAATAGGGAAATGTTTCTCTTCTGGTTCCCGGGAACTGGTGAAGGGGGACGTCCTCGTATCTCTTGACTTAGGAGCAAATGTGGAGAAAACCCCTCCCCAGAGAACCCTCTTCTAGAGTTACGGATGGTCTTTGCCAAGTGGGGAGCATGCTGTGCCCACTCGGGGGTTCCGGTCCCAGGAGGTTCGATGCCCTAGTGACTGAGGGCAGCATTGGCTCAGGACACCTACTCAGCGATAAAACATCATCACGTGTAGACCCGTCAGTCTCCTGTCTGTCCACAGCTGCCACAGCACGCCAGCCCATCCTACTGCCTAGAGACCGGGGGTCCACGCACCTTTACGGTCTCTGAGCCAGACCAGACCGGAATGGATGAGTCATTGACTTTCTGTCCTCAGGGTCATAACCATAACTGGAAAGTTGGGGGAAATACCAGTTTTTAAAGTTTCAGGAAATTAAGAAGGAAATTGTATAGCTAGAACTTCAGGATCAAGATGCCTGGCATAGCGACATCTGTCATCTGTCCTGCACGTACACTCTCACGTTCAAAACCAGAAGAGACTCCAAAAAGGGACAAAAGGGAGATCTCTCACGTTGTGTATCTGGTAAGGGCGAGGAGGTACTGCGTAGCCTGCTAATCTCCTTTGAGATGGAGAGGAAGCTGAATGTGTTTTAAACAATGGGAATTAGGAGGCTTCTAAGCCTAGAAGAATTTAGAAATGATTGGATTTGTTGCTGACATTCACTAATTATATTGACTCATCAAAATCATTGTAGGAAATTTCCCCGAGTGCCGAAATCAATCTATCAACACATTTTTAATCCGTGTGCCTCACACGGAGTCTGTTGTTGTCAGTGCTGAGGTCACAGACCCCCTCTTCTCTGCGGGGTTTCAGTAAAGAAAGTGACCAGGTGCCTTTCTTCCGTGACAGTCAAATAAGTTACTAAGCTTTTAGGATACATTGTTCTAAATCATGGCACTGCTTTGTCAGTTCTAAATTGTGCTCAAATCAAAAAAATCAAACCACACAAAGCTTTTCTCCCCCCCCGCCGCCAAAGCTGCCTTTTATTGATTTATTCAAGAAATGCTCGTGGAGTGGCCCCAGGTTGTGAGCACTCTGGAGGCAGATGGTCAGGAGCCCAGTGGCCGTGGAACAGTGACCGGTTCGGGGAGGGCATCAGTACCGGTGCGCTCAGGTGCAGAGTCGGGTGGGCACGGGCACTTGCAAGACTTTCCCTGCAGGGCCAGCCTGAGCCGGGCTCTGTGGCTAAGCTGTGCATGTGGGGAAGGTGTAGGGACAGGGCGAGGCCCCGTGGCATCTCGGGGAGCAAGCCCACAGTGCAGCTTGGCGGGGGCAGGAGGTGTGGACAGGAGCCAGGCAGCAGGGAGGGCGCACTCAGGCACCGTCCAGCAGGGAGAGGGACACGCGACCGTGGTGGCACGTGGGCAGGCTGACTCTGGCTGCTCTGTGGGGGACGGAACAGAGGAAAGCGTCCAAGAGGAGCCACAGACAAGGACACCAACCTGGGGCCAGATCACGAGTGCCTCCTGGGATAAGAAACTTTCAGCACAAAACCTCTAAGACTGTTTCAGGGGGAGGGAGGAGGTGATGGGCAGAATTGGAAAAGGCCAGAATACGTTTGGATCTCAAAGAACACAGGTAATGAAATTATAGGGACCAAGAACAACCAGTGTGAGACACGTACAGAGATGCACATACTACATACACAGCCTATTTGCACACGAATGTATGTAGTTGTTTCCACAATTATTATTATACATTATCATTATGCATACGACACATTATTATTAATGTGTAAACACAGTACGTTTGTAGACATGTGTTTAAGTCTAGATATACATAGACGCATTGTGATCCTTCTGATCCTTCTGGTATCTTAGGATGGATGAGTATCTGTGCTTAAATGATGCTGTTCCTGATGACTTTTTTTCCTTCTGAACATCTATCCTAGTAGAAATCGCTCCAGTCTTGGAAACTGCTCTTAATGAAGGTCATACGGTGTGCAAGACACTGGGGTAAGGGTGTGCATTTGTTTCCTTACTTAAGCCACACACAGAATGCTGGAAGTAAGTTACCTTCATATCGTAGGTTAGGCCAGTGAGGTGTGGCTGAGATTAAGCAATTTTCTGGGCGACATAAGCGTGGAAACCGTTGCAGGGAGGGGGGCGGGTCCACTTGGACTTGGGAGCCTGTGTTCCCAAGCTGGTGGGCAGTTAGGATCACAGAGCCTTCTGATTCCCCATTTGGGACAAATGCCACAGGTCATTACTCCAGGCTCGTCCCTCCAGGGTTGAGGACACGGAGTGCCCAGAGGAAAGCTACCTGCCCAGCACGCTGACATTGTCGTGTCAGACCTGCAGCCACACGCCAGGTGTCTGCCTCCCTGACCTGCTGTTTTATCACAACAGTCTTCAATATGGACAACAATTAGATGTGGAGGCATGGCTAACACACTGCAAACATTAAAGCTTTCACAAAGCTAAGGAAGAAGCACATTCAAATGTCATTTTATACAAACAGGGTCCCCTTAGAAGTTATGCATAAGTCACATCTTTGTATATGGACTTGTTGGCTGTCCCTTCACCTGGGGATCATTTGGAAGTGCCCAGGGTTTTTAGACTTTAAGTTCCTTTGCTTTTTCCTTGTCACCAATAAATTGAGGATTTATTAGTAAAATATCAAAAACTCTGCAGCTGAGCTGGGAGCTTTGGATCCATAGGACTTGAGGGGTGTGTGAACAAGTCTGCAATTACTTGGGATATTGTAGTTGTGTGTGTGTGTGTGTGTGTGTGTGTGCGCGCGCCTGCGTCCCTTGTTCATAAGTGCATTTTTTCTGAGGAGCTATTTCACAGTTTTCATCAAATTTTAAGGACATGTGCCCCAGATTATGGGAGACAGTAAGATATGGGCGTGTTCAGTCCAGTGAAGAGCTGCCGATGGAATAATACAAGTTTTGATAGTTGGTGGTTTTGACAAACAAGTTGACTTTTAATTAGACTGAAAGGAAATGTAGAGGTAACTGGGAAAAGTGGTCTCCCTGGCCATTTCATGCATTTATAAGCAGCCCAAGAGTTTCCAGGCTGAGGAGAGTGACAGCCCAGCCCACCCAGCCCCATGGGGTGCCTGGGCACTTAGAGGTGTCCATGTTCACACTCACCTGTTATGGCGTCCATGCCTGTACTGTTACTGCCACTTCCTGTGTGGCCATGAGCCTTTGCTCACAGGGTTGCTCCGTCCAACTTGGAAGGCTTCGATTATTAGATTTTTCCTTTCATGGGTGCACGCTGCTACCCTGTGATGGTTAATTTTATGTGTCAACCTCACTGGGCTAAGGGATATGCGGTGAGCTGGAAAAGCAGGATTTCTGGGGGTGTCCTCGAGGTGCTCTCCAGAACAGCTTAACATTTGGATGCATAGACGTGTAAAGGAGATCACGCTCACAGTGGGGTGGGCATCAGCCGACCAACCTACTAAGGGCAGGGGTATAACAAAAGGCAAAGAAAGCAAATATGCTCTCTTGCTTGAGCTGGCCTGTCCACCTTCTCTTGCGCTGGGACGTCAGCTCCTCTGTTTCTCAGGTACTCAGATTCGGGCGGGAAATCTCATCACTGGCTGCCCTGGATCTCAGGGCTTTGAGTTTAGACTGTAACCACACCACTCACGTTCTTGGTTCTCCAGCTTGAAGATGGCAGACCATGGGACTTATTGGTATCCATAATTATATGAGCCAACTGCTGTGATAAATCTCCTATCATCTATCTATCTATCAGCCTGTTGGTTCTGTTTCTGGAGAACACAGAATACACACTAATACACACCTATAACTATTTGTCCTGGTCCCTTCCCCAGGGTGAGGTAGATACGTCTAATGATGCACCTTCCTCATAAGAGCCCCCATTGCCCCCTGTGTCCACCCTCCTCTAGGCTTCTTTCCTCAGCATCTTGCCTTGACCCTCAAACTCCACTCTCTCTGGTCTCTGGTACCTCATCAGAGATGAAGACAGACACCAGAGGTGAGCTCTGACCAGCTCAAAGTAGGGGGACAGGGCTTCCCCTTCTCCTCTTACTACACTGTCCTTTAAAAAAATTTAAAAAGCAGTAACTTCTTTGGTGCTTGTATCCCACTGATGCCTCAATAGACAATCACCTTGAAAAAAAATCATCTTTTTTTTTTTTTTTTCACATGCTATCTAAACCATGGCTTCCCCCCATGCCTCAAATGTCCGGTTATTTTTATGAACAAAAATATAACATTTTCTATTGGTCCATAATAGATTTTATTATTTAAGATTCATGGCCTTCTGTGATGGGCCTCCGGGGGCATCTGCAGAAAATGTTCTAGAAAACAGTTCACATGCCAGATGGTGTGGTCTGGTGGGGCCTTCCTTCTGCCACAAACATGGCTACTTTTTATTTCTTATATCTGTGTGTGATCAAATTATTGCTTTATTTTCCACTGGCCCCCATTTCTACCATTTGACACTTCACAGTCGGCTGTGGTGTAGGGATAGAGCAGACATTGGGAAAACGGTAGAAAACAGTGTTCCTCACTCTTTTGATGTTACTGTGGTTCCAATTACCTTCTAGGAACGCACATTCCCCAGATTTCCCTTGTTGCCCTGATGTCTACCTCCTGCCTCCATTACGATTTCTTCTGTCTTCTGCCTCCTTCAGTTGTCAATATGCTTGAGAAGCCACATCAGGATCACAGACAGAGAGCAGGAGTTGGGCTCATCCTGGTCACTCGACCCCACCCGGGGCCCACAGTCCTGCCCAGGACCATTGGGGGACCTGGCTCATGATACTAATGTTCTTGGTCAATGATATTTTTATAGGACACTAGGTGATACAATGACTTTAATATCTATCATGAGCCAGAATAACAGAAAGATATCGCCCTCTTCAAATATTCTCATTTTATAACAGAGACATGAGGTTTTATAGGAACTTGGAAATGCTGGTCTTTACTTAAATTTGGTATCCTGTGTGTATTGTAGTCATGGTCCCATAACATATTACTCAACCATTTTTTTCCCCAAGAAGCATACAAATTAGTATTTCCTTTAATTTTAAGTGAAATATTATTCTCATGTGTTTTTCTTCATCACTTTGTGACAAAGAGACCAAAGGACATTTAATAAAAAACAAGAAGAAAAACGACTGTGGGGTTATTCACTACTTTGTTCATGAGAAACAGAATAGTTTTCACGTGCAGATGAATCCGTTAAATAATCATTTTTACGGCCATTAAAAGTAATTTACAAATGCACAAATTGATAACATGCAGTTCTCAGTCACACCACATATCATTTATTTCACCTATAAAATCTTACTGCCTTTCTAATTAGCCATGCTCATAAAAGGTTATCAATAGGAAAGCCCCAGCCTCACACTCACGTGACATCAAAAGTGACCTGATTGATTAAAAATATCATCTCCTTTGTCTACTTTCCATGATTCTTCCTTTCTGGGTGTGCCCATGCACACAGGTAGTCTCGACCCCCTTTGTGGGCTTGTGTGTGTCTGTCTGTTCTCTGTGTTTTCCGAGGAGAGAAAAGATTCCAGAAGGAAACCTAGGTAAGAGAAAATGTGCATTCTGTGTGCCTTATATGTCTGAACAGTCTTCACCTAGAAACAAGCCGCTGTATTTGATGTGTTAAAACTATACTGCTCTGCAGCTACCATGATGATGTGTCTCGAAATTCAAAATATTTCTGCAGATAAACTATCAGAATTGCAAAGTCAAGTTAGCAAGATTACTAGTTATATGGTCATAGATGCTCAAATTGATCAAATTCCTATATGGAAACAGTACACAGTAGAAAATTCAACTGATGAAAGCATCAAAACACCTCACATATTTAAAACAAACATAAGCCTCTACACTGAAAATGATGCACCAGTATTGAGAGAAATTTAAAAAAATCAAATAGACGGAGAAACATACCATGCTCGAGGCTTGGAAAAATCAGCATGTACATTAATTTCAATTTGTCTCACGCTGATCTGTTGAGACAAAGTTTTAGCAGGGTCTTATTTGTTTGTTTGTTTGTTTTTTGGAATATTAAAAAACTGTTGCTAAAATCCATTTGGAAATACAACTGGCTGGGGCAATCTTGAAAGAACAAACACATAACCGGGGGATGTAAGTACCAGATAGAAAGATCTATCATACAGCTACGGTAATTAAGGCAGAATGGTGGGATAGATAAATAAGCCAAGAGAACAAAATGGAGTACAGAATCCCCTCCACCCACAAAAATGACCTGACTGATTAAAAAATATATTACTTAATGTAGTGGACGAATAAAACACTTTTTGGTTAGTTGCTCTAGGTCAATTGGATACATACATGGAAAAATTAATTTTAACTCCTACCTTACCAGTTCACAAAAATAAATTTTTATACATGCAGCTCTAAAAGTGAAATATTAAAAATAAATTTTAGAAGCACCTGGGTGGCTCACTTGGTTGAGGGTCCGACTTTGGCTCAGGTCATGACCTCACAGGTCATGAGTTCAAGCTCCACATTGGGCTCTCTGCTGTCAGCACAGAGCCTGCTTCAGATCCTCTGTCCCTACCACTCTTTCTGCTCCTCCCCTGCTTGTGCTCTCTCTCTCAAAAATAAGTAAAACATTTAAAATACATAAATAGGTAAATAAATAAATAAATTTTCAGGTGAAAATGCTGGATCATCTTTATGAGCAGGAGTAAGCAAAGATTGCTTAAAGAGACAAAAATCTATAAACAACATAGTGGTGTATTGACTATAACAAGATCGAGCACTTTTATCAAAATATATCATTGAAAATGTGAAAACACAAACCACATAGAGAAGGAGAATAGATACATCTATCCAGCAAAAGGCTCACACCAAGAGCATGTAATGAACTTGAACTAATCAGTAACAACAAAAAAGCCAATTGAAAAATGGGGAAGCCACTTAAATGGACACTTCACAAAACCATATCGAACAGCCAATGAATATATAAAAAGATGCTCAGCTTCATTCATCATCATGATTGCAAACTAACTTTACAATCGAGTACCGTCAGAAGAGCTAAAATGAAGAAAGCCTTTCTAAGCCAAGTTATGTCGAACACCAGAACCACCAGAGCTCCTACATTTCTGGCAAAAGCGAGACTCGGTGCAACTTTGGAAAATAATCGGGCAGTTGTACAAACACATCGTGAACAGGGCTACCCAGAATGGCTACACACTGGAAAAAGAGCACCTGTGCGACAGGTCCATAAATTGTGGTGTTGCACAACAGGGTTCTGAGGTGATGGTGACAGGGCATCCCAGACTTTGTGCAACAACTCAGGAAATGGGTCAAGATGATGATTACCTTGGAGGCAGACACAGGAGACGCAGGAGTTATACTTTGATTCTTGAGTAAGGGTTGATAAATACAGGTGAGTTCTGTTTGAGAAAATTCATTGCACCATATGCTATAAAATTATGATTTTGTATTTTACTAATGGATGTTGTATACTTCAGTAACACAAACCCCCAAATCATGTCCTTCATGTAAAACAATGCAACTTGATGGAATTGATGATTCTTCTAAACCTTTAATTTCAAAAGCTGATCTTTGTGTCTGAGAGGGCTTAAGCATTCTTGACTTTGTACGGTAACCTTGCTCCCGTTAGCTGGTCTGGCTCAGCAACATTAATTCAGATTCCTAGAGAGTCTTCAATATAAAATTCACAAAAACTCTTTTTTTATATACTCTACGTTCAAGGTCTCAATAAATTTTGGCATGCCTTATTCTGTGATGAGAAGTGTTTTCATGTAAAATCTTTGATCAAGATCATCTCTCGGGGTGGAATGCATATCGTGGGCTATATTTATGTAAGCTTGGTTATACTTGGGTCTTTCTAGACTGTCTCCGTGAATATCAATTAAAGAAGAAGTTGATCTCTATTTTGGGAAGTGTCGCTAATAAGAATGTGAGGAAATGTGAATATTTTCTAGTAAAAATTTCCCCTACCCATGGGGGAGAATATATTTTTGAGTTCTGGCCAAAAGCTGAACCTGCTGTTTCTACCTGTTACTTTCTCCAGCGTCACAGGAAGGCACGGGAGAGGAGGCGCCACCCCTCCCCCCACTCCTTGGTTGTCACTTGTCTTCCACAAGGACGACTGGCCAAGGAGGCTAGTGGGGCTTGCAGTGTGGCCCGCCCTTGCAGAGCCCCATGCCCCGGTGTGGGGCTGCCCCTGCTCCAGGCGATGGACAAACGAAACAGAGAGGTATGATGCGGGCTCGCCAGATCTTATCGCCTTTTAGCCAGACTTCTCCAAAATCTTTCCTCCTCAATCTCTATTTCTCTGTCGAAACCAGTGATTCCAAGACTCTTAGAATAATGTAAATCCCTCAATCCTAAATTTTTAAGGGATTAAGTGGTCTTGGTCCAGAATAGCCTTATTATCTGTGAATATGTCATTCAGACTGTACATTAAACAAATGAAAGCAAGCACACCGATGTGGTCTGTTGCCCATTCGGCAACGTGATTTAATGGCTGAAACTCAGATCCTTTTTTTAAAAAATTATTTTGTCCTTGTTTCTCCAGTACAGTGGCTCTCTTACCTGCCCCTCCCACTTCTCCCCACTCCACACACACAGGTGCACACGCCCTCACGTGCACACTCTCACGCCTTGCCATACCTGTATACAGTTGGCATTTCTCACAGTCTGCTTGGCTGTAATGTGTTCTGTCTATGAATTTCTGAAAGGTCCTCAGACTCGACTCAGCCGCGAGTGTGCGCACGCCCTGGGGAAAGTAACCCGTCGCACGGGGCTGAGGCAAAGCCACCGATAGCCTCTTGTTCTTGGCATGGATGTTGTTTTAATGCCGTGCAATTATGTGAACTTGAAGCTGTACTTGGGTCTGAGGACTGTCCTTGAGTGTGTGTTCTGCAATAAATTATTTAAGTGAGATGTGGAGGAACTAATTAGTTAATAACCATAATTGGGATTAAAGAGTAATTTTGATCTTTAAAAGATGCTTAAAAGGATAAATATTCAGTTGTCTCATCTTGCTATTAAAAAGAAGCAAAGCTCCTTAAATGACTTCATGTAATGGAAAGCATGGGTGGGTTAAACACTACCCTCCGTGTGAGGTGACAAGCCATCGTCAAAGCCCCGTTGAAGGCAGGCCACGGGGGCGAGCCGTGCGCCTGTGCGCTGCCCTGAGGACATCCACTATTATTGTTTATGTTTTCTGTTGCTCGGAAAATGTACACTGTGCACAACAATAGATTAAATCATGCTGAACAAAGAACACGCTTCCAGCCCCCAGGAGGAGACTTAAATTTTAGATGCTGAGTGACACAGGGAGGGATTTGCAGAGTGGGTGTGGGGCATCCTGAGTGCAGTGAATTAGGGAGGGGCTCAAGCTTTATTAGCAGAAGAAAGGCCAGCAACGTGGAGTAAGGCCGTGTGTGAAAAAGAAAACACAGTTCAGCTTTCTGAGAAGAAAACCAGGCAGCGAGAGCAGGAAAAACCCAGTGAAAGAGCTACCAGGCAGAAGACTGGCCCCACCGTTGTGTGCAGTCAGGCCCAGGCCTTCCGAAGCCCCCAGGCCCATTTCTTCTGGGGAAGCCTTGGCCCGTCCTGTGGCTGTTCCCTATGTGGGGCCTGTGCCACCTTCCCCATCAGTGGTTTATAGGATTTTCTAGCCATTTGATCACCATGTAGCTTTGCTTGTATTTAGGTCTGTGTGACTCCTAGAACCACAGCAACTTATTTGTCCTGTAGCAGCTGTTTGCACCCAGTAAGTGCCCAGTGAGTATTACCGTCAGCCTCATGACAGAGCTCGGGTTTCCCTCTGATTCCCGAAGGGAACAAAAGCTTTCTAGGTTTTGGGTGTCTGATTCAGCAGTCTGTGGCCCACACCTCAGGGCTGCGATGATACGGGTGTATGAGACACAGTGGGGGCAGGGAAACTGGACCAAATGTACAAAGGTTTTAATTCAGGACACTTCAAAATTATACCCATAAAATGAGGACACAAGCCAGGCCTAATTCCGGAAATTCTGGAGATGATCAATGATGTTCACCTGTGATGATACACAGAGGCCCTTCAATGACCCAAATCTCACATTTGCTTTCTTACTCTTTTTTATTACCAAAGTCTTACTTCCCAGGGTGCTCTTTCCTCCAAAAAATCGCTCATCTGAAAGGAAGTCCAGGTTAACACAGAGGTGAAAAGTTTCTGGGCACAAGTCTATTCTGAGTATCCGCAGGAGGATGGGAGTCCCCACTCATCAATGACACGGCTTTGCTATCGGTCGCCTTCCTTATCCTAGCTGTCTGCCTCTTCCTCTCAAGTACTCCCCCTGCTTAACACAAGCTCCACTATTTATCTACTCAGGGAAACTTCTTCGCACGTGGCCTCCAAGATAAAGCCCGACCCCTTACCTTGGCAGACACGAGCACTGTCTCCCTGGTTCCAGTCCACTGTGTGTGGGTTTGAACCCACATGTCCCTGAGATGTTCCCCACTCCTCAGGCTTCCAACACCCTCTAACTCTACTAACACTCTTCCCCTCCAGAGGAGGTAATTCTGTGACTTCTGCGAGCAAACAGAATGGGTGTCACAGTTAGCAAAGTCTACAGGAGTTCAGAGGAAGGATGGTGTTTGATAAACCCTAGATATAAAAAAAGATTTAAGCTGAATACACTTCAAAAAAATCTGTATTATCTCATTTGATTATTAGTCAGCAGGTTTCCTTTAATTTCTCTTTTTGAAGTTCTATCAAAATATCAAAGCATTAATGAAAGATATTGTTAACGATCTATAATTCATTACCTCAACACCGTTGATTTTCTTTTCTTTTAATCTTCAATTATAGCAATACCTACATTTACACAGATTTAATGATAGTACACATACAATTTTATTTTGTTTCATTATTTTTACACCATTATGTTTATTTTTCCTCCCATAGTATAATACTAATATTTGTTCTATACTGTACAGTTTATTTGCCACAGATTTGTAGCCATTCTTTTATTGCTGGATACTTGAATCGTTTCTAAAATTTCATATATAACTGATGGTAACAGAACATCTTTGGGCATCAGAGCATTTTAATTTGTTTTGATTATTTTCTTAATGTAAATGTGTCTATTTAAATGTAAATAAGAATTTTAGGTCAAATAATGAGTACAATCAATGCCCGGAAATGGGACTATTAAACAGGCTTCTTTACACTGAACACTTTCCTTAGCAAATTTCAATACACATAACATTTTCCCCGGAAGCTTGCTTAAAAATACAGGTTCTCTGAGTTTTACATGGAGATCTGCTGATACTGGATGACTGAGATTTCTGAATTTTAAACATCACCTCAGGTGATTCTGATATAGGTACTTCAGTTATCGAATATAATGTCGGAGACAAATAGATACAAAGGAGTAAGGAGGGCATAGCTTTAGCTTGCCTCAACTGTCCACCTGAATTTTGTTCTGAACGCAATGCAGAAATTTAGGTTAGCACAACATCAAGAATAATCATGTTTTTAGCATTTTAAAAATATTCCTGGATGTTCCTATTGAGTGCATTTTCATCTTATGATAAGTTACTTAATTTAAGGTTAACTTATTTAAAAAGAGAAGCTAAAACACTTGAAAGAAAGTAGTGGTGTTTAACAGACATTCCATATGTGAACAGACAGAAGATAATGGTAGTTGTAACAGTGGAATAGAAATATTTGCAGACACGAGACTGTTGTGAAGAACACACCATGTAGACTTCAGTGCCATACGGAGGTTTTCCAGAGCTTCAGGGGGTCACACATTCCTTATATGTCTCCTATTATGCTTATACAGCAACGTGCAAAACTTTATTACTGCTATGGTCAGAATGACAAGTCTGAGACTTTCTTTCCTTGAGCCATTTTCATCTCCCAACTTTTTCAGAAGAAAAAAAAAAAACACACAACAATTTAACCAGCTAGGGTGGCATACTTACTCTGGGTGGCAAAGAAGGTGGACCTTCAAAGGGGGAGGTTTACAAAGAAAAGGACCAAGTCAGAAATAATAAAGTCTCCACGACCCTGGGTAATGGCTGAACTCCATCTGTGCGGAAGACTCCAGAGCACCCAGCACAAAACCTGGGGAGTCTTGCAGACTTGGTGAGTTCTAAAATGCCTCCCCCACTTTGCACACAGCTTGGCCCTTTGCAGAAATCTTATTGGCTCGAGATATGTGATCATAACCTCTGACTAAATCAATGGTTATGGCACAAAAACAGACACATAGACCAATGGAATAGAATAGAAACCCCAGAACTAGACCCACAAATGTATGGCCAACTCATCTTTGACAAAGCAGGAAAGAACATCCAATGGAAAAAAGACAGCCTCTTTAACAAATGGTGCTGGGAGAACTGGACAGCAACATGCAGAAGGTTGAAACTAGACCACTTTCTCACACCATTCACAAAAATAAACTCAAAATGGATAAAGGACCTAAATGTGAGACAGAAAACCATCAAAACCTTAGAGGAGAAAGCAGGAAAAGACCGCTCTGACCTCAGCCGTAGCAATCTCTTACTCGACACATCCCCAAAGGCAAGGGAATTAAAAGCAAAAGTGAATTACTGGGACCTTATGAAGATAAAAAGCTTCTGCACAGCAAAGGAAACAACCAACAAAACTAAAAGGCAACCAACGGAATGGGAAAAGATATTTGCAAATGACATATCGGACAAAGGGCTAGTATCCAAAATCTATAAAGAGCTCACCAAACTCCACACCCGAAAAACAAATAACCCAGTGAAGACATGGGCAGAAAACATGAATAGACACTTCTCTAAAGAAGACATCCGGATGGCCAACAGGCACATGAAAAGATGTTCAGCGTCGCTCCTTATCAGGGAAATACAAATCAAAACCACACTCAGGTATCACCTCACGCCAGTCAGAGTGGCCAAAATGAACAAATCAGGAGACTATAGATGCTGGAGAGGATGTGGAGAAACGGGAACCCTCTTGCACTGTTGGTGGGAATGCAAACTGGTGCAGCCACTCTGGAAAGCAGTGTGGAGGTTCCTCAGAAAATTAAAAATAGACCTACCCTATGACCCAGCAATAGCACTGCTAGGAATTTATCCAAGGGATACAGGAGTACTGATGCATAGGGCCACTTGTACCCCAATGTTCATAGCAGCACTCTCAACAATAGCCAAATTATGGAAAGAGCCTAAATGTCCATCAACTGATGAATGGATAAAGAAATTGTGGTTTATATACACAATGGAATATTACGTGGCAATGAGAAAAAATGAAATATGGCCTTTTGTAGCAACGTGGATGGAACTGGAGAGTGTGATGCTAAGTGAAATAAGCCATACAGAGAAAGACAGATACCATATGGTTTCACTCTTATGTGGATCCTGAGAAACTTAACAGGAACCCATGGGGGAGGGGAAGGAAAAAAAAAAAAAGAGGTTAGAATAGGAGAGAGCCAAAGCATCAGAGACTGTTAAAAACTGAGAACAAACTGAGGGTTGATGGGGGGTGGGAGGGAGGAGAGGGTGGGTGATGGGTATTGAGGAGGGCACCTTTTGGGATGAGCACTGGATGTTGTATGGAAACCAATTTGTCAATAAATTGCATAAAAAAAAATAAATCAATGGTTAAAAATTAAACTAAATTATTCTGTACACCTGAAACGAATGTAACACTGTCTATTAACTAACTGGAATTACAGTTAAAACTTTAAAAACATTAAACTAAACAGGAGCAGGGGAGACATCTACATAGGCAGGCTTAAAACAAAAGAAAACAAAGCAAAACAGAAACATCCGTGACTGCACACTGAACCGAGAGGAAGGCAGACTCTAGAGTTTGCGTGCAGATATTTTAACTGCCTAATAGAACAATATAAACAATCTTTCCCCAATGGAAAAAAGCCACAGCCCTCTGAAAAAAAAGAAAGAAACAGAATCCACAGTTGCTTCACCGTATTTTCTGCAATGTTCTATTTTCAACGAAAAATTATTAGGCATAAAAATAAAAAAAGAGAGTCTTGCCCAAACTAAAGAAATGTTACCCTGAAGTGGACCTTCGTGTTGGATTTTGTCATCAATAATGTAAAAGACATTATTATAAATATGTTCAAATAATTGAAGACAAATGTGATCAAATAATTGAGCGAAAATATACCATGAATGAGTGAACAGATAGGAAATTGCAGTGGAGAAATGAAACTTATGCCAAAGAACCAGGTGGAGGTTGCAGACCTGAAACGTTCAATTCACATAACAAAAACCCACTAAGTGGCTTTACTGGCAGCTTAAAGAAGACAGACCAATAAACATTATCCAGGTTAGAGAGCGCCGAGAGAGAAGATTGAATAAACACGAAGAGACCCATCGAGAATGTCATCACATTGTGTAATTGGAGCTCCAAAGGGAGATCAAGAGAGTACAGATCACACACAAAATAATTGGAGTCATAATGTCCAAAAACTTCCCAGATTTGATAAAAACATTGATTTATAAATTTATAAACTCAAAGAGCCCCAAGTAAGACACACACAAAGACAAATGCATCCAGACATTATATTCAAACCTTTAAAAACCCAAAGACAAAGCAAAACTCTTGAAGCCAATGACGGCAATTCATATATGAAAATACAATGATACAATTAACAGTTGGCTTCTCATTCAGAACAATGAAATCCATAGAAATTGGAACACATTCAAGTACTGGAAGGAAAAAAAAATGTCTTCTCTATCTAATGAAAGTATTCTATAAAAACAAAGGCAGAACGAGGACATTTTTGATAAACAGACATTGATAGATCTGCACTACAAACGATACTAAAGGAAGTCTTTCAGGCTGAAGGTGCCTGACAACATAGAAAACTTCAGGTCCATGGAAAGAGTAAGAACACAACAAATGATACATATGTGGGTAGATATGTAAGATCACATTTCTTTGATCTTAAAATGCAATATTGTTCTATTCTATTCTATATATGTCTCTTTAGTTCTCTTGATTTTATTAAAGTTATGTGACTGCAAAATTTATACAACTGTACTTTGTATTATAATGCAATTATAATGTATACTGTTGTAATAATATAATAGCAAAACAACAAGGCTGTGATAGAAAATGGAGATATACAGGCATAAAGCTTTACATTAAATTGGATGAATATTTTAAATATGTGCTAAACATATTTTAAAGCTTTTTCCTCTTAAAACAAATACCAGACTCATCAAGTTTCAGCTGGATACTTGAAAGTCTTATCACCAACCCATTAACTGCTCAGAATATCTAAGATGACATGGGATTATCGGAGGCATGATCACCTTTTATGAGAACCTTATCATCAAGCAGCCGAATGGTGATCGTTCATAGGCAGTTGGAAAGACGCAGGATGTGTATCTACCTTACAGAGAGCATGAGAGAGAAGGCAGGTCCTTCTAGGTGTGTGAACTGGGCACCCTGTACATTGGGTGGATGTTTGTTATGTGACTAAGGGGGACCATGCGTAGGTCTCCCACGTTCACCCCTTTATTGCCCTATCAGTGCTACTCCCAAGCTTCTGAATGAGCTGCCTCCTGGGACACAAGGCCAGCTTCGAAGTCACCCCCAGATGATCCCAGGACACAGGCCAGCTTTGAAGTCTCCCCCAGGTGATCCCAGGACATAGGGTCAGCTTCAAAGTCTCCCCCAGATGATCCCAGAATACAGGCTAGCTTTGAAGTCTCCCTCAGATGATCCGAGGACACAGGGCCAGCTTTGAAGTCTCCCCCAGATGATCCGAGGACACAGGGCCAGCTTCGAAGTCTCCCCCAGATGATCCCAGGACGCAGGCCAGCTTTGAAGTCTACCCCAGATGATCCCAGGATGCAGGGCCAGCTTCGAAGTCTCCCCCAGATGATCCCAGGACGCAGGCCAGCTTCAAAGTCTCCCCCAGATGATCCCAGGACGCAGGCCAGCTTTGAAGTCTACCCCAGATGATCCCAGGATGTAGGGCCAGCTTCGAAGTCTCCCCCAGATGATCCTGTTGATTGAAACAGACACCCAGGTACCTGATATCCCTCTCGTCAGTATTCCCACCTGGGAAAAACAACTGATTTGGAAGACGATGGAGATGACGGGAAAGTTCTAGGGTCATGGTGAGTTGGGAAGGGGATCATTTGTTAATTAGATAGAAATTCCAAGAAGTCCCCAAAGGAGAATGGGAGCTATGGGGAAATACCCTAGAACCGTGTCTCCTAGGGGCTCTTGGGATCACTGATGTGGTTTGTTTTGTGTTCTCCAAGAGTGGGAATTAATCCCCTGAGGCTGCTGTGCCAGGCTCCCACTGCTTCTCTGTGCCCTTCTAGAAACAGGTGCAGGAATCCTGTGTGGTCTACTTCAGGAATAATGGGCCCATTAAGTGTTCTACCATCACCTCAAATCAGAGTTCCAAGGCCTGTAGATGTGTACTTGTTCATTGGACAAACTTACTAGATGCTTTCCATCATCCTGGTTCTAAGCTTTTGTGGGGGTTACACTGAGATCTTTTCTTCCAGGATCCAAGAGGAGAACATCTGTATACAGCAGTGCACAATAACTGCTGCATGAGTACTTTGTACAAGTTGAGCACTTTATAAATGGTGACCTTAGTTGGGACTATGCTCTGAGCACACAGAGAGCAGAGGAAATGTGCTTTGGGCTAGAATGATCAGGAAAGCCTTCCTTGAGAAAGCAAAACCTGAACTAAGTCTTAAGACACAGAATTTACTCAGACAGGAATGGAGTAGCTCTCCAGTTTGAAGTAGTGACCTAAGTCATGGCTCTGAGGTAGAGATGCCCCAGGGAGCGTGAAGAAGCCTGGCTGAGCAGGAGGATGGGGAGGGGTGGGGTGTTCCAGGAAAGTAGACAGAAAGCAGAAGAAATGCAACCAGACTGTGCAGAACCAAGACTTTGCCCTAAACGAAATGACGGATGTCAGATGTGGAAAGTGATGGTTTAGGAATATGATCTGGAAACGCTGTGGACAGAGGATGGGAGTTAGATACAGAAGTAGAGAAATAATGCAGGCCCTCCGCCTGAATAGAGAAGAAGAAGTAGAAATGGGGGGATAGGGAGAGATCTGAAGATTCTTTTCTTTTCTTTTTAAATTATTAGCACGTTTGAGTGGTAGGTTGAACTGGTGGCTGGGGCAGAGAGGGCAAAAGAATAGGGGGCACTGTCCCTGGCCCGAATCCAGGGGGCTGGGTGAATGAGAGAACCACAGAGGCAAAGGAGAAAATGGGCCAGAGGAACTGCGGTTGACTGTGGTGTAGTCAGAGGGCTAGGTGGTAGCCTCCCGGAAGCTGAAACCTGAAATATGCAACCGGAAATTATAGTAGGGAAGGAATGTGAGTGATCTAGGAAAAGATAACAGCAACTTATCTTTTGGGAGATCAATACAGGAATTATACCGAAAGCCCAAGAGTAGCCGAGGTCCCTGAGAAGGAACTCCTTCAAAGAAGATGGCTCATCAAGTACCGTGACATCTGCAAGACTGTGCTGAGCAAGTTAAACTTGTGTTTGACCTCTCTTCTTGCCACCCACTCTCTTGTTCAGGGTTTAGCTGCTGCATTGATTGCAGTGAGGACATCAATAGCAGCCGTGGGTGCCAGACCAAATGGACTCTCATTTATTTATGGCTTCCTCTGAGCATCTGGAAATTCCACACGACTGGCCCTAGATGAAGTTTCCGTTCTTCCTGATTTATTGTTGCTCAACCAATTGATATGTCATCCTTGCGATGCAGAGGCTATCAAAGCAACAATTATTTATTGATTTCTGACCACATGCCAAGCACTGTGCTAGGCACTGGGAATACAAAATAAATAAGTCATGGTGCATGCTCATAGCTGATTAGGGGGAAGTCCACACAGGCGGTCCATTACAAAAGTATATAACGAGTCCGCTAAGAGAGAAATAATCAATAATAGAGCTATCATGGAGCTATAGGTCAATAAATTGCCATGGAAGCGTAGATGATGGGAAGGAAAAGGATGTGACACTGGATCTGGGCCTTAACGACCGAACCAGAGTAACAGCAAAGGCTTCCGGGGAGGTGGAAACACGAACAAAGAGTACAAGGACATCAAATTATGGGCAATGTTGGCATCTGTGTTTTCATTCCTGTGAAAAAATGCCCACTGCTGGTTCTTGGAGGAACAAATATCTTAAAGGATGTGTGTGCATCATGTGGTATGCACATGGCCACTTTTGAAACGAGGACAGCAGAAGTGTCACATGAGCCCTCCAAGCTGCCCTGGGGATCGATCGATCCAGCATTTCTAGAGTGATCTGTGTGCGTGCTAGCATTCAACTCACGCGTCAGTCCTCAAAGCCTTTCATCCGAAGTTCCTTTTGTGCGGATAAACATAAAGCAGTCCGAATGCGGGGAGGCGGTGGAAATCTGGGCCCACAGCGGGAGCCTCTCCTCCCCGCACGTTCTCCGGACACTGGAGCGCCTTTGTTACCCCAAAATGGAGGAACCTGAAAGCCAAGCATTGTGTGATTCAACAGAATTGAAATCGGATGGGGATAAGTGTGTTCATTGTGATCTCTTAATAGCAGAGTAAATGTTGAACCAGTTTTTGTGGCTCTTAATTTCTCGACTTGCCAAAATTTTCCAGTTCATTTCGCACAAGTAATTGAGGCTATTGAGCCCCGGTCCCTGTTTTTCTTCCCCCTGCTCCCCTGCCCCCAGCACTATGACTCCTTGAACACGAGATCAATCTGTCTTTCTCGACTTCACTGTGGCCACCCCTGCACAAGAGATGAAGGCAATTTGGGTGCTGCAGCTGTCAACCTATTGTTTGAACTCGTGGCCCACGTGGCTCTTTCAGGGACCCAGAGGAGACGGGGCTCCTGTCACAGCTAGCTGTGCAACTCCCGCCTTCACATCTGGCTGAATTCCTGCTCAATTTAAAGCAGCTGCAGTCATTCCCCTGTTCTAATGACTTTCCTTATTACCTGACAATCTATCTGAACTATCGACTCATTTCCGACCTGCCAGTTCTCTCGAAAGTTATGGAAATGGTCTGCAAAGTGCAGCTTCAGCACCTCCTCCCCCACACGCTGTCTGTGCATCAATAGATCCTATCATTGGCAAAGGAGAGAAGGCGACTGAGCGTGCCGCGGACCCCCAGGTGCTGGGTGAAGGGGGTGCCGCTGTCATTGGCTGACGTGACTGCGTCACGGCCGCACCGGGTAAGGTTAAGAGTATTTGTCGTTGGCCAGCTTGGCACCGCGTTGCAAAGTGCACGGAGAACTGGCCTCGGTATTTTTTATGTGCCTTCCCTTCTGCTCGAGTTTCCCCAGAACCGCTCAGTTCACATTTCCGAAAGACGTTATCAGTGCTTTGGAATTCTTTACTATCTCTTTCCTTCATTCAGAGAAATGAGGAGATTTCCCTTAGAGAATGTTGGGCTCAGGATTTACAGACAGCTCAGTCGAGCCAAGGACATGCTTTTACATAAACTCATTAGACCCCACCGAGCCTGGGCTGCTGTGGAAGGGGTGAAGCAGGAGAGAGAGAGGACCACCAGACTGAGGACAGGAGGCTCGGCACGCCTCACTCTCGGCCCCTCCTTCCTGTGGCAGGCTGCTATCATCCCTCTGTCCTTACCTGGGAGAAAGCCTAAGGGTACCTTTCACCCTCCCACACCGGTCTTCTGAATTGGAGTAGGCAATATACGTGAAAGTGTTTTGAAAATGACAAGATGGATCTATTAGCTACATATCGTTGTAGTTATTGGCAATGCACTATTAAAGGCCTGCTCTTTGACTTTGGGGAGTGAGCCTGGTTAAGAGGAAAAGCAAGCGTAACACAAATAATGTGAGTACGATTAAGTTCTCTCCTCATAGAACCACTGAGGGGGCAGGAGGCGTTCAGTAAAAAGGGAAACAAACATTCGACGTCATATTTAGCTTCTTTTTGAGATCTGGGTTTTAAAATTCTGTCTTTACCTTGCTGTTAATGCAAGAAAACAGGAGCTGATTGTAAACATCAAAACAATAACAAACGCCCATCTCTGGGAACCGGGTTCTAGTACAGCAGCTCCTGCTCCTAGACTCACATTGCTCTTGTTTTTTAACTTTCTTTGGTAACGTTTATGTATTTATTTCGAGAGAGGGAGCGCATGAAAACAAGGGAGGGACAGAGAAAGAGAGTCCCAAGCAGACTCTGTGCCGTCATCCCAGAGCCCGACACAGGGCTCAGTCCCACAAACCGTGAGATCATGACCGGAGCCAAAATCAAGAGTCAAACGCCCAACCTACTGAGCCTCCCACTTGCCTCGTAGACTTACATGGTTAATCAGAAAGCCCTGACGCCTTGGAATATTGGTCGCACTAAGAAGCTATGGGCAGCCTCTGTCCTCTATAAAGCAACTTACAAAGGTTGGTAAGAATCTGGGTCCCGCCGGCCCCAGCTTCACTGGCTCTACTGTGAACTGCCTCTGGGTGACCACGACGATTTACATCTTTCTTGGTATTTGTTATGTTGGATTGTGGTTGTGTCATTGTTTCTTTGCAGGCCTACCTCATCAGCTGGCATTTACTTGAGGTCAAGAAAAACGTGTATTTTTTTTCAGTCCTCTACACAAAATGCCTAAGGCTGTATCTTGCACGGAACGGCACCTAATAAATCCTATAGAAAGAAGGAAGGGAGGAAGAAAAGAAATAGAAAGTGAAGAATTCAATATAAACAAGAGGAAGTCATGCATCAGGGAACCAGGAGTAAAACAGAAGCATATTCAGGCCTCAAAGAGTTGGACAACCCGTTGGCTTATTTATGGAAAGTCCATAGTTGGCTGCACATTAGCTATCCAACCTCAAAATTGAATTTTGACCAATTGATTGATTGATTGATCGATTGAAGTACAGTTGACAATGTTACATTAGTTTCAAGTGTACAAAAATTGATTTTGAACTTTTCAGTTTGAGATACCTTCAGACTTAAATGTCATAAAATTAGTACACTGTACAAATTAGGCTTATCCACTCCTGATTTTAGAAATAATGGGCCTGAATGTTTCTTTTTTTTTTTTAATTTTTTTTAACGTGTATTTATTTTTGAGACAGAGAGAGACAGACCATGAACGGGGGAGGGGCAGAGAGAGAGGGAGACACAGAATCGGAAGCAGGCTCCAGGCTCTGAGCCATCAGCCCAGAGCCTGACGCGGGGCTCCGAACTCACGGACCGTGAGATCGTGACCTGAGCCGAAGTCGACGCTTAACCGACTGAGCCACCCAGGCGCCCCTGGGCCTGAATGTTTCAAAATGTGAGCTCACATCATCAGATTTTAGTTTACTTCTATGTATTACTGCAATTAAACATAAAGCTATCACCAAATATGCTTACTTTCCACAGTGAGTATTTTTCAATGAAGCAGGCAATCAAAACTGTATACAAATAGATAAAATCTAAGCTGCTCCCAAACAGTACTGACTGCTGCAAACTCGCCCCCTACATTCATGTCCCCTCGTCCATCACCATTTTCCCTGGCAGCTCAAATGTCTCCTTCTCTCCCTACGTTCCCCAATGAGCGAGATAATTCAATCAATTCAAGTTTTACTGAAGCCAAATTTTGAATTATTTCTAAGAAGTCTTCAATAGTCCACAAATACCTCAAACGCATGGTACACAAAATCATTTTCTACTTTCTTCTCCCTCTGTGTCCTACACTAATTCATCCATTCACTTATTCGTTCACTTCTATAAACATTTAAACACATACTGGGTGCTGAGGCCATAGCAGTGATGGAGGGACATAAACCCTACCCCCACAGCGTGGACATTCTGATGGAGGGGTACAAAATTAAATAACAAATTACCATTTTAGTCAACAATTGCTCTATTTTCTAAAAATTTTGACATTTATCTATTTATTTTTAATATAATTTGTTGTCAGCTTGGCTTCCATACAACACCCAGTGCTCATTTCAACAGGTGCCCCCCTCAATGCCCATCACCCACTTTTCCTTCTCCTCCGCCCCCCATCAGCCCTCAGTTTGTTCTCTGTATTTAAGAGTCTCTTATGGTTTGCCTCCCTCCCTCTCTGTTTGTAACTTTTCCCCCCTCCTCTTCCAATAAGTAAATTAATTATTGAATTCTCTTCTTGGATACCCTGCAAAGAAGGGGGACAGGGTGCTCTGGGAGTATTTCAGTAGTGAGCCTTACCTGGTCTTTTGGAAAGGGGAAGCCTCCAAAGTCATGTCTACGTTGAGCTTGAAGAAGTAGACATTGATTGAGCAGAGACCCCAGGGGAGGGGAGAGCATGTCAGGCAAGAGGCGGCCGAGCGTGAAGACCCAGAAGCAAGTTGTGGCGCAGCACATTCAAGGCATTGGAGCCACTGCCAGGATCTTCTGCAAACCAGTGGGGCCACCGCACACTCCTTTCGGCGAGGGCCACTGCATACCCCCACCAGCGATCTAAAAGGACTGTAGCTCCTGTGCATATCTGCCTTTTCTTGGTGTTGACAGATTTTCTAGTTTCCAACATGGCGGTAGGTATATAGCGGTATTTCACGATGGTGTCCACTTTCCTTCGTCCAACGACCAATATGGTTAAACATCTTCGATAAACGTCATTGCTATTTGCACATATTGTTTTGGTGACGTGTCAGTTACTGTGGCATAGGTGGAAGGAGAAATCTAGAACTCATCTTGGACCCCTCACCTGCCTTCTAACTCCATTTCTCCAGTAGCTGTTCACCAAGTCCTGCCCATTTGACCCTCTAACTGTCCTTTACACCTACTCTGCTCTTCTCTGGTCCACTCCGCCTCCCTGGGTCAAGCGACAGTCACCTCCAGTCTGGACACTTCACTAGCTTCCTGGCCAGTGTCTGTGTCACCCCTCCGCCCGTCAGTACACTCTCTAAATGCAGTGTAAACCATGCATGTAGGCAAAGCGCCTGTTCACACCACGTCTCCATCTCAAACTCTCCCAGCTCTCTGCCCCTCCTGGGATGCACACTGACATTGTCTGTGCATCCCGGGCAGGGCGAGCACACTTCCTCCTGCCCCAGCCTCGTCTGCACCGCACAACACCTTGTCTGCAGCTGGCACGCTGGCCTTTCTCTTGCCCGATGAGCCTCCGCCCTCACTCCCCAGGCATCCATCGTCTTCGATCTGACTGGTTTTCTCCTCTCTCCGAGACCCCTTCTCCCTGTTAGCCCTTCCTCATCCCCCAGGTGTGAGTCTGCATTCTTGTTACACCTCAGGCATTTCTTCCCTGGGCTCTGGAACAAGTCAGATACTCCTGTCCCATTTCTTATTATCCCACGTACATTTCACATGTGGAAACTGCTGCCCCCTTAGCTTTGCATGTGTCCTGTTCTTGGATGCGTGTGTATTGCCTCTGCTATGTCGTTACCTGTTCTCTGTGCCCACAGGTGCAGAGAACATGCCTGTTCCTGCCCCCTCTTATGTCTGTAGCACCCAGTAGGTGTCTGGCTCTCGGTAGGTGCTCAGTAAGCATGTGTTTACTAAATGAGCAAATGGATGAATGAAAGGATATGTATTCAAAGAGAAATTTGGAATTTAGGGTTGTTTTTCTTTTTTTTTTTTTTTTTGGCAGGGATTAGAAAAACCTGACTGTTTTTACAATAAAGTGGGGTTTTTTGAAGCTACGAAGAGAGGTTCAGATGCATGTGGTGGAGAGGTCTGTATTTGTGGGGCTGGACCCAGAATCAGCCAGAGGGTCAAGGGACTTAAAACCTGGGCTATAACCTGTTTGCCTTCTTTTTTTTTTTTTAACATTTATTTATTTTTTGAGAGACAGAATGTGAGTGGGGGAGGGGCAGAGAGAGAGGGAGACACAGAATCCGAAGCAGGCTCCAGGCTCTGAGCTGTCAGCACAGAGCCCAACGCGGGGCTTGAACCCACAAACTGCGAGATCATGACCTGAGCCCGAGTCGGACGCTCAACTGACTGAGCCCCCCAGGTGCCCCAATCTGTTTGCATTTTTAATGTAAGTTCACTTCATCTTTCTAAGCCTTTGTAAAGTGTGCTACCATGGAAAGGTTTGTGTGTGTGCGTGCACATGTGAGTGTGTGTGTGTGTGTGAGCTTGAGTGTGCAAGAGAGAACGTGAGGGTGTAAGTGTGCATATGAGTGTGTGTGTGTGTGTGTGTGTGTGTGCATGCACGCACAAGGGACTGATAACGAGAAAATGGGTTCCCCCCATGGTCCATGGTCAAGAGCTCAGTAACCAGAACTGAACACGGAAGTACAAATTCCTTCCTCTCCCCGTTGTGGAATTTGTGGAAATGTGGAGGTGGCAGGAGATCTTCCTTACTGAAGTGGAATTCAGATTCAAGACAGTCTCGTGTACAGCAGAAGGGGTAGACTGCCCCAGGTGACAGGCCCCGCTAGACCGTGGGGCCCGGGGGCGGAGGCCAGCCCTCAGTCCCACTCCTCACTGCCTGTGACCTATGCAACACTTTGCGTGCAAAGCCGTCCAGTTGAATGGACTTCTTTAGTTTATTTCCTGGCGATAGTTGGCATCGAGGATTTCTGGTTTTGTCTTTTCAGCATGGAAATAAGGGAGTCATAGGCATTGCTTTCTGATTAGGTTTCTGGGGGAAAATACCAGGTTTTATTTTGAAATTGCCAGAAGCTGACTTGTGGGGCATGAATGGACTTCCCCCACAGTGAGGAAGACTTACAGCTTGTCACACGGGGCCACCGTATTCAAGGGGCGTTGGGCTCAAAACCATGAAAACACCCTCTCCATTTCAATCCCCAGCCTCCTTTTCAGCGGGTGACCCCATGACACAGTTGTCCCCCAACGGGGGCCCTTGGGGACTGTGTGTGTGCTTCCGTTCGTAGGCTGACCGTCACCGGCCGCCACTGGCTTCTGTCTGTCTGTGCAGGAAGGCTCGGCTCCGTGTGTAACAGGTGCCTGTGTGGACGGTGAGGGCGGGGCTGGGGAGGAGAAGACGCAGTGCGGCCCTGTGGGGCTGGGCTCCTCTCTGTGTAGACACATATGGACAGGAGCAGTGAGTATCTTGTTCCCGCCTCTGTGGCTGCACCCTGTCAACGTGTGGCTGAAAGAAAATCCACCTGAAAAGTAAAACATCCTGCATCCTTCCCAGATATCCCAGCCCATCCCCGAGGCCTCGGGTGCTTTGGGACGACCCCCAGCACCAGCCGTGGGCGGTCCGCAGTCAGGAGTGGGAACGCAGCCTCAGCAGCCCATCCGACGTGAGTTCCGGAAGCTGGCTGGGACAGAGGCTGGGTAGAAGCCTGCTGTCTGCATGGAGCAGGCCCGGCCGTGGCCTCCAGCCTGTCTGTCCTCGGCAGGGAGGCCGTTGACTTTCTGAGGGGCTGACTCTGGGGAGGCACGGAGAGGGCTGCATTCTCGGAAACATCGTGCCTGCCAATCGAACCGCCCAAAGACTCCCTCTATTTGTTTTGTTTTCAGTTCTGTGGGGCAAGAAATCAGGTTAAAGTTGCATTTCCTAGTAGGTGCAACATACACGTGCTGTGTGGGTGATGGAGGGAGAGGCTGCCTTCTCGGATCTCAGAGCACCCCCCCCCCCAGCACCGTGCATGGCACGTGGTAAGAGAGCCATTGAGTGCACACTGGGGGGTGGCCAGGAGTCACCGCATTTGGCTCTGAAGCAAATACAAAGGAAAATAGGTGAAGAAGCCATGTTTCTGATGCTGGAGAACATGGTGACAAAATTGGGTGATTTGGTTCCATACAGAACACGGGACAATCTGGAAAGGAGGTTCTGTTTTATCCTAGTTAGTGGATTAAATGACAGTACTTTTGCACACATGGAAAGGAGCCCTCTGGTGTCAGCATGGGAAGGCCAGGCTGGGAGTGCAAGACTGGCCCTGGACATGTAGAGGAGGCCTCCTTCTGCTCCAGGTGACAGATGAGAAGAGACAAGCCTCGGGGACCCCCTCCCTGGGCAGGAGTTGGCACACGGGCCCAGGTCCACCTGGCTGAGGGAGGGGCCGGACCAGGAGGGAAGCCTCCCACGGAGCCCTGGGGGATGCCAAAGTCCGGTGGACATGTAGATCTCGAGCTGAGCAGGTGTGATTGGGTAGCCATGGAGGAAAGTCCACCTGAGTTTCAGACCCGAAGACACCAGAGGCACAGATGAGAGGGAAGCCCGGCCTAGGGGTCTCAGAGCAGGATCTCGTGTGTGGAGCGAAGGGACGGCCCCGGGCTCGGACTGCTATCCTTGGCTGCACCTACACCGTTGTTCAGGAGGCGGACTGTGCCAGGCTTGAACGTAGTGCTGAGGACTCTGGTTCTAGATACTGGAAGATCGTAATGTTACTAAACAAACGAACACTGGAATTTTGAGACGGGGTCTGAGCAAGCTTGATTCGGACCACAAAGCATCGGAGGTGCCTCTGAGATACTCCGGAGAGCAGTGAGACCGTAGACCTGGCTGGCAGACTGAGTGCCAGGAAGGTCTAACTGAAGTTAGGAAGGTAGCTGAGGTCGATCTCCAGCAGTCACTATGCATTAGGCACTTGGGCTACGCACTGTGGTCAGAGGTGTAAAATGCTCAGACTCCAGAGGGACAAGCAGCGTTCTTGCCCGCGAGGGGCTCACAGTCTAGCGGAGTCCGAGGATGGAGCCCGGGGCCATCCTAACACCAGGGCAGGTAAAGAAGATCATTAATGCAACAAAGCGAGTTGGCAGGGAAAATGCTGATGGGGCTATCAGTCACGGATCAGCCAAGGAAACAGCCCAGAAGCGTGGAAAGGGAGGGAGCTGCAGGGGGAGGCGGGAGGAGTCACTGCGGATCAGCGCCCCGCTCCTGGCCAAGTCCTGATGGCAAGCGCTCCTGTGCGGGGCGGGAGCTCTGGAGCTCACACCCCCTCGGCTGCCCCGGACGATGTCACCGGTGCCCTGGACCCTTCCCTGCCTGCCGTCAGCCCTGACTCCGGCGGTCTGCTGCTGTGGTGGCTGCATCGAGTGGAGGAAGAGAAGAGAATACGTCCATCCCCTGTCTTCTGATGTTCGTCCAGGTCTCCGCTCAAGACCCCAGGAGAAGCCATCTGGCAGGAGTGAGTGGGGAAGGGGCTGAGGGCCAGCAGAACGGGGGCCGCCCGTTCCTGCCCCGCCTCGTCACTCTCCATAACCCCTGCCTCCTGCGGAGGCCCCCCGAGACCCCCGCCAGTGGGGCACCGGCTTCTGCCGTCCCTGCTCCCGGAGGCTCACGTGCGCTCCCTGAAGGAGGCGCTGACTCCCGTCTGCCATCACCTCCCTCTCGGCGTCACGGATTCCAGTACAACAAGCAGTAACACACAGCGTGCTCGCGAGGAGACTTTGGAGGCGATGGGAGGCTGGACGGGGACGGTTTCCCGGATGTGCGCTTATGTCCAAACGCGCCCAGCTGCAAACGTCGAGTCTGAACAGCTCTTTGCATGTCAGGTACACGTCAATAAAGTGGTTTCGTGAAAAAGAGAAGGAAGAAACAAAAATCCCGCCCGCACATTCTGTGTCCTAAAGGCTAAATTGGAAAGTTAGCCACATCCACTCTCTTCAGGTGAAAGTACACGTATGTAACGTGTATTATGTGGGTCACGCATTCACGTGTGTGAAACAGATGTGCACGGATGCTCCAGGCTCGCAGCTGGAGGTCCCAACCGTGTGTTTGCTTCTTCCTCCGCTCCTGCGCTGTTATCCTGTCGTGGGGGGCAGACCTCATGTGAGGTCTGGGGCCTTAGCGCGCTGGCTTCTGCTGATGGGGATATTTACCCACGTCGGCTGGGACACGGCCGAGGCACGCCGGAGGACGCCTGGGATCTGGATCCGTGTCCCTCGGGAAGCAGCGGGTCGGAGTCCCCTCAATGGCAGGGGTCGCTCGTCCCCGTAACGGTGCCGAGGGATTGCCAGATGACTCATGAGGAGCCCCCCATGGCAACGGGGCCGAGTCCGCTTCACCCGCAGGAAACCATTGTTGTCACCGCTAGGTTTCACTTCGCAGGATGGAAACCTCCTCGCCCGGAGGACCCGGAGATCCAGAGACGCACGGGATGTTCCTGGTGGGTTATTCGCCGTGGTCGTTAAAGGGGCCACTCTTGCTTCTCCCCCCGACTCCGGGCTGCCTTGGCTGCTGGTTCCAGAGGAGACCCGACCTGTTGCGGACGCCTGTCTCCGAAAGCGTGTGTTTCAGCCCTGAGTAGGGCATCACGCGGCATCTGTGAGGGCTTCTGGGGGGTGGAGCGTGTGGCGTCGCCAGGAGGGCACGTGCCAAAGCCGTGCTACTGTGCAGACCGCTGCTTCCCCGGTCAGAGGCGGCATCGAGGGGGGTAGCACGTGCTTGGCACACATCCGGAGACCCGTGAGCGGTGACGACACAAGATGATTTCAGGTGAATCCAGACGCAGAGCAAATGCCATCTCTCCGAAAATTCTCCTCACTCCTCGATGGAAATGCTTCTGTGTGACCCACCTGCCAGCAGGTGGCTGCTTGGACCGCCTCCCCACTCGGAAATGGTGCCACATCAGGGCCTAGTGTTGACTTGACCCGCGCAAAGGGTGGGGGGGGGGGGCTCAGCGGTGGCGGTGCTGGGGGCTGAATCATGTCCCCCCAGAGGACCTGTCTGAGTCTCACCCATGGGGCCTGTGTTCAAATAAGATGTCCTCGAGTCAGGATCGAGGGGATGGTGTCCCTATAAGATGAGGAAACCCGAGCTCACAGACCCCCCGAGGGAAGGACGTCGGCACCGGAAGCGGGACCCCCTTCCAGAGGAGGGAACATAGCCCACCACCAACACCTCGAATTCACTCTTCTGGCCTCCCGATCGGAGAAAACAGGCTTCTGTTGCTTTGAACCATCCAGTTTGAGCTACTTTGTTCAGGGGCCCTGGAGTGTGACCCAGGCAGGGCCCAGATCAACCCAGGAGGGCAGCGTCCACTCTGTGGAGCCCACGCAGAGTCTCATCCCTGCCGCTGGGGTCCCTCCATGGGGGGCCCGCCCCATAGGCTCTGGGTGACTCAGGAAAGGTGGTGAACTGACCGGAGAGCAGCCCTGCCCTTGGTTTATAGTGGGACCCTTCCACGGTGCAGTCTTCAGGGCGCTCACAAGGACAGGGGTTCCCTGTGTAGACGGTTCCCCTACATGCTTTTCCACAGACCTGGTCACTAGTCCTCCAGGCCCGTTCCTCCCACGTTCTGACCGCGGGCTGAACTGGTAGCCCTGCCAGTGTCCCCCTGTGGCCCAGACGTAGGACCTGTCTCCCTCCTGAGAAGGAAGGTAAGTGGCGGGAGGGTTTCAGTCCCTGCCCTTGATAGGACTCTCCTCCCCGCGCTCCCTGGGGACACCCCGCCAGGATCTAGGGACACAGATGCTCAGCTCTGCCTGATGTCAGCACACAACACAGAGCCTCCTGCAAGCCAGGCCCCCGCGCTCTTACTGACCCGGCTTGTAACAGGGACCATGGTTGAGGGAACAACACGCTGTGCCTCGACTCTGCTGCCGTCTGGGCCGCGAGCTAACGATCGGACTGGAACTTCCTCCCCACGTGCACACGTAGCACACAAGGCATTCTGTTCAGGTGCTGCTTGGGGCCTCGCGACCCACTGTGTGGCCCGGAAGGAAGCCGGGGTTCTCACAGCGCAGTAAGTATTTGCAGGGAAAAGCATGGTTTTGTTCACACTGCAGGGTCTGTGATGGGCTTTCCTGTGGGAGACTCTCAGGGGCTCCATATCGTGTCACAGCCACTCGGGGCTCTGCCGGGCCCACAGGGCCATGGAGGGCCCGGGCAACCTGGCAGCTGGACCCACTCCATCGAGAACTGAGTCCGGCTGAAAATGGCCAGTCCCATGGGTTGGTTGGTAAGTGGACCAGACGCACACCTCATGTCGTCTCTCCAGAACCTATAAAGGCCCTGAAGACTGAGCCATTGTTTTGTGGTGGGTGGTAACGGGCCTTCATCACTCAGGGGGTATGTTGACATGGCCTTGACCACGAGAACCTAGAAACATCTGGAAGTTCTGAGCCCCTGTTTCCTGGGCTTATCTCCACCTCTTGATGTGGTCCGTTCGGGCGGCTTGTGAGAGACTCGGTATGGCCGAAGGGTACGGTTTGCACGGGAGTAGAGAGCACCTTATTCCTCTGGCTGTAAACAGCTGCACAGATAAGTGTATACACGCTATCAGAGTGCTGCATAGACGCTAACGGGTTTGGGATATATTTTGAGTGTAGTCGGGAGCTGTTGACAATTTTAACCTAGGAATTGACACCATCAGGCCTGTGCATAGTAGGGCTCTTCAGGCCTCGGTGTTAGGGGATGCTGGTGTCTAGGCCAGGAGGCTGGCTGGTGGCTGGTTTGGCTGCCTCCTTGAGAGTGGAGGGCCATGAAGCCAGGCAGTGTCACTGGGGGGGAAAGACGCGGCTGGATTCGGGAGATACTAATTGTCATTAGGTCCCTGGGATTCCCCTCAGTGCCTGGGTAGGGTGATGGCGGGAGGCCCTTTATGAAGCTTGCAGCAGTGAGAGAGACAGGGATGAAGCCATCACATCAATGAGCGCATAAACCACACGTACAGAAAGAGCTGGAAAGAAGGGAACACATGCTTCAGAAGCACAGGCAGGAACCAGTCACTCACAGGGAGCTGGGTGGAGGGTCGAGGCCGGGTTGTGTCTGAGCCCAGATGAGGGGCTGGGAGACAGAGGTGCCAGGGCAGGGCCAGGGAGAGGGCTGGTCCTCCAGTAGCTGAGGCTAAGGGCGGCGTGCCAAGATGCCTTGCACACCTGTTCTTTGCCTTAGATGCAGCTAGAAGAGACTGAGGTGGGTTTTCTTTTTAATTTTTTCATGTTTACTTAGTTTTGAGAGACAGAGAGACAGAGTGTGAGCAGGGGAGGGGCAGAGAGAGAGAGACACCTGGAATCTGAAGCAGGCTCCAGGCTCTGAGCCATCAGCACAGAGCCTGACACGGGGCTTGAACTCATGAACCACAAGACCATGATCTGAGCCAAAGTTGGATGCTTAACTGACAGAGCCGCCCAGGCGCCCCTGAAGTGTTTTCAGTAGAGGGATGTCTTGGTTTGCTCCAGAGCAGGTGAGGCTTACTCTCGCTGCAGAGAGGACACTGGGGCAGACACTGGAGACCAGCTGGTGGGTCAAGGGCCCCGAGGGGCGGAGGCGGGCTCCAGCCCCAGGGAGGGGTGCATGCTCAGGGAACAACTGTACGGGTGTGAGCATGTAGGGCGAACCTCTATGTGGGGCTGGGTCCTGAGAAGGCAGTTTTCGGGGGGACCCTGCCTGGTGGGGAGCCGGCCGACCGGGGCTGCCTCTCCACGTGGACAGAGAGAAACCCTTCCAGGCCCCCATCTCAGTGGGCTCCATTCAGAGACTAGTTTGTTGACTCTTCAGCCCCATTAACAGCAGCAACGAAAATCTCCGGGTGGATAAACTGTACCGTGTGTGGAAAGTTCACGAATGAAAGCCCTGTGTCAGGCGGAGGTGTGATGAGCTCACTGCAGCAGTTGTCCGAGGACAAATAGATTCTGTTTCCTCACCTTGTGTTTTGAGAGAATATCACAGGATTGAAGGGGTTGTGATATTTTGAAGGATTAGCTGTAATTCTAGCATGCTGGTGTTTAAAACAAATCAGTAGAGTCTTTGGCATCATAATTACATTGTTTATTTCATTTTTAATTAGTTGGCTTTATTTTTAGAGCCTTTTTAAATTTCCAGAGAAATGAGCAGAAAGTAGAGAATTCCCGTAGATTCCCCTCTTCCCACGCGCCTCCAAGTTGTCCCCATTACCAATGAGTGTGGTACTTTATTGAAATTGGGGAGCTGATGTTGGGACACTATATTGACTCAAGACCATACTTCATGTTGACTCTGCATGGTGCGGGTCTGTGGGTTTGGACATGTGCATAATGTCATATATCCGCCATTAAAATGTCATACCCCACAGTTTCAGTGCCCTACAATTCCCCTGCCCTCACCTGCTCACCCCTCCCTGCCGTCCCCTCCCCATGCCTGGGCAACCACTGATCTTTTTACTGTGTCTCTAGTTCTGTCTTTTCCAGAACGTCATAGAACTGGAATCATACAGTATGTAGCCTTTTCAGACTGACTGGCTTTTTTTCTTTTTCTTTCTTTTTTTTACTTAGTGATGCATTTGAGTTTCATCCATGTCTTTTCATGGCTTGATAGCTCATTGCTTTTTAGTGCTGAATAATATTCCATTGTCTGGATGGACCACAGTTTGTTTATCCATTCACCCACTGAAGGACTTCTTGGTTCCCTCCAAGTTGTGGACATGAATACAGCTGCTATAAATATCCACGTGCAGGTTTCGCGTGGACCTACGTTTTTAACGCAACTCATTTGGGTGAAAACGATGGACTACGGTTGCTGGATCATAACGTACATAGCTTAGTTTCGGAAGATGCCAAACTGTCTTCCAACGTAGCTGCGCCATTTTGCGTTCCCACCAGCTCCACGTCCTCGCCAGCATTTGACGTTGTCAGGGTTCCGGATTTTTCTACCACTGCGACAGGTGTGTGGTGGCATCGCACTGTGCTTTTAATTTGCATTTCCTTCGTGGCAGGTGCCGTGGGGCATCTTCTTACGTGTTTATTTGCCACCTGTATGGCATCTCCCCTGAGGAGTCTGTCCACATCCTTTGCCCACTTTTTAATCGGGTCTTTTGTTTTACTTTTGAGTTTTAGAAGTTCTTTGAATATCTGGGAAACCAGTATTTCTACCAGATATGTGTTTTGCAAATATTTTCTCCCTGTCTGTGGCTTGACTTGATTCTTTTATGTGCCTTTTGCAGAGCAGAAGTTTTTAATTTTAATTATGTGCAGGGCACCTGGGTGGCTCAGTCAGTTGAGTGTCTGACTTCGGCTCAGGTCATGATCTCACAGTTAGTGGGTTTGAGCCCCGAGTCGGGCTCTGTGCTGACAGCTCAGAGCCTGGAGCCTGCTTCGGATTCTGTGTCTCCCTCTCTCTCTGCCCCTCCCCTGCTCATGCTCTGTTTCTCTCTGTCTCTCAAGAAAATAAAAAAATAAAACATTAATAAAAAAAATTAATTATGTCCAATTACTAGTTTTTCTCTTTATGGATCATGCATTCGGTGTCATAACTGAATTTTTATTTTTATTTATTTGTTTTTTTTTTTAATTTTAGCAAGAGTTACTATCAAACTCCATTCATTGGACCAGAGACTCGTATGGTCTTAGCCGCAGACCCACCCCTCATGTAGCCACACTACCCACACTCGTGAGCTCACAGGCAAGCCATATGTGTACTAGGTTGTTTGGTTTGAAAAGCTTTCTTTTCACTGTTGTCATCTTGATTTGCATTAATTTTGGCAAAAGAAGATCGTATGTGTGAGTTTTAAAGTGACAAAGTCAACACTAGTCATGACTGTTTTCCTTTGGTTGTTGTTTGGGTGAATTTGCAGTTTGTTGTTCTTGTTTGGTCGGTGTTGAATGGGTCTTTTGACAGAGGGACAAGTCATAATCTCCTTTTAATCTTTGCTGTTCAACGCTTCAAATCCCTGTGAGCTAAAGGGAAAAAAGTTGGGTACAGAAACCATTGATTTGCAATTTTCTTTATTAGCACAGCCCCTCGGTAAAGGACTTGCTTGGTAATCATGTGTCGCCAATAAAGCTGTCATGAACACTGATATTTTCACCCTCTTGGTTTAAATTTGGATTGTATTGCTGTCTTATGTCTTGAGCTGGACCCATTGCATACTGGGCATTACTTAATTTTCTATCATTTATGGTCCTGTCTTGCTTCAAGGCTGCCGCAGTTGCCAGGCTCCCCATGTGGAGGCTGGCTCATTCTTCGCTTCCACAGCGCGGGGCTCCTCGTTCTGGTTCCGTGAGGACTCCGTGAGATGATATTTCCTCAAAGGTTTCCTGGCCAATCCTGTAAAACCCCTCCCGTACTCTGTTGCTCCAATCCTCTTTTTTCTACATTTTTTTCTCTTGCCACCTGTGATATTTAGAATCGTGTTATTTTTCTGCCTGCCTGCTTGTTGTCTGCCCCTTCAATCCAATGTCGTCTCCAGGAAGGCAGGGCGTTCTCTGCCTTGGCGGCACTTGACAAATGTTTGTCTAATAAATCTGACTCGCTAGGGACAAAACACTTGGTCGGATTCCTTCTACTGATTTATCAACCATTGGGGGACCCGAGCTATTTCTGCAGGCTTACTTTGGAGAAGATTGTCGTAATAGTGGCACTTACACTTTTCGTTAGATTCTGCTCTCACATTTGTGCATCGGGCGGGGCAGGGACTTGGTCCAGTTCACAGAAACAGGGGGTGTAGCTCAGAAGGATTTGGGGGGATGGTTTGGAGTCGTTTCCTAAAACTATGCTGCCTCCAGCTAATGTGAATGTGAAGTCACCAGGAAAAGAAACCAGTTGAGGGAAGTCTACGTCACCGTTTCCTACGGTCTCTGACGGGCGGGCGCAGAAAGCGCGGTGACTGTCGCCAAGAAGCCCGAACGCGTTTTCTGTCTTGGGCCTCGCAAGGTCGGGTCCAAAGCAGCTGCTATAGTAACGGTTCTGAAACGCCCAGCAGAGGAAAGGAAATAAACAGTTTAGCTTTGTGTGAGCCCGTTTTCCACACATTTCTTTGATCCCTGTGTTACCTGAAATGTATCCCTCCTTGGGTCTAGTGTTCCAGAGAATTCCCTTTGGAAAATGTTGCCTTCTGCATCTCTGGTTCATTTGTTTGGAGAAAAAATGGAGGAAGTCTATATCAATTCAAATTGTTTTTCAGGCTGAAAGCAGTTACAGGTGTATATACATAAAGGTATAAGAAGTACTCCTTTATTACTTGATGTGGTTACTGAGAGTTTACTGTAAACTTTCTGACTATGGCTTCCTGCCAGAAAGCTTCTTTATTAGCACATTAAACAAAAGCCAAAAAGTATAGAACATAATATAAATTATTAACTATCCTTGTGATTTCCCCACTCAAAATGGGAATCACAGTGAATCTTAATTAGATGCAGATTCACTGGGAATCTATTCTGGAGAACACGCAGAATGACTGAATAGCATTATCTATCGCGTAAAAATATCACCTGTTCAGAGAGGACTTCTCTGATCTCTCAGTCTTAAATAAACCCCTCCCAAGGCACTTTCTAAACCTTGAGCTTACTTTCTTTTCTTTTCTTTTCTTTTCTTTTCTTTTCTTTTCTTTTCTTTCATATTTTTTTGTATTGGTAGAATTTGACAATATCTCATGTGATTCTATCTCCATGCTTACTTGTATACTGTTCCTCTGAGCCTTTCCACTTGCACAAAACTTGCATGAGGACACTGTTGTCTGACGTAGCACCTGGAAAATGGCCTAGAGCATACAGCATAAATACCTGTGCCCAAGCCTGAAGGGTCAGGTCACAGCTGTCTTCCAACGAACTAAGACACTCTAACGTTCGTTCGAGTTGGGCAGAGCATGGAGGGATATCCGAAGCAGGACATCCATCGTGGCTGTGAAATGACCAAGTCCTGTGTCACTGGCATTGGGCTGCTGGCGATGGTGCTTCTTGGTACTGCAAATGCTTACCGGTGGCACTAACAATTCTTACCAACATAGGTACATTTCATATTTTAAAGAATTACAGTCTTTGAGTTTGTCATCCCTCTCCACAGCCATCACCCCCGTTAGACCCTACACCGAGGTGATTTGTTCTGAATAGGTCCCTTTAGAGAAACGCAGATTCACGTCAAAGAACTTTATTTTTTTATATGAAATTTATTGTCAAATTGGTTTCCATACAACACCTAGTGCTCCTCCCAGCAGGTGCCCTCCTCAATACCCATCACCCACCCTTCCCTCCCTCCCACCCCCCACCAACCCTCAGTTTATTCTCAGTTTTTAAGAGTCTCTCATGGTTTGCCTCCCTCCCTCTCTAACTTTTTTTTCCTTCCCCTCCCCCATGGTCTTCTGGTAAGTTTCTCAGGATCCACATAAGAGTGAAAACATATGGCATCTGTCTTTCTCTGCCTGACTTATTTCACTTAGCAAAACACTCTCCAGTTCCATCCACATTGCTACAAATGGCCAGATTTCATTCTTTCTCATTGCCAAGTAGTATTCCATTGTATGCATAAACCACATCTTCTTTACCCATTCATCAGTTGATGGACATTTAGGCTCTTTCCATACTTTGGCTATTGTTGAAAGTGCTGCTATAAACACTGGGGTACAAGTGCCCCTATGCATCAACACTCCTGTGTCCCTTGGGTAAATTCCTAGCAGTGCTATTGGTGGTTCATAGGGTAGTCGGGATAGAAGAAACATACTTAAACATCATAAAAGCCATTTATGAAAAGCCCACAGCTAATATCATCCTCAATGGGGAAAAACTGAGAGCTTTCCTCCTGAGATCAGGAACACGACAGGGATGTCCACTCTCACTGCTGTTGCTTAATATAGTGTTGGAAGTCCTAGCCTCAGCAGTCAGACAACAAAAGGAAATCAAAGGCATCCAAATTGGCAAAGATGAAGTCAAGTTTTCACTTTTGGCACATGACATGATATTATACATGGAAACCTGATAGACTCCACCAAAAAGTCTGCTAGAGCTGATACATGAATTCAGCAAAGTCGCAGGATACAAAGAACTTTAGAGATGGTTGCCTGTTTCAAACAGACTCAAAAAGCGTCTTTTGAAACAGTCGAATAAATAGCCCCTCATCTAGCCTGTTTAATGAAAAGGATTAAAACAAAAACAAACTTTTCAACAACTGCTTTGAATCAATTAGTTCTAAATACATTCATCGGACTGCTCAAATTTCATCTCTTTTTGGTTAGTCGGAGATGCCCAAAATCTAGACGAGCATTCTCCCTCTCCTTACTTCACGTAGGAACTGGTTTAACTCAACAGGAAGACCTAACGTGTGCCTCTCTGCACGAGAGGGACTCTGGAGGGTGAGCATGTCTGTAAGTGTGGGGTGTGTGTAGGGCAGTGGGTACGTGGGACATTCTTGTCTCTTTTTTATCGGGATTATTGAGATGTAATTCACAAACCTTACAATTGACCCATTTAGAGTGTTCCACACGCGTTGTTTTAGTGTGTTCATAGACATGCGCACCCAGCACCGTCCATTTTAAAATGTTCTCGTCCCTGCAAAAGCAACTCTGTTCCAGTTAGCTGTCACTTGCCTACCCACAATCTCCACCTGCCCCCAGCCCTAAGCTACTATGAACCTGCTGTGTCCACTTTCTGTCTCTGGTTTATTCCCGGCTTTCAGCATTTCTGTTCCTGGTTCACACAACACCTTTCATGACTGGCTGCTTCCACTTAGCATAATTATTGAAGGTTAATCCGTGTGGAAACACGCATCACTACCTCTTTCCTGTTTATGGCCAAATGACATGCCACTGTGTAGAGATACTATGTTCTCTCGATGTGTTTGTTAACTGAGGAGCTTTGGGGATGTTTCTACTTTTTGACTACCATAATCAATGCTGGTATAAATATTTGTGTCTAACTTATGTGTGGACACAAGTTTTCATTTCTCTTGGGTATATATCCAGGAGTAGAAATGCAGAAACCCTGTATTGAATGGTTTGAAGAACTTCCAGCCTGTTTTCTGAGCAGCTACACCATTTTACATTCCCACCAGCGCTGTATGGCAGCTCCAGTTTTCCACATACTTGTCAAAACACTTGTTATTACCTGACTTTTCGATCCTTGCCATCATACAGGACAGAGATGGTATCTCGTTGTGGTTTCAACTTAATTTGATGCCTAAAAACGTGGAGCATCTTTCTACATGCATGTTGGCCATTTGTATAACTTCTTTGGAGAAGTGTCTATTCAGATCCTTTGCCGATGTTTTAATTGGGTTGTTAGTCTTTTTATCATTGACTTACAAGTGTTCTTTATATATTCTCCATAGGGGTCTTCTATCTGATATGTGATTTGCGAATGCTTTCTCCCATTCTGTGGGGCATCTTTTCACTTCCTTGATGGTGTTCTTTGCAGCACGGATTTTAATTTGGATGAAGTCAAATGAATCTGTTTCCTTTATTGTTTGTGCTTTTGGTGTCGTATGTCAGAATCCTTTGCCAAATCCCAAGTCATGAAGATTCGCTCCTATGTTCTCTTCTAAGAGTTTTACAGTTCTTACATTTTGGTCTTTGATTCATTGTGAGTTAACTTTCATGCCTGGTGGGAAGAGATAGTTCAGATTCATTCTTTCACATGTTGTCGTCCAGTTGTCCCAATGCCATGTTTTGAAAAGACTATTCTTGCCTAATTGGATGGTCTTGGCACACTTGTCGAAGCTCGGTTGACCGTTGATACACAGGTTCACTTCTGGATTTTCGATTCTATTCCAGTCATCTGCATGGCTATTCTTGCACAGTACAGCATTCTCTTGACTACTTTTGCTCTGTGATAAGTTTTCAAACTGAAAAGTCTGGGTCTTCCTACTTTATTCTTCCCTTTAAAGACTGCTTTGACTATCCTGGTCTCTTGGAAATTTGAATGAGTGTTAGAATCCGTGTGTCAGTTTCTACAAAGAAGTCAACTGTGATTCAGATGATGATTGTGTTTTTGTTGCATCTCGTCCAGCTCGGAAATTCCTTCCTCAGTTGAGTCCAATCTACTAGTGAGTCTGTCAGCGGCACCCCTAGTTTCCATTGCACTAGAATGAGTTGTCGTTCTTGGAATCCCATGTCTGTTCACGTTGCCCGTCTGTTCTCGCACGGATTTTAATCATGGTAACTTTAAGTGGGTGATCTGATCATTTCAACTTTCCTGCCATGTCTGACTTGGTTCTGATGCTTGATCTATCATTTCAAACTGATTTTTTTTTCCTTTTAGAATGCTTGGTAATTCTGTGTTGAAAGCTGGGCATGATGTCCTGGGCAAAAGGTAGTGTAGCGAATAAGCCTGTGGAGGTGAAGCGTGTGGGGAGAAGTGCTGTCGTCCTGACCGGGTCTCAGTCTCTTAGTGAGGCCACAGACCCCTGGAATGAGAGCCCAGTGGGTGCTTCGCACTTCTGGCCCCACCCCTTAGGTGGGACAGAATGGCTGGAGGGGTGAGGGGGGCTGGAGGTGGGTATCTCCCTTTCGCTGGGTCAGTGAAGCCCCGACCAAAGCCCCAGAAGTTAGGCTCAAGTAAAACAGTTTCTCCGCAGGCAGGTCTTGTCAGGGTGTGCTGGGCTATTTCAAGGTGGCTCCTTTCCCCTCCCCCTGCCAGAAGTGCCAGGCAGATTTCCTCCTGTTTTCCGGAGCACCTGGAAGAGCTTCTAGAGGCAAAGTCCACGAAAGCGCGTGTGCCCCACTGGAGTTTTGTCCCTCAGAGCTGCCCACACTTAGACTCCGCCTGGTGCTCTGTTACTATGTGTGCCAAATTACAGGTTAGCTTTTCCTCCCAGGTGTGGGTTCCTGGAAGGTCTCTGCCCCAGTAAGTTGTGAGTTTCTGTATTTGCCTGTCCCTCTAATTTGGGGGGAAGTGACCCCAGAATTTTTGCCTGTGGTGTCAGCGTTTTTATTTCTTTAATTGCTGAAAACAAATGGGTACCGAAAAGAGTACATTAAGCATTTAAGCCGCAGGAACAGATTTGAGTAGCGAACGGGTTATACACGATCATGCACCTGAGCTTCCTTCAGAACAGAGGAATCTACTTAATGCCCGTGGAGTTTCCAGAATGCAGGAAAAAAGGTCAGTCTATCAGGGCTGCTTCCCTGGTCTTTCTGTCTCGGTCCGTTCACCCACACATTTGTGGGGGGCAAGGCTCTGTGCTAAGGGCGATGACTTCGGTCAGCCGCCTTCTTCCCCTCATGAGCAGATCCTAGGAAACCCCTCCGTGCAAACTGTGACGATAGTCACAATCATTTTGACCCTAACAATAGACCTAACTGACCACCTGGAGAACCGCACCTGCAAAGGCAAGGACAGGAGGCTAACCCGGGTGTGACGGCACAGTCAGTGGGTCACCTCCAGTTTGGATGTGCTCAGCTCACCCCTGCAGTCCTGGATGAGCTCTCTCTCTCTTGTTGGAAAGTTATGATCACAAGAAGACACAGGAAAAGGTGACAGTTTCAGAAAACCACGGGGAAAAGTAAGGGCAAATGCTATTTCAGTGAGAGGCGATGCATAGTCTCAGGAAATCAGAAGCCAGAAAATTTTTAAATGGTCTGTGCTGAGACCGTCCACTAATAGAGGGTTTAACTAGCGACGTGAAAGATGAAAACTCAAATTGTGTGGAAATGTACATTCTGACCCCAATTTGAAGGCCAGAGAGGGAAAGCGCTTTCCCCGGCAGTAATGAGCCCGCCGCGTGGACAGGCGTCGCCCTGGGACCTCAGGGAACCATCGGTAGGGGGTGGGGAGGGGGCTGAGCGCTAAGCCTGTCACTCTTCCTAAGAAGATAAATATACAGTCCGACCATAATTAGCGAGAACCTCTCGGTGCTTATGTTTATCACCTTTTCCGGCTAAATTAAAATTATTGAAAAACTTTGGTTTTAGTTATTCTAAATGTTTTGCTTCTAATCATAAAACATTACAACATAGGGCATATGGACCATTTGTTCTTGAAAACTGAGGATTTCCCAATTATTTTTATACACCATTATTACAATATTACTGTAATATGCTGTATTTTTCATGTCCATTACTTAATTTTGTAACTGGAAATTTCTATCTTTTAACCTCATTTATCTGTTTCACCTTTCCCCCACCAGCTTGGTCTCTGTATTTAAGAGTGTTTGTTTGGGGCACCTGGGTGGCTCAGTTGGTTGAGTGTCTGACTTCAGCTCAGGTTCATGAGTTCGAGCCCCGTGTCAGGCTCTGTGCTGACAGTTCAGAGCCTGGAGCCTGCTTCGGATTCTGTGTCTCCCTCTCTCTCTGCTCCTCCCCTGCTCGCGCTCTGTCTCCCTCTGTCTCCAAAATAAAGATTTTTTAAAAAAAGCGTGTTTGTCCATTTGTTTTGTTTTGTTCTAGACTGCACATATAAGTTAAACCATATGGTATGTGCCTTTCTCTGACTCATGTCACTCAGCATTACACCCCCTAGATCCATCCGTGTTGTCCTAAATGGCAAGATTTCATTCCTTTTTGTGGCTGAGTAATATTTCATTGTGTATATATACCACATCTTCTTTATCCATTCATCTGTGGACAGACATGAATTGCTTCCATATCTTGACTATTGCAAATAATACTGCAATAAAAATAAAAGTACATATGTCAATTTTAATTTTTACACATTGCAGCCATTTTGGGGAAAAACTGCAATAATTGAAACACTCATACAGTACCAGTGGGAGTGCAACCACACTGAAAATTACCATGATCCAGATCTTTCTGGGCCCCATGACCTCACCTCCTTAGAGGTCACACACGTTTAGCATCCTGCACTGTCGTTCACGTGTGCATGTCGTACCCTGGGTCTATACTCAACAGAAATGCACGGAAGACACGTGCAGAAATGTCCACAGACCCGTTATTATAACCCGAAGTGGAAACAATTCCAGCGTCTGACAACCCTCAGCTAGGTAAGTCCCTCACTATATATTCATATATATGACACGACGGGATGTGGCATATGACATGGTTTGACATGACGTGATGTGGCATGGCATGACACGGTGTGACCTGATATGACACGACATGGTGTGGCATGGTCGGTGTGATGTGATATGACATGATGTGTTGTGAACTGACATGAGTGGATGTGAACGGATGTATGATAAATGATATTTACTGCTGCACGGAGGACAGACAGACCACAGCTCCCCGCACCGTGGGAGAATCTCACAGTGTTGAGTAAGGGAACCCAGACCTAGGAGTGCGTATTGCTCTACTCACACAACAACAGGCTCCATGGACGTGTGGGGCTAGAAGTCACACAGCGATTTCCTTGGCAGTGACCAGGCAGGGGTGCAGAGGGGCCGGTTGGTGCTGGTCGCATTTGACATCATGACTTGGGTGGTGGTTACATGCAGTATCTATTTGGGGATTAATCATGTAATCCAACACCATAGATTATATGCTCTGTACACTTTTATCTACATTATACTTTGGGTTTATTTTATTTATTTAAAAATTTTTTTTCATGTTTATATATTTTTTGAGAAAGAGAGACAGAGCATGAGCAGGGGAGGGGCAGAGAGAGAGGGAGACACAGAATCGGAAGCAGGCTCCAGGCTCTGAGCTCGAACACACAAGCCTCGAGATCATGACCTGAGCCAAAGTCGGACGCTTAACCGACTGAGCCCCCAAGCATCCCTACACTTCAGGTTTAAAAAGATATTTGGTAAACGATTGAGAGAGTCTGGCCACTATGGGAAAGTCTCTCAGGAGGTGTGAGGTCCGGGGGTCCAGAAAGATCCAGATGACGAGGAGCCATCTGAAGAGCTTTGGTTTTGTTCTGAGAGGAATGGGGGGGGGGCATCGGAGATGGCTGAGCAGAGGAGGTCTGCTGTCTCATATTTTGCAGTGCACATTCTGGTTGCTATGCTACGGGTATACGCTGGGCTGGGGTCAAAGGACAGCAATATGGTACAGAGTGTGCATTTCAGATTCTGATGCACGTTGGTAAGTCGCCGTCCACAGAACCCGCACAACTTACAACCACACTGGCACGTTCCCACCTTGTCCCTGCATGGTGGCTCTAAAACATCGGGTGTTCATACACTTGATGGGGAGTCATAATTTACATTTCCTGTATTACGGATGAGGTTGATCTTTTCATGATTTTGAGAGCCCCTCGCAGATCCTTCTCTGTCAACGGTGTTTGCGTGGCGTCCCTGTTTTCCTCCTGCCTCCACATGTATTCTTGCATATTTACACGTGTTCATACGTACCAAAAAAAAAAAAAAAATTAAGCATTGTCTGTGATTTGAGCTCCAGCCTTTCTCACTCAAAAAAAACCCTTTCTCACTCAAAAATCAGCATTAACTATAATAATAATAATAAAAGCTTAAAATTCTGGGGCATCTGGATGGCTCAGCCAGTTAAGTGTCTGACACCGGGTTTCTGCTCAGGTCATGATCTCATGGTTTTGTGAGCTTGAGCCCTGCATCCATCCGGCTCTGTGCTGACGGTGTGGAGCCTGCTTGGGATTCTCTCTCTGCTTTTCTCTCTACCACCCCCCCCCCCAATGCTGTCTCAAAATAAATAAACTTAAAAAAAGTTTTTTAAAAACATAAAATTCACATTTTCTTCCAATATTTTTGTGATTTCCTTCCTTCTTTTTGTTTAGATCTTTATTCCACTTAGAATTTATTTTGGTATAAAGTGTGAGAAAATAATCGATTTTTTCCAAAGTATGAAAACAGGAGCGTGTTAAGGGCGCCTATCGTGGACATAGATTGTTTGGGTCGAATTCTGTCTCCGCCAATTACTAGCCCTATGACTCTGTGCAGCGACTGCTCTCTCACGACACCCGTAACCTGCCCACCCAGAGCGGATAACAGGATAATTCGGGCGAGCCACTCAGGCGCATCGCCATTTCGAGGCCACCTTCAGGTGAGCCCCGTACCAAGCTGACTCACCTGTGAACTGAGTCTGAACTCGGCCTTCCGCCATCAGTGGCTCATACAGCCACGGGTATGAGTTGAGGAGAGCCGAGGCCGTGGTACGGAGGCATCACATGAGAGTCAAGGACACCTGATCACACAGCTTGCTTGTGTCTGGTGGCCCCACTTAGGTTCCTTCCTTGCAAACCACTTTCATCATGCAGTGGCTTGTGGCCAGCCTGTTTACCTGGTCCAGTGACTCTGTCAGAATGCAGGTCGGGAGGGGAGACTCCAGGTCCATGGCCACTGGCGCCCCGTGGCCAGGCGTTCTGTCTCTACCAGCAGCGTACTAGGTATTATTTTACAAAACGTGGCTGTGGTCAACTGCAGGTGAACTGAACTCGCTTTGGAACTCCAGAGGCTTTCATTTGTCATTTCGACCACGGTGTTGGCCATAAAATCCACATGGCATCTATTCCTGCTACTAAAATCTCTGACAGCGTATAATCTGCTGGGTCCTGTGGCCTGGGTCTTGGCTGGACCACGGCCTGGACCTGTCATGGTGCCGTTCCCCATTTGCCCCCCTCCGGAATCCATTTTCATTCCCTGTGTGTGGACCGAAGCCGTATTCTCAGGGACGGAGCGTGTTGCTCCAAAATCCAAAGAGGATTATCACATGATGTGCTTTCTCATGTGGGGCCAAGATGCCACAACTTGTCCTTTATTAGACAAGCTGCCCTGACCGCTGGACCCCTAAAAGTTTCACTGAGGTGCATGCTCCTGAACACATTAGGGTTTGTCTGCCGCACTCTGGAGTGTGGGGATTAGCAGGGCCTCCGACAGTCTACCTGCTTCTTGCTGGCCAGGCCACAATGATATCGCAGAGAGCTGGTCAGGGTGAACCACTTCATGACAGAGGGCAGAAGAGATAGCATAGCTCAAGAAGGGAATGTAAACATATGCTCTTTCGAGTTTTATGGGAACGAAACTTTCCGGTCTGCTTTCCTGACAGACATGGGAAGGAGTGAGTCCATTAAACCGAGGGCCTCATGTGACGCACCTGCGGCCATGCTGGCTCGCTCTGCCGCTGGCCCAGAGCTGTGAGTGCAGCCATACTTCCCTGAGCTTGAGAGGGACTCTGTCCTCCAAGGGGCCAGAGGGTGAATTACATGGAGACAAGGGTAGTGGGATGCTACTATTACCTGCTTGAGCTCCTTGAGTGTAGCACTAATCTTTCCTGTTCCTTCTGGGACGCGATACTGGTTTTTATTTCCTATCTTGCCTGGGACCAGGGTGGGGCACAGTTTCAGAGGCTTCCGCTTGGTACTCCTGATACCATGCCTCTGACCCCACCCGCCAAAGACCCGATGTGGGGTTTGCACCACCTGCCCGGTGGATCTTTCCCAAATGACAGCCTTGTGACTCTGCAGAGCTGATGGACAGTGGCCTGGGTTCCATTTATTACCTGACCCATATGCCCCAACTCTAACAGAAGGGTAGTAATGACCCTGGAGGTCTCCAGATATTACTGTCAACTCAGAACCTGTGTCCAACGACCTTGGAGGTGTTTGTGTATTCTGCTTTGCCTGGTGCACGGTTACCCAAGGAAACGGCATGCATCCCTTAGTGGGGGCCTGGGGTATCATTCCCATGCATTCTTGCCTCGGTGTTTCAAGAACCTTCCTCCCGAGAACATGACCTTCTCTTCAATCCTGGAGTCTTGGGTCCAAAAACTGGCTCACGTCAGGAGACTGCACAAGGGGGTACTGCTCTCCGTTTCCCATTCTTCCAGCCTCGATTTCTTCTGATAAATCGAGCAGTAGCCTGCCTGGCTATTTTGCCCCCAGGGGTGCAAAGTTCTGTAAACCATCCTCCTAGTTCTGAAGGTCAGGTCTCACTGGCCGCCTCTCCAACATTGCCAGTCGTGATGATAATTGCATCCACCTGGCTTCTGATCTTGAAGACTGCCACCTGGCCCCTCCCTTTGCGGAGTCCTGCCATTCCTGTGGCCAGCGTGGGCCCGACTCTGCAATGGCATTGCCCCCTATCGGGCCTGGCCCACACAGGACAATACCGCCGAAGGCCTTTGCGATGCTGGTGCCTCTTCTTGTACGTTCCTTCTTGTTTTGGTAAAAGGTGAATTTTCCATCTGGCGGGTGACCTGGCCTTGCAGACTGTGTCCGCCCCCGCATGCCTACTTCCTTGTCTTTCAATCCCTCTTTCCACAGTCTGCCATGCAATCCTGGCACTTCAGCTCACTTCGCACGGGCCATTGATTTTTCCGTGATTCCAGGAAACACCCCAGTAGCGATTTCACACCATCACGTGCGGCTTTGCCAGGATGCTGAATCCTGTATCTCAAAACTGCTTCCAAATCAATACACTCCTCTGTAGAAAAGCTTTTGTCCAGGACTCGAGCAAACATTCCTCAGAACCAGTCCTGCACATTCTCTCCTGGCTCCTGCATGTTATCTAAATCTTAGAACTCCTCCTCAGACCCGGGTCATTGGAGCCACGGCACGACCCTAATTGTGATCTAACGGCCAGCAAGGATGGGGCGAGTATTACCAGGAAGCTGCCCTGCATTCTCTTTAAGGAGAGAGCTTTTGTTCTTAACAGGAAGGAGTGGGCGATTTTGCAGGACAGGCCTTCAGGGGAGCATGAGAACTCACTGGCCCACATGTCCACCAACCCTTGTGACAGGGTTCCATTCTTTCCCACCCAGAATCCTGAACTGCCTTGGTTGGGAGCTACACCTTGATCTTTTGGATTTGGTTACCCTGGTGCAGTGCCTCTGTTGATGTACCGAATAACGCCCCTGCCCCTTCCAAAGAGACCCGTGTCCCAATCTCAGAAACTTGAACATGTTAAGCTCCATGGCGAAGGAAAATTAGGGCTGCAGATGAAATCCAGGTTGCCAGTCAGCTGACTTCAAAATAGGGAGGTTATCAAGATTTTCTGGGCGGTAATCCCTCCCTGTCCTGCCCTACCCCTATGGCACTGACCTTGGCCAGCACTGCCTTCTGCAGCAGAGGTAATGGCCAGGGGGAACTGGCCTGGAAAGGACATCCACTGACAATATTTATATCAGGGACACATGTCTGTGCCCATCACACTGTGAGAAGGACCGAACTGTTCACTGTGTCCCTTACTGAGGATTTCCCATCAATTTTTATTTAATATTTTTCACTTGTGGACTTTGAGGATATATAATATTTCTCAGTGAGGTCATACAAAATCTTTTTATTGACCTCATCTGCAAAAAGCATACACCTGGATGGAATGAAAAATATCTTCCAAATACTCAGGTAAAAGTCACTGTCTACTTAGAATTCTGTGTCTTTTGCATAAATACTGACGGAAAGATCCTCACAAGAGCAGACTCTGGCGGGAAGGAAATTTTGAACCCACGAGGAAGGAGGCACAAGGTGTAATGAACAAATACATCACTAAATAATGAATGATCCTAAAAGATAAGACAAACACTTGGGAGTCTGGAAACACTCGGAAAGTCCTGAAGTAATAACACAGATGACACGTGCAAACAGAATTAAATTCAAGTGGTTTAAAAGTACTTTTGTTCCTTAATAAAGAGATAGAAATGTTTATTACATTTTGACGCTCTTAAGTATGTAATTAATATTTAATGGCAATAACTAAGAAGTATAGAAATAGAATGTTTAACAAGCTGGTGAGGTAAAAACAAGTTGGTAAAAATATGTCAAAATATATCAATGATCACTGTAAATGTAAACATTTTAAAGTTTTCTGTTAACCAGGGAGGCCAGAATAAAGTTTTCAAATAATATTTTCCATATGCATGTTATAAGAGACACATAAAACATGACAGAAATGTTAGAAGAGATGGTTAAAGATATGCCATGTGAACATAAACAAGAAAAAGCAATAGTAATATTAATATCAGAAAACATAGAATCAAAGATATGAAGTCAAAGATCTCTCTCAGGTGTGAGGTAGTCGTAAAAAGTCTCAAAAACTTAGTGTCGTATGTTCCTAACAATACAATATCAAAAACATAAAGTAAAAATTGGCACAATTCTATAAATGAATAGAAAAAGCTACTACCTTACTTAAATGTTTTTATCACACTATTCTCAGAAATGAATGGATGTGGCAAACTAGAAAACAAAACAACATACACAAACTTGACAAGCTTGATCTGGTATTAATCTAACGTATAGCCGCCCAACAATGAAGGAACACACAATTTTTTAAGCATACATGGAAATTTCATTTAAAGGAAAAAACATTTCATCGCAAAGGAAGTTTCACGACACCCTCTCAAAGAAATGATCATTCAGACTATATACTTGAAGTGCAATTTAATAGAATTAAAAATCAACTCCAAATATAGTCAAACAATTCCTCCTGTAAATTTGTAAATTTTAAAACACATGTCAAAGTATTCATGAGTCAAAGAAGATATTACAAGGGAGGGAAGAAAATGCTGAAACGTTAGTCAAGGTTCTACGGAGAAACCGCATGTAGGGAGCGGGGGCTGGTGCTGGCACTCAGGGCCTGAGGACCAACCCGCTGATGGCGAAGGTCCAGTCTGGGTCTGAAGGCTGACACCCCGGTGCTCAGAGGCCAGGAGACCGACATCTGGCTCCAACAGTCAGTCAGAAAGGACGGTTCACCTTCCCCCTCCTTATGGTGCTATCAGGTCCTCACCATACTGGGTGAGGCCCACCCACATCTTCTTTACTGTGCCCCCCAATTCCCACGCTAATCTGGCCACTGACTTGATTTAGGTACATATGTTTATATCCCTCATTGTCTGGAATGCAAACATTCGTCAGCCAGGGGATCCGGGCACATCTCAGTCTTAACTGAGGCTTGATGTGCCTTCTTGCACAAGGGCATGTTCAACCATGGATCTCACGTTTCTGTTTGACTTGAGAAATACTTTGAGTTGCCTTTGGGGAAATCACAGTGTAAGGTGATTCCTGTTCATCAATATGTACTTAGCACCTATTATGTTCCAGACCTTAGATCATTGACTGATCATCTCATCATAGCAAAGCTATTTGTTACTGAGATATTTGTCTGTTCACAGCCAAGTACTCATGAGACATGTGTAAGTAGCCTGTGTCTCCTTCCTCGCTCCCTCTTCCCTCCTATGGCCTTGTGTCTTCCTTGAGCACCACTCCACGGATACTTTCTGGAGAAGTCTGTGGTGGTGCCCACATCTCCAATTCTAACAGTTATGTCCCTGTTTTCATCTTGCTCAAATTTTTTGTCTCATCTGAGAGAGCTGAAATGTCTTGAAACACTTTTTTAAATGTTTTTTTTAAGTTTATTTACTTATTTTGAGAGAGAGAGAGAGAGAGAGAGAGAGAGAGAGAGAGAATCTCAAGCAGGCTCCTTGCTGCCAGTGTAGAGCCCAATGCAGGGCTCCAACTCATGAACTGTGAGATCGTGATCTGAGCTGAAGTTGGATGCTTAACCAACTGAGCCACCTAGGAGCCCTGAAATAATTTTTTTTTGATGCCATGTCCCCTTGGATGTCCTTTTACCTAACAGGCTATTTTCTTCTTCGATGGCTCTTCCGCTCCACCCGAACCTTCAGCTTACAATCGTGCAGTGTCCAGACCTGAAGTCCACTCTCACCTCTGCACACACTCTTCCCCTGGGTGTCTCGTCCTTTCTAAGAACTTCTTGACAGCATTTCCATGCTGGTAACTTGTAAATGCGTGTGGCCCACCCAGACGTCTCCTCCAGGAATCAGGTTTCTCTATATCCCACTTCTCACCTGAAATTCCACCTTTACTCCTCCACACATGCTCGGAATGGTTGTCTTGGTGTGCTCTGAAAATCCGCGCCTTCTCTGGCTTCCTGACACCACCATCTACCAAGTTGCTCGCGCCAGAGCCTCTGTCCTTCACCCACGTATGTGCCGATTAGCACATCCTATGGATCCTCCTTTAAATACGTCTTCAACTTTCACTGCCATCCCATCAATTTCATCTTCTGTATCCCCTTTTCCAAATTTCCACATCAGACTCCTATTTGCTTGCTCTTCTTCATACTTTCAGTCTTTATCAGTAACATATGCACATTATCAGTAACCCACTTACCCAACGCCAGACCCCATGAATGTGCCCGCAGCAAGGTGACCCTGCCCTAGACTCCTGCCATGCCCTGTCCCCTCAGTCAGCACCCTCTTGGGTCATAGCCTTCCTTTATTTTTAAATAGTTTTATGGCGTCAGTAATATGCCTAAACTATATAGAGCTTAATCTTCACTGATTTCGCAGACAATCAATGAAATCATAACATGCATCAGAAAAGAGTGTGATCATCTTAAATGTACAGCACAAATCAGAGGTGTTCAGCTCAGTAAACCTCAACAAATTAGAACAGCTGTGTGATGAGAACCCGATCAAATCAACAAGCAAGGTATTTGTGGCTCTCGGAGGTCCCCGCCTGTCTCTCTTCACCCCCTACTCCCCAAACTAACCACTATCCAGGCTTCTAACACCATGGGTTGGCTTCCTCAGCTTTTCAGCTTTGTATAAATGAAATCTGGCAATGTGTATGCTTTCTGCCTCAGCTCCACCACTCCACACTGCTTGCGAAATGTGCCCACGTAGTCACGCGTGGTCGTGGTTCACGTATCCTCATTGTTGTGCCTGATTCCACTGTGGGATGGCCCCCGGTGCTGGGCCGTTCTGCGGTGGTGGTTGCTGGGACAGCGTCACCTGGAGGCCTTCGCGACTAGTTCTGCTCTCAACCTATTTGTGCATATCTTCGGTGAGCATACAGGTGCACCTTGCTCTCAGGTGTGTACCTGCAGAGGAATTCGGGTTGTGAATTTCTGGAAAATAAGTGTTTACCTTTGGTGAATACTATTTGTGCGTCTGCGTAAATCATTCCTGCTGGCAGGGTGGATGAGTCCGGCTCCTCCACATCTGCACAGATGCTTCAAATGTCAACCTCTGTGTCTTTACTCCATTCGAGGAAGGAATGGGAGTGGTATCAGAAGTTTTGGTTCAATTCACATTTCCCTGATGAAAAATTACACTGAAAACCTGTTAAAATATACCTAGTCAAATCTTCTGTCCATCTTTCTAAGTAAGTCATTTGGTTTGTAAGATTTATTTATCGATCGATGTTTTGGAATTTTTTATATGTTACATAAAATTTCCACTCAGAACAAATTATGTGTACATAAGTTATGTGTACATATACGTATGTACACACACAAGGTTTGATGGGTAGAAGCTCTTTGTAAATTCCAACCCATCCATTTTCTCTTCATGGTTAGTCCTTGTGAGTTTGTCTATTTTTCTCACTTCCATTTCTGTTAGTATTTATTTCTCTAGTTTAAAGAGCTATGTATGCATACATATATATGTATGCATATATACATCAAATATAATTGATGTGATATACTTCACATGATGTGTAATTCACTCATTTAAACTGTACAATTTGGTGGCTTTTAGCATATACACAGAATGATGCAGCCATCACACAATTTCTGTCAGATCATTTCCATCACTCCCAGATGCCCTATGTCTTACCCATTTCCACTCAACCCTCTTAGTCCTGTTGGGTACTGGTCTTTTGTGACTTGGTTCTTTCTTTCTGCATAATGTCTCCAAGTCACATCCATGTTGTACAATGAATCATATAATAATTTTATTATTTGGCAATTTTTTTTTGCCAAATAATATCCCATTTGGAATGAAATGGATATACCACATTTTATCTCTCCATCTGATAACCAATGGACATTTGGGCTGTCTCCACTTATTGATTTCTTTGGCGAACAAAGCTGCTATAGACCTTCACATACAGTTATAGTGCAGTCGTATGTTTTTATTTCTCTTAGGTATGTCCCCAAAGTGAAATTGCTGGTTCATGCGAAATTGGTATAGATGAAAAAGAGAATGTGTTTAACATTTTAAAGGAACTTCCGGGTAGTTTTGTGAAGTGACTACCATTTTATATTCCTACCAACAGTGTATAAGGGTTCCAATTTCTCCCTATTTCTGTTAACATTTCTTATAATGTCTTTTCAATTGTGGCTACAGATGTGAAGTTGTATCTTGTTGTGGTTGTGATTTGTATTTCCCAGATGACTAATGATGTTAAGCATCTTTTCGTGTGCTTATTGGCTATTTGTATATCTTCTTTGTAAAAATGTCTATTCCGATCCTTCATCCATTTTTAATTGGGTTATCTTTGTTTTTATTGTTGTCAGAGTTCTTTATAGTCCAGTCCTTCATGAGATGTGTAATTTGTTTATATTTTCCTCCATTCTCTGGACTGTCTTTTTCACTTTCTGAATGAGATCTTTGAGGCACAAAAGTTTTTCATTTTGAGGAAATCCACTTTATCTACTTTTGTTGTTGTTGTTTGTGCTTCTGATGTCATACTGAAGAAACCACTGCCTAATTCAAGGTCACAAAGATAGCATACTTGTTTTCTTCTATGACTTTTATGCTTTTAGTTCTGTCTCTTGATTCATTTTTAGTTGACATTTTACATATGGTTTCAGGTGGGTGTCGACTTGTTCTAGCGTCATTTGTTGAAAAGACTGTTCTTTCCCTCAGGTAATTGTTTTGGGCATCCTCGTCAAAATCAACTGACCATAAATGTGAGAATTTATTTCTGGACTCTCCATTCTGTTCCATTAACCTGTATGTCTATTCTTATGCCGGTGCCTCATGCCAGTACCACACTTACTAATTTCTGTAGCTGTAAAATAAGTTTCGAAATCAGGACGTGAGTCCTCCAACTTTATCGTCCTGTGGAAAGATTTTTTGGGTATTCTGGTTCTCTTGGATTCCATATGAATGTTAGGATCAACTTGTCAGCTTCTGAGAAAATGGCAGGCTGGGATTACAATAGATATTGTATTGAATCTGCGGATTAATTTGGGAAATGTTGCATTTTACCAACATAAAATCTTGACCCATGGCCATGAGCCGTTTTTTTCATTTACCTGGAGCTCTTTCATTTTCTTTCAACAACGTTTTACAGCTTTCAGAGTCTAAGTTTTGCATCTTTTATTAATCTAATTTCTAAATATCTTTTTGATGCTGTTGTAAATGAAATTGTTTTCTTAATTTCATTTTTGGATTTTTTATTACCAGTGTATAGACATAAAATGGGTTTTTGTATACTGAAGTTGTTGAATTTATTTATTCATTCTTACACTCCACAGTGGGCTTCTTAAGGTTTTATATATAGGCAAGGTCGTGCCGTCTGCAAATAGAGGTGATTTTACTTCTTCCTTTCTAATCAGAATGCCTCTTATTTCGGTACTTTGCCTAGTGGCCAGATCTTCCAGTACAATGTTGAATAGAAGCAGCCGAACGTGCCAGTTCGGCTCCTTATGTTGGTAGGCAAGTACTCAGTCTTTCACACCAAGTGCCTTGGAAGCTGTGGGGTTCTGTAGATTTTCTTTGCCAAGCTGAGCAATCTTTCTTCTGCTCTTGGTTTGGTGTCCTTTTACTATGAAGGGGTGGTGGATTTGACTTTTGTTAATCTATTGAGATAATCATGTTTTCTGTTTTTCATTCTGATAATATGATATTGTGTCACTAGGTTTTCACATGTTAAACTAACCTTGCATTCCTGGGATAAACCACACTTGGTCATTGCGTACAATTTTTTTTTATATGTCACTAGATTTAGTTTGTTATTATTCTGTTGAGGATTTTCATATCTAGAGTGTGGCTAGTATGTATTTTAATTTTAAAAATAAGAAAAGTAAGATTGACAGAAGTTTGGCACATACTCCATAGTCACACAGTTGGAACACGGGAGAGGTAAGACTGAAGCCTCGGATCTGCCTCATTTCAAAGTTTTTCAAATGTTTTTCAAGGACTTTGAGTTTGGGTGACATTCTTGACTTCTAAAACTGCAATTCTGAATCAGAACAAGTATATTCTCTATCATCATGAGGACTTATTTTATCTCTCAGAAAGACTGCTTTATTTTTAAAAAAGATGTTATGCTGTCTGAAAAAATATGCTAAAAATACCAATCAAGCTTTCTGACTAGCTCTCCATGGATAAAAGTACAAAAGATATTATTAAAAATCAAATAATTTCTATACTGTGATGAAGAGAAATGCACCATGTTGCATTGTAGGTAATTCTTCTGGAATTTTCCAGATTTAATTTTGGGCTCAAATGGAAAATTTATACATATATATTTTAATCCCTAACTCTTATTTCCCCCATCTCCCCACCTTCCTCCCCTCTGGTAACCACCAGTTTGTTCTCTGTAGTTAAGAGTCTGTTTCCTGGATGGTCTCTCTCTCTCTCTCTCTCTTTCTCTCTCTCTCTTTTGTTTTCTTTGCTCATTTATTTGTTTCTTAAATTCCACATATGAGTGAAATCCAATAGTGTTTGTCTTTGTCTGACTGGCTTATTTTGCTTAACATTATACTCTCTAGCTCTATCCGTGTTGTCGCAAATGGATTCATTTCATTCCTTCTTATGGCTGAGTAATATTCCATTGTGTATATATATCACATCTTCTTTATCTATTCATCTATCAATGGACACTTGAGCTGTTTCCATGGTTTGCTATTATAAATAATGCTTCAATAAACATTGGGGTGCATGTATCCCTTTGAACTAGTGTTTTTGTATTCTTTGGGTAAATACCTAGTAGTGCAATTGCTAGGTTGTAGAGTAGTTCTATTTTTCACTTTTTGAGGAATCTCCATGCTGTTCTCCAGAGTGGCTGCACCAGTTTGCCTTCCCACCAACAGTGCCCAAGGGTTCTTTTTTTCCACATTTTTGCCAACCCTTGTTATTTCTTTAATTTTTCATGTTTATTTATTTATTTTTGAGAGAGAGAGAGGGCATAAGTGTGTGGGGGGATGCAGAGAGATAGAGGGAGAGAGAGAATCCCAAGCAGACTCCATGCCATCAGTGCAGAACCCGATGTGGGGCTTGATCTCACAACCATGAGATCATGAGCCAAAATCAAGATTCAGATGCTTAACTTGCTGAGCCATCCAGATGCCTCCAACCCTTGTTATTTATTATCTTTTTGATTCTAGCCATTCTAATAGGTGTTAGGTGATATCTCATTGTGGTTTTTATTTGCATTTCTCAATGATTGATGATATTGAGTATCTTTACATATGTCAGTTAGCCATCTGGAAGTCTTCTTTGGGGAAATGTCTGTTCATATCTTCTGCCTGTTTTTTAATTGGATGATGATGATGATGACAATGATGATGATGATTGGTATTGAGTTGTATAAATTCTTCATATATTTTGGATAGTAACCCTTTATCAGATATGTCATTTGCAAACATCTTCTCCCACTCAGTAAGTTGCCTTCTAGTTTTGTTGATTGCTTCCTTCACTGTGCAGAAGCTTTTTTCCTTGATGAAGTCCCAATATTTTATTTTTGTTTTTATTTCCCTTGCCTCAGGAGACATATCTAGAAAAAGTTGATACAGCCAATGCCAAAGAGGTTACTACCTTTGCTCTCTTCAAGAATTTTTATGGCTTCCAGTCTCACATTTAGGTCTTTAATCCATTTCAAGTTTATTTCTGTGTATGATGAAAGAAAACGGTCCAGTTTCATTCTTTTGCATGTAGCTGTCTAGTTTACCCAACACTATTTGTTGAAGAGACTATCTTTTTCCCATTGCATATTCTTCCCCGCTTTGCCAAAGATTAATTGACCTTATAATTGTGGGTTTATTTCTGGGTTTTCTGTTTTGTTCCATTGATCTATATATGTGTCTATTTTTATGCCAGCACCATACCGTTTTAATTACTATTGCTTAGAAACATAACCTAAAATCTGGAATTGTGATACCTCCAGTTTTGTTTTTCTTTTTCAATATTTCTTTGGCTATTCTACGTCTTATGTGGTTCAATACAAGTTTTTGGATTGTTTGTTCTACTTCTAGAAAAGTAATATTTTAAGATGTATACATTCCATAGGAATAACATTTAGTAAAACAGATCAGTTGATAAATTATACATAGGTGATAGATAGATTTTTAAATAATTTTTTTATATCTATCACTTTTGGGCTTAGAATTAGGCCATGGAGTCACTAATTAAAATAATTTTTGTCCTATTAATCATATTGCTGTAACACACTTACATTTCTGCTGGCTACCATCATGTCACTGACTCAATTTCTTTTGAGATTCCTATGATTCATTACAAAATTCTAGATCCAGTACCCCTTTCCAAATTCACTGATACTTGGCTTTAAATAAAAGTTTTCAACAAAGCTTTTGTTTGGCATTATTTAAGTCACACAAACCAGTTTTGTATTTTTCTTAAATTCCCTCATCACCTAGTACACTCCTGGGCATGTGTTAATTTAATTAAAATAAAAACATATAAAATTACTTTGTAATTTCCAGAACACTTTACAAATATGAGATGAAAATAGTAGTAGCCACTCATTAAATATGTGTCACGTTTTTGTGTCTTTGTAATGCTCTTTCACTTTGCAATCTCTTACAATCTCAGAGTCATGTTTGTACACAGGACAATGTATAACTGGGTCCTTAATTATTTATTAAAGATCATGATGAATTTTAAAAAGGACTTCTAGGTGCCTGTTGACCTAGAAATACCAGGTTACATGCAAAAAAAAATGTCAAGTCTATGAAGAATCCTAGGGCCAATGAAGACTGACGTTGACAATGAGATATTTCAGGTACATGTTCTGAGGATGAAAATGGCTGCAGTGAGGCCCCGCTTATGATGGCTACAAAACGAACTGCTAGGTGAACCCATAATAATGCGTTTGTGGAATGCATAGGACAATGCAGCTGCAGCTCATAGACTTGATGACATTGAGGCAATTTGTTCAAGGACGCTTGTTAGAAAATGTGAAGGTAAAACCGGTCAGGTGGCCTTCTCCCGAATGAAGTGTTCCCTCTGGTGTACAAAGAATGATAGCTCACCAACTGTTCTGACTCACTAGTACACAGCTGCCAAACCCAATACTTCTATTGAGAAAGAAGATGGTGCACCTTCTGTGGCAAATATGAAGTTATTCATTAGTTCATTTTTTCAAAGCAAGTCAAAGAGCAAGTCAGTGGAAATCTCAACTCAAAGTGACTTCAACATCATCTTCTTCAACAAGAAGTCCAGAAGTAGTCTGTCTCCACAGCTGGTTAGTTACACATCACAACCACACAATTGAGACCCCGGTTTCTTCCTCTAGACATGTCAGTCCTCCTCAGGATGCTAGCTTATCACTCAGCTTAGCCACATTCATGGCTAGAAGACAGCTGTCATTTCGGGCATTACATCCAGATGGGCAAGTATTCTCCTGAGGCAGAAGAGCCAGTCTTTCCTTGTGTCTCTTAGCTAAAGCAAGGCCAAATGTCTTTCTAGAAACACCCGCCAGACTCCTCTCGGACCCTATGGGCTGGGATTGTGTCAGCTGCTCACGCCCAAGCCCCTCACCACCTAGAGGACTGGGAACACCGTGTTTGGCTCCAGTGAAGGAGGCAGCCGGACACCTAGAAAATCAGGGCTCTCTCTACCGGCAGGAGAGAAGTGAGGAAAGGTTCTGGGTAGACAGCCAACAGTAGCTCCTTCAGTTCTCCACCCAGAGGTGTGCGATGTCACACAGCAAGGGTGTGCTTCTCCTTCCCCCCAAATAAATACGGGTGCAGTGTTTTACATGAGTTTCCTTCTCAACTGGAAGTTTAACCTTGGTTTATGACTTTCCTGACCCTTCAAAATAAAGATAACGAAAGTCTTTGGGGGAAAATAACACTGCCATCACACACTGGAGCTTTGTAGCGAGAGCGATTTCATCTGTGGGCTGGATCCTGGGTTAACACGTATGACTGCTATCTAAAATCCTCTCATCACATGCCTCTCCCCGGGGGTTTCTGATTGCAGCAGTTGTGTTTCCTATTATGTCTGCATTAAACATGAAATTTCAGCTGCCGGAATTCAGCCTTCCCTCTCCTGACAAGATTGCAAACAGCTTAGCTGCAACCATTAGGATCAACATAAACAGTCTCACGAAAGGAGCAAATGAGTTCAAGTGCACAGGGCAGAAGACTCATAAAATTTGGAGGCCACTCTAAGAGGTGAAATTACTGGAGTGTCATCGTCAGATCCAAAAGAGAATGAGGAGAAAGGTCTAGATCCTTTTCGGGAGGGCCAGGAAATCTCCATCGGAAGCAGGTCATGTCACCAGGACTGGTCCCCGTGGGCTTCTCCAGATAAGAAGGACTCAGTCGAGATGTGGAAATCGCATGGGTGACCCCACAAATGAAGCCTTCCTGATCTTCTCTGTAAGCTTATCTCAAATGGTGTCACACCCGAAAGAAACTCAAATCTGACTCCAAAATCTTGAAAGTATTATGTCTCAGCTAGAGGAGAATTGGCAGAGAAAATAACACTGAATAGCATGAAAATCTTCTTCAGGATTCTCTTTTGACACCTCTGTTCCTGTCTGCTTCGCAGCTACTCCAGCCCTTCTTCTGGTGATTAAAGCCTAAAGACCTGTCCAGCCACCTGCTTTCTTTCTAAAAGGGAACAATTTCCCCACTATTCCCTCCCCCAATCCAAAGCTCCGTCAGGGTTTCTCAACCTCAGCACTGTGGACATTTGGGGCCAGGTAATTCTTCACCGTCGGAGGCTCTCCTGTGTGCCGCAGATGTCTCCAAGCACGTATGGCCTCTACCCACCTGAAGCCGGTAGCACTGTCCTTGGACGAGCAGCAGAAGTGATGTAGACTTTGATACACTTCTCTGGGGAGACCCAATTGTCCCTGATTAAGGGCCACTGCTCTCTTGGGTTTCTGGACCTACCCCTAGCCTAACATACCCCCATCTATATCCCCATGTCCCGCATCCTCTGAGCAAAACACAGAACTTTCGTCAGAACCCATAGATCATTTTTCTCTTCGTCACATGAACAGTCAGGTGGACACTGAGAGTAAAAGAAAGCCCACGGGGTGCCTGGGGGGCTCCGTCGGTTAAGCATCCGACTTCGTCTCAGGTCATGGGCTCAGGTCTTGATCTCAAGGTTCGTGAGTTCGAGCCCCACGTCGGGCTCTGTGCTGACAGATCAGCCTGGAGCCTGTTTCTGATTCTGTGTCTTCCCCACTGTCTTCCTCTCCCCTGCTCATGCTCTGTCTCTCTCTATCTCTCCATAATAAATAAACGTTAAAAAAAATTTTTTTTAAGAGTATAAGAAAGCCCAATATTGATGCCAGAGGACTGGTATGTTTGCACACTCAAAACACAGGGCCAGAGTAAGAGCATTAGTTGTAAGGCAAGTGGTACAAAGCACAGGAAATTAAGAAAAATGGGAGCAGAGACGAAGATAGAATCAACCCAGAAGGTTCGGGTCTGGGTTCTGGAAGAGAAACAGACTCCCCGTGGCTAACTCCTTTTGAGTGACAGCTATAGGCAGTAGGTGCCGGTTGGTCACTTTGGAGGAAACTGGATGGGACCAAAATGAGAAAAGACAGAAGAAGAAAGAGATGGTTAGAACACAGCATCAGGAAAGGAGCTGGAGGAAGGACAGACCAGCTGGACTGGACAGCTCGGTAGGGCCCGCATCAGGTGTCCTAAGAGTACCATTCATGCTAACGGTCCTTTCTATTCAGGATGCCTTACACCTGAAGAGTATAATTCGGTTAAAACTGCTTTTATTGATCTCATTTTACAGGGAAGGAAACTTACAGGCACAGGAGTAGCACAACGTCTAGCCTCCAGGAGCTTAAATGCTAATTTATTTGGAAAAACCAAGTGAAAGGTCTAAGAAGAACATTTTAAAAATCAAGTCAAACATAGAATATCACAAAACAATGATATTCCTTTTTAAAAAATTTTTAGCTTTATTTTTGAGGGACAGAGAGAAAGAGAGAAAGAGAGAGAGGGAATCAGTGTGGGAGGAAGAAAGAGAGGAGGACACAGAATCTGAAACAGGCTCCAAGCTCTGAGCTGCCAGCACAGAGCCTGACGCGGGGCTTGAACCCATAAGCCACGAGATCATGACCTGCGCCAAACTCAAACAATTAACTGACTGAGCTACCCAGGCACCCAAAACAATGATATTCTTACAGCAATTACAAAGAAAGTGGTACATCATTTTGAAATAAATCGTCACCACCACCTGGCTTGGAATATAGGCTGTCTGGAGAAGAAGGGAGACACCAACTGATACCTCATTTAATAGCTACCCCCACGAAGCAGATGAGATCAATCACATGACGGAGACGAAACAAATATAATGCAGCTGATCCACAGTTCCAATCTCTGTTCCCGCCCCTATCCTTAACCAGGCTTTCCCATTTCGTCTATATTCCTACATTGGGCAAAATTCTCCTCCTGAAGGTTGCAGGGAAGATGTATTTACTAAGCTATCATTTGAAAATTCCAACTGAACATACATGTATACAAAGTGCACAAGTCATAAGTACACAGTTCCATGAATCATACGTAGGTGGATACCACCGAGGTAAAGAAATGGAACCCTACCAGCACATTCGACCCCATCTCTGCCCCTTTGTCCAGTGATGTCCCTTTTCCTGGAAGGTAGCTGCCGTTCTGACTCCTAAAATCGTAGAAATCAAACAAACTAACCATTGAGCATCTACTCTTTTTTGCCCAGCTTTGCTTTCTCAACATTTTGGGTGTGAGATTCACCCACGTTATGGCTCCATCGTGCTCTGTTGTGTGTGTACACAGCAACTTACGTGTCCCTTCGATTTGGGGAGGGCATTTGGTAGAATTCAGTTTGGGACCAACACTTATAGCTCTATGAGCCTTCTGAACCCTTGCTTTTCTTGGTGAACACCTCTGATGTTCCCCGTTTGGCTGGGATGTGGAATTGCTGAGTGTATATATATGTGCACAGTTTAAGGGAGATTCTTCTAGTTTTCGAAAGTGTTTGCAAAGTACCCCAATGTGACTGAAGTTCACTTATTTTGTCTGCTGTCTAGTTTTGCGTTACATGATATGCCACAACATACTTATTCATTCGACCCCTCATGTCTTTTGGTGCTCAGGTGCAACCGTTTCTATCACGTGTGACTAGAATTGCATTATGACATCTAACTGACATGCCAACAGTAGCTGCGTGGCCATCAACCTTTGAGAGTTGACCTGTACCCTTATTTACCGTCTTGGAGGGACTATATTTCCACTTACTGTTCTTTCCTTACCAATTGGGTTAGAGGCAATCTCCTGTGGTTACCAGAATAGATTCTGACCCTAGAGTTGTGGCGTTGAATCTGAGTTTTACCACTTAGTTTTTAAATCCTTCTTGGTTTCTCCATATAAAAATTGAAATGATGGGGGATGCCTGGGTGGCTCAGTCTGTTAAGCAGCCAACTCTTGATTTCAGCTCAGGTCATGATCTCAGGTTCTGTGCTGACAGTGTGGAGCCTGCTTGGAATCCTCTACCCCCTCTCTTTTTGCCCCTCCCTTCTCTTTCTCTCTTTCTCTCTTCCTCTCTCAAAAATAAACGTTAAAAAAATGGAAATGATAGTAAAAATACTTCATAGAGTCACCAGAGTGACCAATGAACTCATATATGTAAATACCTAGTACCCTGCCCAGTTTATAATAAATTTTGTGTAAAATATTAAGCTAAATTTGTTGTTATTATTCTGATATTAACTCCATTTAAATATAGTAGATATTACATATCATATTCAATAAACATATGCTTAATGTAATTATAATGTGATTTTTTAACTCATCAAAGTTAGTCATTATCTATAAAATGTGTTTTATAATTAATAAGGATGCAGCAGCCTTACATCACTATCCCTCATCTGCCAACATAGTTATAAGACAATTTCTATTAAATTAGCAGATATTGATTACATTATGCGTATTGATCACACTGTTGGTTACATTATGTGTTCTAGTTTCCTGGGCCTGTCGTAACTCATTACCACAAACTGGGTTGCTTTAAAAAACAGGAATTTATTGTCTCATCATTCCAGAGGCCAGAAGTCCTAAATCAAGGTGTTGACAGGCTCTTCCTCCCACAGAGCCTGGGGGAGAGTCCTTCTTTGTCTCTCCCAAGGCTCCAGTGGTTTTCCAGCAGGCTTTGGTGTTCCTGTGCTGTAGCTGCTGAAGTCCAAGCCCACGTGGTCCTTCTCTCTGTCCCTCCCTCTGTGTCTTGTCTTCCTATAAGGACACCAGTCATACTGGATTATGGCCCATCCTAACGACCTCATCTTGATTACATTTCCAAAGGCTTTATTTCCAGATAAGGTCATGTTCATATGCGCCACAGTTAGGACTTTAACATATCTTTGTGGGGGACACAGTTCAACCCCTAACACACAGTTATATAAATATTTCATGGCAACCCTAAGTAGAAATGTACCCCTACTCTATTTCTTCTATATGTTTTTCCTGACTAGTCTCCCAGCAATCCTTCAGCTGTGCCGTATCTGTAATCACTTCCCACCAGATGATCCACTAAGCGAATACTTGGCCCCTTCCTTTTCCCAGATGCTTCCTTCAGGGTCTCCTATTCTTCTCTTCCAGGTTGTGCTGGCTTTTGCTTAGACCCACCAACTTATGTCCTACTTCCCTCCTGTGGTAGGGCCAGTGCTTTCTGCATTCTATACTGACTTTTTCTTGGTTTCCTCCAGACTCTCATTGAAATATATTCTCCATTGTCTTCCAAAGGAAGAATGCATACTGGTAATTCTCTTAATCCTTGAATTAAAGAAAATAAAATTACAGGGCCTCCTGGGTGGCTCAGTCAGTTAAGCGTCCAACTTCGGCTCAGGTCATGATCTCACGGTTCCTGGGTTCAAGCCCCGTGTCGGGCTCTGTGCTGACAGCCTAGAACCTGGAGCCTGCTTTGGATTCTATGTCTCCCTCTCTCTCTCTGCCCCTCCCCTGCTCATGCTTTGTCTCTCAAAAATAAATAAACATTTTTTTTTTAATTAAAAAAGGTACTTGATTCTATCTATTTCATGGTCATTTGATAACTTGGCTAGGTATAAAATTCTACATGGGGATATTTTTTGCCTCTGAATTTTGAAGGGAAGGCTTTGCTATTGTCTAGCATAAAATGTCTTTCTTAACAGGCCAATGCCTTTCTAGGTTTTGATCTTTTGTATGTAATTGCATTTCTTCATCTGTCTGTGGAAGTCTTTAATATGTTTTTTCTACTCTTCCCACTGATAGACATATGTAGAGAGAAGATACATTTATTTTGACTTTTTGTATTACTAATTTTAATGGCTTTTCCTCATCTTCTGTTCACTTTTCATAGCAGACTGCTCTTTATAGATGCAATGCTGTTTCTTATCACTCTAAGATTTAGAATTTTTCAGTGTTCCTTTTCCTTCCTGCATTGTCTCTCTTTCCTCTATACCGATTTTATTCCAATTGCATTTTTTCCCTTTCTCATTGAAAACTACTTGCAGATGTTAAGAAGTAGCTGGATTGGGGGCGCCTGGGTGGCTCAGTTTGTTGAGTATCCACCTTCGGTTCAGGTCATGATCTCATGGTTCGTGAGTTCGAGCCCCACGTCGGGCTCTGTGCTGACAGCTCGGAGCCTGAAGCTTGCTTCGGATTCTGTCTCCTTGTCTCTCTGCCCCTCCCCACTTGTGCTCTGTCTCTCTCTCAAAAATAAATAAATGTAAAAAAAATTTTAAAAGAGGCAGCTGAATTTGTATCTGTGAATAATGTACTAAAGAGCTAATCAGAAATTCAGCATGCGTGGATAAAGCTTGCTGAATGGTTAAAGTCATCACAGAGAGATCAGGCAAGGGGGCAGACTGCCATTTCATTTTAGGCTCCTGAATGTATGTTGATGGAGTTGAGTTTATTTGGTTTCTCCAGAGAGTAATCCTCCACTGTCTTATATGCCTGGGGGTATAGACTCTAACAGCTGAAGAGCTAATTATCTTAGGGTCTGTCTTTAATATAGTATTTAAGAAACTATCTTGTTTCCAGGCCTTCAGTCTACTTCCTTTTATTTTATTTTATTTTATTTTATTTTATTTTAGAGGGAGAGAGAGAGAGAGAGAAAGAGAGAGAGAATGAATGAATGAATGAATGAGGGCAGGGGGAGGAGCACAGAGAAAGGGAGAGAAAGAATCTAAAGCAGATTCTATGCTCAGTGTGGAGCCCACCACTTGGCCCAGTCTCAAGACTGTGAGATTCTGACCTGAGCTGAAATCAAGAGTCGGACACTTAATAGGCTAAGCCACCCAGATGTCCCTATTCCCTACTTCCTTGTCTTCTTATAAAGTAAACCATCATTCTGTTGCTGTTCATGCCTCATTGCCTCACTTCCATGTGGCCAATGACCAGCAACCCCTGAGATTTCAGAGGTTTTGTTTGGTGCCTTCTGTGATATCACCCAGCATTGATATTTTATTTGTAGCTTCCTCCACTCTGCTAGATAAATTATGAATTTCCCATAAACAATTAATTGTCCACTTTCCAATCATCCTTTCGATTGCTATGGATCTAGAGATTTTTTGTCTAATTTCCCACTATTTGGGGAAGAAGAAAAAAGATTTGTGAGTGTGTGTCACCAATCTGCCATCATTAAGCAGAAGACTCAAGGTTTTCAAGATGACCAAGATGTGGTTTCAGTTTACCATGTGAGGAAGAACCTCTATTTCATTTGCTCATTTGCTTTATTTCAAATAGCTGTCTACTTTTACCAGCAGCAACTGTGGAACGATGCTTTGTTTCCCCGATGATACGTGAGGCTTCCCTAAAAGTTTTCGTATGTTCTAAATCACGTTAGACTCTGTTTCAGAGGGTTCTCTCTTTTTAATAGCATTGTGTTCATTCTTGGTATTAAAATGCCACTTATTCACTGTAGAAAATTTGCAAAGTATACAAAGTTACAACAAGGAATATAAAAACGACCCTCTTTCCACTGCACTGTGTGTTTTTCCCGGTACTATGATGCACATGTGCGCAATTTAAATGTAAAAGTGGAGCTCGTTGGATGTATTATTGAATAATCTTTTCAGTCACCTAACATTAGATAGTAAACACTTTATTACCACATGAAGTCTTCTTTTATTTTTTTTTATTTTTTTATTATTTTTTTATTTTTTTTTAACGTTTTATTTATTTTTGAGACAGAGAGAGACAGAGCATGAACGGGGGAGGGGCAGAGAGAGACAGAGACACAGAATTGGAAGCAGGCTCCAGGCTCTGAGCCATCAGCCCAGAGCCCGACGCGGGGCTCGAACTCACAGACCCCGAGATCGTGACCTGAGCCGAAGTCGGACGCCCAACCGACTGAGCCACCCAGGCGCCCCACCACATGAAGTATTCTTTTACAACATGATTTGTAACTGCTTAAGAATATTTTATTTTCCTGATACACCATACATTGTTTCTTTAAGCCGTCTGCCAGTACTGGGTATTATGTAAAATTAAATTGTCCACTTGTGTTCCAAAACTGATTTGTCCTTTTAACATGGAATTCTTGGATGGCTTGTGAGCTGTTTTCCATCCCAGTTTATTGAACAAATTGTTGTTTTTCTTACAAGCTCTGGAATCTCTTCAAGTGCTTGACCTGTGTGTTTGGCATGGGAGACGCGCTGACTGTGCCTGGGAGCTCTGCAGAATATCTACCAGTGTCCACGCTGGTCTCCTCACCATGTGACCAACAGTCTCCAGATTTCAGGAAGGTTTCCTCTCCATGGTGCTCTCGACATCACCCACCCAACCACACCATTTAATGTGCACTTTTTCTCAGACATTCATTATTATCTTTTCTATACTGGACATTTTTTTTATTCCCATAGCAGTTGTCACTTTCAAACACATTAGATAATTTGTTTTTTTTATGATACCTATTTTTTTGGTCATCGTCTCTGCACAGGAGAATGTAACCTTCCTGAGGACAGGCGTCTTTGTTTCAATCACTCATACATCTGAGTATTACAACAGTGTCTGATGCATAATGGGTGCTTGATAACTTTTTGAACAAATAAATTTTATCCTTCATTCTTATTCCTTTGTTCAAGCATGAACTGATGTGTGCTTACCTCCTCCTGAGAGTGTCCCTTTGGGAAAGGGAGAAAGGAGAACCAACAGCCTCAGCAGAGTATCCAGGGCCTCACGGTACAAGTAGGTGGGATATTACGGGATCCCAAAGGAGGATTCAGGGGAGGAAATGCTTGGTACGCATGCAGACAGGAGTGTGTGAATGATACTACTTGTTATGGAAGGTCCCAGTCACGAGCCTCATTGGAGGGAGACTCATGGGGCAGGAAGCACACACCAGACCAAGAGGCATCTTTTTTTTTTTTTTAATGTTTTATTTATTTTTGAGAGAGCAGGGGAGGGGCAGAGAGAGACAGAGACACAGAATCCGAAGCAGGCTCCCAGCTCCGAGCTGTCAGCACAGAGCCCGAGGCGGGGCTCGAACCCAGGAACCACAAGATCGTGACCTGAGCCAAAGTCAGGCGCTTAACCAAATGAGCCACTGAGGCATCCCTAGACCATGAAGCATATTGAGGAAGGAATTTGCACTTTCTTTGAAGTTTGTTGGGAAAGGTTGAAAGATTTGAAGTTATGGATTAAATATGCATTTTAAAAGGTCAGTTCAGATTGCGTGAAGGATGAGTTGGAAAGGAGGCAGATGGAGACAGGAGATCATTGCTAAGGGATTACTGCAGTCAAGGTGAGGAATGGTAGAGGCCACACAAACATCATCAAGGTGAGGACCGAAAGCATGGAAAACACTTCATGAAGAGTTCAGCAACACAGCTGACAGGACTTGGTGAGCAGTGGCGAGAAAACAGATCACAGAAACAAGAAGGGGGAGATCCTGAGTGCACACCCCCGGGGTCTTTGTTTTACTGACAGTTTAGATAGCGATGTTTCTATTTACATGCAGAGATTAGGAAAGGAAAATAATAATTAATATGTTAATGTGCTTATCTGGATGCGTGTAGTATATATCTGGGGGAAAGGATCTTGTAGGGGACGCTAAGAGGGTGCGTCTAAATTTTTAATGTAGCAACCTTAAACATAAGTAAACATTTGAAATCTATAGCCTGCAGGTGGTAATTGACACAATTACCCAAAATGTATACAAACTGTCAGAAAATATAAAAAACTCAGAAGAAATCTTGACAATATTAGTGATTAATGTCAATGAGGGGTGGGGGAAAAAGACGTCTTCTGTGAAAATAGGGATCTAGAAAGGAGAGAGACCAGGAAAGAGTTGGAAACAAAAAAGCATCAGAAGTGTGGAAGGTGTTCAAGTCTTAGAGGGTCTTTGCCCTTAGGTCATCCGTGACCTTGGGAGGGAAAATTTCCTGAAATGAGGGAGAGGACACCACGGGCGCCATCAGTGTTCTTGTTTTGTTTTAATTTTTTAAGTGGCTTGAGTGTTTCAATAAAGAGAAGGGGGGGGGTGCCTGGGTGGCTCAGAAAGTTAAGCGTCCGACTCTTGGTTTCCACTCCTGTGATGATCTCGCAGTTCGTGGGTTCGAGGCCCGTGTCGGGCTCTGTGCTGACAGCTCGGAGCCCGCGTGGGATTCTCTCTCCCTCTCTCTCTACCCCTCTTTCCCTCTGTCTCTTTCTCTCTCTCTTTCAAAATAAATAAATAAACATTTACACACACACACACACACACACACACACACACACAAGGAAAAGAGCGAGTTAAAGCAGGGGCGCAGAGGGGTTTATGGCCATCTTGTCTGCATTCGAAATAAGGGGTCCGTTCCAGGGGTGCGGAGTGATGTGTCTAAGATTGCACAGTCAGGCTCACCTGGCCACCTGCAGCTGGGTTTGCTCCCCTGCTTGGGATTCTGAGGATACAACGCAGCTTCCCAAGATCCCTTGCGTATTCACCTGTCTGCACTGCGGTGAAGAAGCAAACCCTATCATACTTAGAGCAGTCGTACGCTATGGGGAAGGACAGTCCTGGTCCCAGACGTCTTCTGTAGGACACTAACATTTCTGGAGCAGCCGTGTAACCGCGACACCTAGACGTGGAGCAGGTGGCAAAGATACACAGACACTCCATCCAATCTGTCGTTGGGAGAGGAGCTGTTTCAGACCGCCGAGGAGTGCGGAAGCGAGGGAGAGGGACCCGGTTTGTGGCTGCTTCCAGGCATGACCTAAATCCAGCAGGAGAGAAGTTTAAAACGAAGCTACTTTTCTGAAGTTCTTGACAAGCTCGCAAAACATTCTCCAGTCCTTTCCTTGTGGATCAATGTCACCATAACGCTCCCTTTGACAGCATTGGTATCGGTCGCCTGAAGAGACAGCGCCAATGCTGAGTGTTCTGTTTTCAGTAAGTGACGGAGCCCCCGACCGCCCCTTCCCTCCCGCACCCCGTTATCCCTCATCCGCGTGGCTCTCTGTTGCCCCTCTCACGTGTTTCCCGTGCAGCCCTGCGCTGGCCTGGGTGCCTGATTTGCGAAAATGCGAGTCTGTAATTCAGTGGTGCTGGAGGTGGCTGAGAACGGAGTCCTTGGATGCACAGCCGTGAGGGATGTACCGCCCAGGCGCTCACGAGCGGGCATCACCCAGTGCTGGCGAATACCTACCAGTGCCGGGCTCCACTCTACCTGGGTTACAAATACCAGCCCATCCGAGTCTCAAACCAACCAGATTCGATGCGCTCATCCCTGACTTACACAAGGGGAAAACAGGTCAGGACAGGAGCCCCTGCCCACCCTCGTGACGAGGGGTGGGAGCCGCACGGGCCTCTGGTCTGGGTCCGGCCTCTGCGCCTCTGCGGCCCGCCTGCAGCCTGGGACCAGAGAGGCCGTCAGGCGGCACACGGTGGCGGAGCTTCCCTTGCTCCCGCATACCTGTGGCCAGGTCACCACCTTTCTACCCTCCCGGTTAAGCTCAGTGCTGCCTGGTACCCCCAGCCCAGCAGACTCCAGCAAAAGTATGTCTTTAAGAATTTCCACATGGTGGGTGCTGTTAATAGCATTTTAGTGATGGATCTTAGAGCGTGATTAACAGAAGCTTCAAAGAACGCAGTGCTCATTCGAACAATGCAGAAGGTGTGAGGAATTTCAAATTCAAAATGACAAAACATCCTGCATGCTACATGCATAGGTGCTCATATATTTTTACTCCGTGACTGGAGTGTCAAAATTCCAGCTTCTTGCCTGAATATTAATTAGCATTTAAGACTCATTAAGCTGGTTTTAGTGATTTATTTCATTCTGTAATTAGATATTATAATTAGATTATCTCTATCAGATTTTCAACTTTCCTTTAATAAGAAAACGTTCAATAAATACAGATATAAATTCATCACATTATAACACATCATTTGACCTCGGTTATAAATCTTATTTTGAAATAATTGAACAATAACCTAATGAAGGCATGGTATTTTTGTTTTTATATGAATACATATTTTCTAGGTGGTCAATGTGTCCCAGTGGTATTTTGGGACCTTTGTTAAGTGACGTGAGTGCCTCGTGGTATTAAATGTGACCTTCAGAATTCAGAGGAGAATTTATGGAATGGTACCATCTACTACGGTGTTATGTCATTTATAGCCGTTCTAAAGAATGGCTCCTTCCCGTAAGGAAGTAACTCCTTACGGAACACAGACTAAAATAAGATATACGTAATAAAGTGCAATGAGAACCAATTAATTATTCCTTGGCCCTTATTTTCTTTACTGTGCAGTTGTGTGTACATGTGTGTTGCGTGTAAGCCAACCGAAAAGTTGGGAGAAGATAGAGGGTCTGGACCCATTTATAGGAGATATTCAGAGAATTTTGCTTCAAGAGAGATTGAATCTGTCTACTTAGCGATAGACTGAGCGAAATTTCAAGGTTGCTTCCACGGACAATGCAGGATAAAAATCAGGCATGGAGAAGCCATCAGAAGCAAGCTGGTCTGGTTCCCAGGATGGCCAGTGCGTCTTGGCTGCTCGACTCCCGTGCTGGCACCGGGGCCTCAGGTCAGCCTCGCTCTGACTCTGGTTCCCGACCCAAACGCGCTGCTCTCGGAGAGGCCCCGAGGGAGGCTGTTCCGCAGCGTGGAGACAGAGGTAGAATTTAGATTCAGGAGTGGTTCCCCATGATCCGGGTCTATGTTCTTGTTAAAGAAATGAATACCATATTTTCTTAAACATAAATGTGGACATATGGTCTGACACATGCTCTGAAAATGGCACAGAATATTTGAAATCAGGTCTGTCCCAGTCAATCCGGGACATATGGGCACTGTGCAGAGTGATTCTGAATCTGAATTTCTTATTCTGTTCTGAAGCCCAGTAGCCACTGTGTCTGTGGCTGTTTGTCACTTGATGGCAGGCTCACTGCCACTCTGCTTGGTGAGAGTTATTCTAGGTGCCAGGATCCCCGTGTGGGCAGAGGCAACGAAAGCCCTCGCCCCGATCTTCTTGCTCAGACCCTTCTGCGATCTGAGGATGTATGGACTTTGATTGAGATTACTATTTTTCTAGACTTTTAATGGAAGCTGATGGGGCTTTAATGTGACTAATGTTTTCAGCCTTGGGAATCTGGGCAAGAAATTACCAGTGAAAACGTACCTTGCCAGAGGAAGGGGCAGGGGCCCCGGCAGGGAGACTGAGGCTCGGGGGCTTGGGCACAGATGGTTTTGGGGGTAGTGAGCAAGGGAGCCAAGCAGGAAACAAAATGTGGTGTTAGGGACCCAGCAAGTGGAAACGTGAAGCAGGAAAGGGGGCGGGTGACCTTAAGTGAAGCTTCTTTCTGGAAGCAAGGGAACAATGAAAGCAGAGCTGATGGGGGGCGCCTGGGTGGCTCAGTCGGTTAAGCGGCCGACTTCGGCTCAGGTCATGATCTCGCAGTCTGTGAGTTCGAGCTCCGTGTCGGGCTCTGTGCTGACAGCTCGGAGCCTGGAGCCTGTTTCGGATTCTGTGTCTCCCTCTCTCTGACCCTCCCCCGTTCATGCTCTGTCTCTCTCTGTCTCAAAAATAAATAAACATTAAAAAAAAATTAAAAAAAATAAAAAAAGAAAGCAGAGCTGATGAGACGCCGACAAGGAGCGGCTCGCCTACAGGTTCTGGGCACTTCACCTGACACAGGACCTGTCCAGGAGAGGACGGACAAGGCCAAAGACCTGTGTCTCCTGTTGTGCCCTCGAAGGGGCCGTGAGCCAGCCAGATGTTACTGCATCATCAAGAAGACGCCCGTCCTCTCGATGCTAGCTGGCACTGAGCCGGCACACCCTGGGGAAAGGCTGCTGGCGGGTCGGGGGGTGGGGGGCCTGGGCACTTGCCCTTGGTCGTATGACACAGAACACACACTGCACAACTGTGCACTCTGCACCGAGTCCAAGAGAGGAATGTCCACCAGTGTGGGCTGTAGCCTCCTGGGTTGGTTTTCAGTTTCATCCCTGAAAACCAGTACTTGTGGGGCTGCGTCGCCCCTTTCAGTCGAACGATGCAGATAAATCTCTTACGCCAGTTGGACCTTCAACCTTTCCCTTACTCATTCCAAGATCTACATTCCACGAACTTCGCCTCCTCTGTCTGTTGGTGGTAAACACAACTCCAACGTCTCCAGTCCCTGTTTCTTCAATTCTCTTGTGTTTCTCTCATGTGTCTTCATCAGCATTGTCTATCAAGAGACTAGACGTAGAGACAAGGAAGGAAATCCAGACTGTGTTCCGGTGTGGTGACCCACTCACCCCAAACTGGCAGTTGACACAGCATCCATTTCTCTATTTCTTTGCCAACCTTTGGAGTTATTAGATTCATAAATCTGTTTCTAACATGTTTCATATGTAGAGACACCTCATTTTGGCTCTAATTTAATTGTCCATGGTCACTCATAAGTTGAAGGTCTGTTTTACATATTTATTAAAGCTTGAATATCCTTTTTTTCAAAGTTCCCATTCAAATTTTTTGCCCATTTCTATTTTTTCTTACTGATTTGCAGGCTTTCCTTATGTTTTCTAGATGATATCACTTCATTAGTTATGTTTATTGGAAATGTCTTCTCTAATTCTATGGTTTATCTTTTTATACCGTGAGTAGTGTCTTTTGATGAGTAGAAGTTTCTTATTTTCATGCAGTTGAATTTATCAGTGTTCACCCATCAGGCTGGTGCTTCTACTGACTTACTTAAGATCGACTTGCTTCACCAGAAATGATGAGCACACTCTCTCGGTGGGTGTGTGTTGTGGGTCTTTGATTTATACTGAAATGCAGTGTTTGTGTGTGTGGATGTGTGCGTGTGTTAGTTTTTATATATTTTCAAATTGTCCTATAAATATTCTTAGAAAGACTCTTCTTTCTACACTGAATTCAAGTGTAATCTCTGTCATAAATCAAATGTTCATTTTTGCATACATTTGTTTCTGAACTTTCTATTCTGTTCTCTTCCTATATTTGTCTATGCCTGCACCAATCTTACCATTTTCTGATTATTATAGCTTTACAATGAGCCCTGAAACTTGTAGAGCTAACCCCCTCCATATTCTTCTTCAAGACCATATTGCTTCTCCTTGACCTGTTGAAATTCCACCAAAGTATCGCATTAAGCTTCTGAAGAACCACACGTGCACACACACACACACACACACACACACACACACATGCACGCACACAGTATTTTAACCGAGATCATGGTAAATAGCTAATAAATTTGTGAAGTATTATTATCTTAGCTACACTGAGGCTTTCAATTCATGAATATGACATATTTTCATATAATTAGGTCTTTTAAAAACATCTACCAATACATTTCATAATTTCAGCCACAGAATTCTTGTACATTACTCTAAGTAACCTGGCTAGCGTTTGATTGCTATTTTAGACAGCTTTTTTTTTTTCAATTGAATTTTTCTAAATTTTTTTCTGCCTCGAATTTAATTAACTTTTTATATGGGAATTTTATTTTGGGAATTTAGTAGCCTAATCTTTTAATTAATCGTTCAATTGTTATAAGCTATGACAAAATCTCTGGGATTTTTCTCTTCACACAATCATAGCAACTGTAAATAACAAAATTTGGGGTTTTCTCCCCCAGTACAGATACCTTCTATTTCTTTTTCTTGACTATCTTCATCATCCTTTCTAGGTGGATGTTGAACAGAAGTGGTGGTAAGCAGAAAGTTTATCTCATTCTGGATCTCAGTTTTGTGTGCTCATTGATTTACTATTTAGTGTCACAAACAGCATATCCATGGAGCATTTCAACTTCTAGCTAGAGTGACTCAAACCCCATATTAAAAAGAAGAAGAAGAAGACATGCCCACATTCAGGACAAAAATGCCTTCAAAACCCTATGTCCCTCAAGCTCTGCTGTTCTACACAAGACATCCACCTGTCAACAAATAATATGAAGCATGAAAAATGCAAGAAAAATTTACAAACTGCAAGGAGACGAAATAAACACAAGAATCGTACACAGATGTTACTCAAGTGTTGGGACCATCGGACAAAGGGCACAGAAATAACATTCCATCCGCTTCCTGTCTAAAGATGGGCGCCATGCAGAGTCAGGTGGCTACATTTTAGCAGAGAGATGTAAGAACATACAGAGATGGAGGATGTCTTCAACTGGCTCTTTAGTGGAACTGACACAGCTGAGGAAAGAATCAGTGAACTCGAATTTAGGCGGACAGAAATTACTCCGCCGAAACATGCAGAGAAACAGCAGTGACAAAACCAAACAGAGCACTTGGGAGCTGTAAGATCCTATCAAAGGCCTGAACCACATGTGATTAAACCCAGAGGGAAAAGAGAAGAATAATGGGGTGAAAGAAATATTTTAAGAAACAATGGTTGAGAATTTTCTAAAATTAATACAGACACCAAACCACACATCTAAGAAGTTAAGAGGATGGCAACAAGGTGATTACCAAAAATACCCCCCAAAACCACAGAAAAAAATACTGAAAAGAGAAATACACAAGTGCATAATCACAATGTAGTATGTAAGCATCCCTCTCTCTCAACTCTAATTAAACAATCTGGTTTTATAGAAGTAAGAATACAGAAAATTACTACTCACAACAATTGCGGAATACATATTATTTCTAGGTATTTATGGAACATTTATCATAACACATCACTAGTTGGGCCATTAAGCAAGTGTCATCCTATTTTATACTATTAATACTGTACAGAGAGCATATAGTAACCATAATAACTTGAGAGATGTTTTATTAATAATCTTAGTCTATTTATTCAGCACTCTGCAATTCGCCCATGCATCAGCGATGCATCTGGGCTCTGAAGTGGAAAAATGCCATTAATTTGGAGTTTCTAAGTATGGTGACCTTAATAGCTAATCTCTGAGAGGCAATCCTTCCAGAACACTACCCACCACCTCACCGAGAAAGAGAATTGCCACGTTCTGTTACTTTATTTGGTGCTCTCTCCCTCTTGAAACAGCCCCCTACTCCTTTAAGGAGTGGGATCTCCTTGGTGCCCTCGTTCCTTCCGCCTCAAGGAACCACTGAGGCCATGTGCATGTTGCCCCCTGACCTGGCACCTTGGGCATGTGTCTAACCGCCAGTCACCATGGGTGGGTCCTGGGTCTGGCTGACAGCATCGCAACAGGCTACCACCCTAGTGATGTCTGAGGTGACCTTGGGCAGTCCTGTGACACCGAGGGCCCGGACGTGTGTAAGTGGGTCCCCAGAGGCTCACAGTCTCTACCCAGAGTCTAGGCCCTTCACAGTCAATTGCTCTGGTCATACTTTGTGCTTTGGGGGAAACAACTTTAACTCTGTAGCTTTTCTTTTTTAAAAAAAAAAATTTTTTTTAATGTTTATTTATTTTTGAGACAATGCGAGAGACAGAGTGCAAGCAGCGCAGAGGCAGACAGAGGGAGACACAGAATCTGAGGCGGGCTCCAGGACCTGAGCTGTCAGCCCAGAGCCCGACGCAGGGCTCGAACTCGAGAACCACGAGATCATGCCCTGAGCCGAAGTCGGATGCTCAACCGGCTGAGCAACTCAGGCGCCCCAACCCTGTAGCTTTTCTAAGAGAACACCAATCAGGAGACATTCACAAAATGAAGACTACTCGTGACCTAGAACACGCTCCCAACACCATGGCCCAGGAATGTTCCTTCATTTCCTAGGGTTTGTGCCTGACACGTGGTCAGACCCAGGCAAGTGGTCCATGGGTGCAGCAGCTGGGACAGGGGGGCGGGACACAGCACTGACACCATGAGCCCGGGGGACCCAACTCTACGTCACACGTCACCTCCGCCTCCTCCTGACCACGTGCCACGTGGACAAGTCTCCCCAGTGGCATCTCCTGTTGGCGTGTCCAGCCTACCTACGAGGATAGGAGAAGTGGGGCCCGGGATGGATACACCGCGGGGACTCCTCTCTCCCATGGCCTCAAGCCGGGTGTGCTGGCCCGTCCACCTCTGGGGTGGCAGCCAGCACCCTCCCCTGTTCCCTTCACCGACTGCACCCAAAAGACGTGAGCTTTTCCTCTGTCACCCAAGGTGGCGCTTGGGCTCCAGACCCGTGGTGGGGGAGCTCAGTCCCTGCAGCTGGGCTCCCCGCTCTCCCCCCGCCGTGTCCCAGCACCCGGACGCTGGCGAGCGGAACCTTCCAGAACCCGGATCCCTCCACAACCTGCTTGGCCCGCTCTGGCTTCTGTTCTGCCTGCGCTGTGCGTTATTTCTTGTCCTCTCGCCTCAGAGCTCAAAGCCGTTTTGTAGGCTCTTAATGAAGCACCGCTGATTGTTGGAAACAGCCCGCTTCCCCCGTGGCTGTTGTCTGAAGCAGCCTGTCTCTGCTGCCCCCCGCCCCGGGCTGTTCACTCGAAGCTGGCGTCTGCCCCCCCAGCTCCCACGCCCCCACCTGAGTCCAGCCCCAGAATGTGTGTGCCTCGGACCGGTTTCCTCACTCCATCAGCGCTCCCATGCCTCGTGCTGTCCCTGTGCTGGCTGGGGGACATCAAAGCCACCACGTCGCTCACAGACCGCCCTACCTTCTACAGAGACGATCTTATTTCTGATCAAAATTATACATCATGAAGTTTAGACATATTTATGAACCACTAGACACCATATGTTTTTTTCTCTGTTCTACACCCCCCATGCTCCAAAGTCACGGCTCACACAGAGCACAGACGCGCGGCTCCTTCCATGGCCCTGGACTCCTGGGGTCCCCGGGGGAAGTGTGGCGGCAGGCGGAAGAGTGGAGACACCTTGGTTATGCACTTGCCTCAGTTACTGCCTACGCCCGTCACCAGCAGGGCTGAAACCGGAGCGTCCTCAGAGCGCCCAAACTCAACTCGGATCTTCTTCGCAGTGGGGAGCGAGTACAGGAAAATTCTTCTGCTCAGTCTGCCTCAAGCTAAAATATCTGCGCGTCTGGCAACGCTTCCTGGGTCACTTGAGGAGGCTCATTCCAGGTACATTGTGATACAAGGGCCTCTGACTCTGTCTTCTTTTTAAAACTATTTTTAAGGTTTATTTATTTATTTTGAGAGAGAGAAGGAGAGAGAGCACAAGCAGGGGAGAGGGAGAGAGAGAGAGAGAGAGAGAGAGAGAGAGAACCCAAGCAGGTTTTGCACTGTCGGCGCAGAGCCCGACATGGGGCTCAATCCCACAAGCTGTGAGATCATGACCTGAGCTGAAATCAAGAGTTGAACATTGAACCGACGGAGCCCCCAAGCACCCCCTGACTGTGTCTTATTAACCTCTTGCCTGTCTTGCATTCTACTTACCATGAGCCTGGAGTCTAGAAGGAGATAAGGGGGTCAGGATATACCATAGCCACTGCCGCCTGGAAAGGATTCAGAGGGGGGAGCCATCGTGCCGAGCATCATGTTGCTGAGACGCACCTGCCTCCATCACTGGACTAGAAGCACCCCAAGGCCCTGAGTCTGGGTTTTTGCTTCTCCCTTAGGGCTTCAGACTCTAACCAGCAGGACCCATGGGAGAAGCCAATGTCCGTTGAGTGAATCGACTGGTGAGTGCAGAATTCTTGAGAATTGCCGTCTGTTAAATGTTTTTGTCTCCATGGGAACTAATTGTCTTCCGCTCTCCCTGGTCCTCCTTCGGCAGAAACTATTTAAGGTGCCCTGTTAGAGCCAGGCCGTTCTTCCCCTGGGAGGGGGCGGTGGTCTTCTAGGTGCACAGCCCTCCCTTCCAGGATGACAGGCAGGTCCCTGTGGTTCCAAGAAGCCTGTGTTGGGGCCCCGTAACAATTTTCTTTTCCTTGAAACACATTCCAGAAAAGGTATCACGTGAACACTGGATTACGGCTCCTGGGACCTACACAATCAGCCTTAACAAATAAGGGCACACTTCTAACTTTCTAGAGAATCCAGTTAGTCTGATTTTCTTCTGTGAGACTCGTTGGTGGAAAAACTAAGGAAGCCCAGCATTACTACAGACCAGCCATCAGTTGTTCTGTGGGGTCGAGGGGAGCACTCAGCATCAGGGGAGCGCTCCGTGAGTACGAGGTGCCTCCTCCAGCCTGCCAGATCTTACTGGAACCACCGGCAGCCAGCAGCACTCTGGGTCCAAAGAGCTAGAAAGCCAGGAAAAGTGTCCAATGGCGGATGCATTTGAAGAAAATAGAAAAGACAGTTACAGAAAGACCAGACTTCCCATTGGCCTCATTACCTTGGATTTCATTCTTTTGGGGGAGTCTACTGACAAAATATGTGGGCAAGACAAGTGCACCAGCTAATAAAGTTCCTTGACCAGGCATGGTTGAGTTATATAAGGAACCCCCGGCTTAGCTCATCCGTCTGAGACCCTGAATGACAGCTGAATCAGCCACTTATGGCCAGTCCCCTGTGGTACCTTGTGGACTTCAGCTTTTATGAAATACCCCAGGATGTTCCAGGAAAGCTAAGAGTTATTGAGAGAAGTTGAATTCTGTCCATGGTTAATTGCCTTTTGAAAAAACCATATATACTTTATGCTGTAAGGAACATTAGAGACCAGGAGGAAAGCTCTCTTTACATTTGGAGACACCGGGCTACAGGCTGGGGAGTCCACTGGCCCCACTCGCTAATCAGAGGCCAGGAGGGCCGGGGGCATATACCTGGCTAGCCTCACTGCTGTGTCTGTTGCATAAGCGGCTGTGGGGACGGTGTTGGGCAGCCCCTGACACAAAGCCATCATGCCTCATCCGTTCCTTTGGAAGCTGTTGACTCGGAATTTTGGGACGTAGTATGCAGTGTGACGAATGGGGAGTACACTCCCAGGTCGGTCAACACAAGCTCATTTAATCTGAAATGTGGCAAAACCGAGTAAGGATGCTTCCGTGCAGGACAGTCCTGCCTGGCGAGCACTTTGTGCAGTGTATTATTCTGAAAATTGGGTTTTCCGGATAATCAAAGATTTATTATTTTAACTCTGAAATATATTTCCAAGTTTCATTCATTGAGCGGAGATGGTCTGTTGTCCTCGCTCCTCCGCGAGCTTCCTTCCAGCAGGGACAAGAGTGCCCACCCTGCGCTTGCCCCCCCACCTGGAGGGCAGAAGGGAGCCCAGGCACAGGTTATGTCAGAAGGACAAGTGCAGTGAGGTGAGAAAAGCAGGTGAGGGACGGACACTGGCCACGGAGAGAGGATGTGACCTCAGGCAGGTGGGAGGGCCCTGTCCTCCAGGGCATTGTCCACCAGTCTGAGAACATTACCCTTGATTTTTGGTGACTCTAGGAGCCATCGCGTGGTTTGGAGCAGAGCCTTACCAGGAGCAGACACTAGTTCCTCAAAGGATCACTCCAGGCTTTTGTTGAGAGTAGACTTTGTCAGAAAGTGGGGAGGAGGCTGTTGGAATGATCAGGCGGGAGGCGCTGGCGGCTCTTCTAGACTGGAGGCAGCAGATGTGGAAGAAGGGGTCGGATGCCAGGTGGGCTGCAGAGAAAGGGCTTTGGTCCCTGCGATAAGAGGAACAGAGTTGCCGCTCAAGGAGCCGGAGCCGTGGAAGCAGCAAATCTGGGAGAAGACGAGGTGAGCGCCTCGGCCGTGCCGATTCTGTGACGCCCTTTAGATACCCAAGCGTGACATCATGTTGTCCATCGGAAAATATTGCAGTAAATGCAATCAATTAGTACGAAAATCCCTTGAAAAACTAGCGCACACGATCCAGTCCTAAACGGCGCGTTCCGGAGACCCCACCTTCACGTGATGCCACAGCTGAACGTTTCCTGCATCTGTGAGGTGTGGGGGGCCTCACGTCCTCTTACGACACTGAGGGCCCCGCATTCACCGCTACGGTTCTTTGAGGCTCGTGGTCACATCCTGGTGCCACCAAAGCATTTGCTGCTAGGAATCCAGAACAACATTTCAAAGTAAGGAAACAGTTTCAGGGCAAAGTCCCGAGGCACAGAAACATTTCGGGTTTGAAAAGAGAACAGTTTTGCTGATGACCAGGGGTCACGGGAGGAGACAAGGAACGTGTCGTCGAGGAATCTGGGGGGAGAAGGAGTGTCAGGAGGAGGAAGCATTAGCAGGGGTGGATGCTGGAAGAGGGAGACAAGAAACGAAAGGTCCTCACCAGACTCAGCAGTGAGAGTCACGTGTGGGATTCGCCAGGGGCGCTTTGGTGGTTTCACGGGATGGGAGTTTTCTTTTTTTTTTTTTTTTAATTTTTTTTTTCAACGTTTATTTATTTTTTGGAACAGAGAGAGAGCATGAACGGGGGAGGGGCAGAGAGAGAGGGAGACACAGAATCGGAAACAGGCTCCAGGCTCTGAGCCATCAGCCCAGAGCCCGACGCGGGGCTCGTACTCACGGACCGCGAGATCGTGACCTGGCTGAAGTCGGACGCTTAGCCGACTGTGCCACCCAGGTGCCCTGGGATGGGAGTTTTCTGACTGTGAGGCAGAGGAGGACTCCAGCTTGGAGGGGAGAGGAGACCTCTCCCGGACCAGCATCCTGTCACTAAGGCTCCTTCCGCAAACACAGCACCCGAAATCCCGCCGTACGCGATCCGGAGGCTCCGTGCACAAGGAGGAGAGAGGGGTCCCGCGTGCGGCAAGGGGGGAGCAGAGCTCCTGACTCCTAGCTTCACGACCGTCTCACTCTCGACACCAGGCCCAGTCCTCAAAGTCCCCCGTCTGCCCTCGTCCCTGATGCTTCGGACCCCCCTGGCCAGGGCCCTCGGGCATCACGCTAACAATAATAAAATGGGAAGTAATCACTCGTGCTGTCTCAATGACTTCAAATGGTAAATTAATTTTCGGCACATCTCCTTGAGGCAGCTCAGCATTATTAGCTCCATTTAACAAATTAGAACATTAAGAGACATTAAGTGACTTGCTGGGAACCTATCTGCCTCTGGCTTCTGCCGCCCCTTCTCCTCTCGGGGCCGCAGCCAGGTGTCCTCGTAACCGCGCCCCCGGGGGATGGCGAGGTGAGGCACGAGGCCGGCGGTCAGCATTTCTCCCACGTGCCTAAAGGTGGGAGGCTTCTGGGCCTGTTCTCACTGTCTGACCCGACGTCTGCTGGACATCTCCACACTGGCGTCTCAGGGGGGCTCCAAAGCCGCGTCCAAAACAACCTCCTACGTCCCTCTTGAGCTCTTTCTGCCGTGTCCACTGCCCCAGCACATGGTGCCACCGCCCTCGGGCCTTTTCTCTGCCCCCATATCTACTCAGTCTTCGTATTATGTTGTTTCCACTGCCTTATGTGTCTCTTCTGGGCCACTTTCCACCTGGGCTGCCACCATCCGGGGCAGAGGAGCCATCCCCGCCCATGCAAAGTGGCGCCTGTGACCCCTTCTATCCAGTGTCCGTGCCAAACAGGAACGATCCTGATAAGGTGACAACCGGACCGGGTCACCGCCTTGGAGACATTCAGGGCTTCTCTCTGCCCTCACACAAAGCCCACAGTCCTGAACAAGGCCACAACAGTCCACCTGCTTCCAACTGTACCTCCAGTCCTTTCTGGGAGGGCACCATGCCTCAGAGGATGATTCACTGGGCCACCCTGGCTTCATCCTGGCGCGGTCCCGAGCGAACGCACACCCAGGCTCCTGACCCACAGAAACTGTAAGACAGTCGAACTGTGTTGTCCGAAGCTGCTCCGTCTCCAGCAGCAGAGAGTGAACGCGCAAGGGCTCCTGTTGGCCTCCTCGGGATCCCGATTTCCAGTCTTCGCCATGGTGGGAGGGACCTGTGCCGGGAGGGATGGGGGGAGTGGGGGAGCGGAGGCCCTGCCAGCCTCCTATCCAGATTTCACTCATCAGAGACACATATTCAGAAACATTTATTGAGCCGTCACCAAGCATCAGGCGCCACTCCAGGCTCACGGGGGCACAGCAGAGAGTCTGAGATGCCAGCCCTCCCGGGATTTACACGGTCATTGAGGGACACAGAGTCCGGTTATAAACACAGTTTAAAACTTAAGTTCTGTGACGAGGCAGCAGGTTCTAAGCATGAAGACAGCAAAGGCAGCGGCAGAGTGTGGGTCGAATGACCGGAAGCGATCTCAGGTCGTGTGGCCACAGCGGGGCTCCCTGAGGGGCGACGTCTGCGGGACGAGGCAGGGGGGCAGGGAGAATGCGGCTCGCCAGGGAGAGAGTGGCCTGAGCAGAGAGGACAGCCCGCGTGTGTCTGCTGTGTCCGGGGGGGGGGGGGGGGGGGGGGGGGGGGAGGGCAGCATGGGCATGACCTTAGCCAGGTCAAGGGAGGCAAAACATGTGTGTCCGCTTGTGCAGCCTCTCAGAGGTCATTTGGGCTCTCACCGTGGGTGAGACACGTTGTTTCAGGATTTTAGGGAGACGATTGACACGGCTTCGCTGGCGGTTTTTGAAGTCCACTATTATTTCTCCGTTGCAGTAATGACCCCATATTCACCAGACCGAGGCCTCACTGGTTGCAAAGCGGGACGTTGTTGTAAACGGTGAGGACGGCAGACGCCCATGGCCACCGCACAGTCCCGGGTGACCAGGACAACGGCCACCCAACTACCCTCTGTTCCTATTCTCGCTGCCATTTTGTGGTTATGCCTTGTGAAACGTCCCTTTACGGGGCACCTGGGTGGCTCAGTCGGTTGGGCGTCCGACTTCGGCTCAGGTCATGATCTCACAGTTTGTGGGTTTGAGCCCCGCGTCGGGCTCTGGGCTGACGGCTCAGAGCCTGGAACCTGCTTTGGATTCTGTGTCTCCCTCTCTCTCTGCCCCTGCCCCGCTCATGTTCTCTCTTTCTCTCTCAAAAATAAACATTAAAAAAAAATTTTTTTATATATTTTTTTAACGTTTATTTATTTTTGAGACAGAGAGAGACAGAGCGTGAATGGGGAGGGTCAGAGAGAGGGAGACACAGAATCCGAAGCAGGCTCCAGGCCCTGAGCTGTCAGCACAGAGCCTGACGTGCGGCTCGAACCCACGAACTGCGAGATCTTGACCCGAGCCGAAGTCGGCCACCCAACCGACTGAGCCACCCAGGCGCCCCAAAAATTTTTTGAATGAATGAATGAATTAAAAAATTGTAAAAAATGTAAATGTCCCTTTATGGTTACTTTAGTGATACTTACAATAGAAGAAAAAAATGACCAAAAATGCACGTGTTTGGTTTACTTGTTTTCACTTAGCTACGAGGTTTTTCTTGTCGGTTTGGCTTTTTCAAAAGATGGACAGGTTGGAAGTTTCATCAAGTACGTTTTCTTCATCTACGGCGATGGTCATGTGACCTTCCAAATTAAAATCGTTACTTTGGTTAATCATTTTATTTGATTTCTTAAATGTTTAAACAAGATTGCACTCCCCAGAAAAATACAACTCGATTTTGGTTTCTGATGCATGAACGTGTGTGTGTCTGGTGTGTGTGTGTACATGTGCACATTGCTGGATTTTTTGCTAATATTTTATTTCAAGTTTCGTATCCACTTTTCTTAGCAAGGTGTGATCTTTTCATATTGTGCTTGTGGTATTTTTTTTTTTAAATCAGGCCTCTGCTAACTTCATAAAGTGATTTGAGGGTATTCTCTCTTTTGTCTGCCTAAGATACTTGGCATAGATGTGAATTTCTCTGCTGCTTGCCGGTTGGGCATAACTCACCTGTAAAACGTTAGATTCTGGAGGACAGTCCGTGATTCAGTTTGGTGCTGGTTATGGCACTGTTTGGTTTTCTTTGTCTCCCTGAGTCAATTTTGGAAATCATATTTCTCCAGGAATCCAGCCATTTCCCTGAGGTTTAGAACTCGTTGGCATAAAGTCGTTTCATAGCCTGATCGCGTTTAGAATGTGCTGCCGAGTGCTTCCACCCAGGATTGCCTGTGCCTTTTCTCCATGTTCTTTCCCAGCCACGCAAAAAGTGTTTCAGTTTTTGCTTCTTTTTCATCTTTTGGATCTTAATAATCTCCGTTATAGATCTTTTTTTTTTTTTTTAGTTTGCTAATATGTACCTTTTCCTTTCTCTTTCTTTGTGTTTTTTCTAGTATTTTCACTGTAATTCATTTAGAAGCCTAGGTCATCAATCTGAAGCCACTATGAGCGTCGGAGGGCCCGTCTCTGTCAGGAAGCGAGGTGTGGCCTGCAGTGTGGCGGCACCTGAATTTGCATCCTGTTCTCAGAGCCTTGAGAAGCCGTGAAAACCAGAACGCAAGGTCTCCAGACTCAGCCTCTAAAGAGAAGGCTTGTTTCAGAGTTACAGGTCCCTGTGTTCACCTCAGTTTTGGTTTCAGGAATTTCCTTACTCACTTTCCATTCGAAGATGCCAAAGAGGCATTTAAAACCCATTTCCCAGTCTTTTTGGCTGGTGTCGGTGAGAGTTGAGCCGGTGGTCGGGAGCTGGTCGGCCAGGGAGGGTCATCTAGTCTGTGCCCTGGGGGTTTAAGGGCCCCGAGGCCGCTTAGCTCCCTGCACCCACATGAAGAGACAATGGCTCTTTCCTCCTTTTTAGGCTCTTTTAAGGCAACTTCAGGGCCAAAGTTTTTCAGGGTCCACGATGCCACTTCATTTCTTCGAAACAGGGCATTTAAGGGTTAGGGCCATTTCCCTGGCCTGGTTATAAACCTCGGCTCTCAGAACCTGTGGTTAAATCAAAGGCAACCGTAAGTTGGCCAGCAAGCCATAAAGACTTCTTTAACGTTGCCTAGTGAACCCAGCTGGATGTAACTTGATACAATAAAAATACCAAAGTGGGCGAGGTTTGGATTCTCTCCGTCAGAGGAATCTTTTGCCCCATGTGAATCTGTGGCTGGAAACAGACACGGATGAGGTGGAACCAAGGTGCCGTTGCTTCTGGAATTCCGATTCCAAATGCTTCTGCAACTCCGACTTCTGGCCAAGAGGACGTCACAAAGCCACAGCAAGGGCCACAAAAACAACAGTGATTTCGCCAGGTGCCACACTGACAGGGTCTAGTACCTGCACACAAGGTAGCTACTTTTCACAACGGAAGGGAGAAGGTGCATTTTGTTTTTCCAGGGGAACCCAGAGACTTTACAGAGCACCTTATGGTTTTCAATGTGCTTTTGTAGATCTTGCTTCATCTTTGGAACAACTCTGTGTGGCAATTAAGAATGAATGTTATCGGGGCGCCTGGGTGGCTCAGTCAGTTAAACGTCTGACTTCGGCTCAGGTCACGATCTCGCAGTTCGTGGGTTCGAGCCCCACATCGGGCTCTGTGCTGACAGCTCGGAGCCTGGAGTCTGCTTCGGATCCTGTGTCTCCCTCTCTCTCTGCCCCTTGCCCGCTGGCACTCTGTATCCCTCTCTCAAAAACACAAGTAAAAACATTTAAAAAAAATTTTTTTTAAAGAATGAATGTTATTGACTCTACGGGAAAACCCTGAAATGACTTGTCCAAGGTCACATGGCTACCACGTGGCAAAAGTGACTCTCCAGGATCCTGAATCTTGTTCGCTTTCCAATATAATGGGTCACCCGAGACCTTTCCATATCAAGGTTTGGCATCTGTGGTTTCTATTTGTGGTCACAACAGCAGCCATGCAGTCTCACTACTGAGTTTATGGTTTTGTAATGGGCTATCTGGTCACAGCACCCGTCGCTGCATTACGACTATCAGTGCACTCTGCGGACACCGGGAAAACAGCCAGACTGTGACGCCTTGCAGACCTTGTAATGATTCGGTCTTCATCCCAACAGCAAGGAGAGGCCGGCCAAGGCTTGGGGGCTGGGCCGCATGTTCATTTTGTTAAATATCATTCAGATTTCTGGGTGTGAAACGGCTCAGAGGAGGTGGTAAGGAGGCTTTTGCAGTAGCCAAGGTGAAAAGCTGGCCAGGGCGTGACAGTGGAGATGCATGAAGACAGACAGACTCGAGAACTATTTTCTGGAGAAACAGGCGTGACGTGATGATTGCAGTTCTAGAAGCTGAGGGGGAGGAGGCTCGGGGAAGACTCCTGGTGTTCCACTTCACACGGCGCGGACATCATTCCACCTACTGAGTTGAGGGTTGTGCGGGGAGGGCACGAGACCCCCAGGAAGCTTCCAGAACCAAGGTTCTCTCTGAGCCCAACCCTGATTTTCATTCCGTGCGCGGGGCCCGAGTGGGGCCCCAGAATCTGAATTTCTAACAAGTTTGCAGGTGATGCTGAGCTGCTGGTGTGCCAACCAGACTTGAGCTGAAGACCAGATTTTGGGAGAAATACCTTGAATTCAGTTCTAATTATGCCCAGTGTGACATAAACTCCTTTCCCTCATTTCATTCTCAAATGAGGTGAACCCTGCCCTCCTCCTTTCCGTTTCAGGAGAAGCATCGTGCTGTCGTGAAGAGCGCCTGGTTCAGAGCTCACAAGTCCTGAGTTCAAGTCCAATCTCTTCCACATCTTCTCGTGATGACCTCATGATAATTATACAACCTTCCTAAAGACCAATTTTCTAATCTATGAGAGGGCTTGCCCACAGTATCTGTGCGCGTGCTTTAACTGTAAAGTGCGCTGTAAAATATCTATCCTCCGTGCACCCCAAGTGGAGAACATCATCACATACCTTCCGCTCTCTGAAGTGCCTTTGGATTGTTCTCACCGTCTAAGGTAGAAACCTCAGAAGGCCACTTATTCATGTCTGTCCCCAGAAAGAGCTGGTTCAGGCTTTGCCCATTTTAGGGGCTTGGTCAACAAATAATATTTTAATTGTCCTAGACATTTAATACACTTTAATACACTGAGTAATGTTTCCGTGTCTCATTTGTAGCTCTTCCTCCGCGTCGTGGCGAACACAGCGCTCCATCTCAGTCTCCAGAACCTTACCCTGGAGCCGTCTTGGTCTGAAGAGCAGCCAGCTCTGTCGTTACCCCGCCCATGCTCCAGGCTCTGAAATTTACCTTTGCAAAGCTCCCATTTTGCCTTAATAGTTATCATTTCAGGGTGAAATACATATAAATACGGACATATGCTTATATATGTAAAACAAATGAAATGTGGCATCAGCTCCAAAAGCGTTACCAACACCAGTTTTGGTCTTCACTATTTGATATTTTGTCTGGGCCTATAGAGCGCGTGAAGTACTGATTATAATACTGAGTCTTTCTCGTTAATTGGATTTGATTTCTAAACTTGCACACTGTGTCTTCACTGGACTCCAGTCCTAATACAGCAAAAGTGCACACACAAATCAGAGGGCCTCAGAAGAGGCCAGGTTTCCCATCTGGATTTCACCACATTTTGAAATTCAGAAAGTTGTGGTGTGGTCTCCCCAGGAATCAGGAGACTATTCTGGAACACAGGGCTTACTTCAACCTTCAGAGGAGGGTGCACAGCCTTGTTACGTGCCAAGGACTTTCCTTAAACAAAAGGAAAAGTGAAATCAAGATAGAACAGAATGTGTTTTTGGAGGGTTGCTTCTAATAACCGATTGGCATTTGCACATGTAAATGATTACAAACCTATCAGGTGACACTGAGCTGTAAAGTGAATCAAAGGACACCCCTTTGCTTTTGTTTCACATACATGACAGCACCTTAAAATTAGAGATAAGAATTATTTCAATAATTTGCCTATCAGTCTGGATCACGTACATCCTAGAAACACGAACGTTTACCTCTGCCAGTAATGAGGATGTCTTTGCCAGTAAGTATCCCATGCAAAGTCAATGAACACGCAGTGTTGTATGTGTGTGCGCTTCTTCCTTTGTCTGACTTTCCTTGGCATTTATGATCAGCCCGACGTCTTTCCTCATGAGAAATGCAGTCATTTAAGATGTTTACCAGACCACGTTCCCCTGGCCACCTGCTCCATCCCTGTAACCTACAGGTCCACCTCACACTTCTCATTCTTTTGTGATTCTCCCTTCTCATTTTGCCCTTTGGGTTTTCCAGATGGCACGTCTAGCACTTCTTTCAGTATTTTGAGAGGACCCTTGCTTGCGACATTGCTTCTCGGTGCACTGTATTTTATAACAGAGTTAAAAATAGTTTAAAAGCTGCGTGGAAGTCACGGTATCAGGCCAAAGCCAAGTTTAATACAAGCCTCCAAACTCACGGGAGCTCAGTGGTCGCCTTAAATTTTTGTGTTTCTGTGTGTACAGGACCTGGGCTTCTGTGAAATGACCCGTCTTAACACCGAGCCCTCGGGATCATGAACAGAGAGATAGTTTGGCATGCGACATGATAGGCTGTGTCTACTCTTGAGCCTAGAATTTGAAAGGTCGGCTCTCAGCCCAGATAGCCTGACCATGACTTAGTGCTTACAATTACTTAAAAATGTTTTCTTTTGTTTTCCTCTCTTCTATGGAAAATTGGTCTTCTGATCACCAAGTCAGCTGATACTTAACAACTATTTTGATATAGAAAATTCTAGTTTCATTCTCACAAAGTCAGGTCTGTTGCCCTTCCCTGCCCCTCTTCTCCCCAAGAACTAATCTACATTTGAAACAGCAGAGAACTTTCTGGTCCAAAAGCTCTGTGTTGTTTGTTTGTTCTGCACTTGGCTTTACTGGTATGATCTACTAGCAATAGGTTCTAGAACATGCCAAGGTAATTGGAACCTGCCAAAGTAACCCTGACATCTAATAATTTACACAATTATGCTTCATTTGAACATCCTTATTAGCAGACTGACCATTAGATTAGTTTTCTTTTGTTATAGTCCCATGACTTTCGGTAGACAATCATGCATATTCTTAAACATACTTTATTCTTCTGAGGCGGTAGTTGCTAAGTTACCCTAGGTTTACTGCTTGTATAAATTGGTACAGCTAAAGAATTTATTTAGTTGCATTTACATTTTATGACTCTCCAAAATAAATGAACTCACTTGCCTTTCTTAGAATTGCTTTAATTATTATCTTTTGAATAATAGGACCTTATGGGACCGATACTCAAACCTTTATCCGGGATCTCTCTGACTTTGCCTCTTCCCTCCCTCCGGAAGGGCTGTGGAAAGTAAGATGACCATTTCACAGACTAGTTGAGTCTTCTTTTCTTTCTTCTCCTTCCTTTTTTCTTTTCTTTTTTTTTTTTTTTTTTTTTTTTTTGTTGTTAAGAGCCTTCCACATACATAGCAGCAATAAAAATATGGGTCTACAATCTGTCATCTGCAATTCAGAAGTCCAAAACACGCTGAAAAACTATTTTTGTGTGTTTGTTTAATTGCCCATTTGTAGGCAAACCCGCCCCGCTCTGAAGCTGTGAGACAGCCACACCTGCCTGGGCAGATGGAGACCCTCGGTCGTAGCGCAGCCTTCGCTCCGTGGGCGTCCACTCGCGCACTGCTGGGCGTGACGGCCGGGCGCTCCCCAGACCCACAGATGTCATGCCAAGCGCAGTACCTGTGCCCTGTATCTTTCCTAATGCCTGAATAAGAAACTTGAACCTGACACACGTCTGACTCCCAGGTTTGGCGTGAGGGTTTATAGGCCCGTTTGGGAAGTGAAACTGACTTTGGGCTTTTCTAGAGTATAATCGTGTTTGATTCACTAGTTTCAGCATAAAGGATGAATTGTAAAAATTTAATCAAGATCAAAATGGTTTCTTGAGCTGTGATGAAATGCTGACTTTGTGTTTTCCTCATGTCGGGAAGGGGTAAAAAATTTCAGGAATATAGAAATTCTAAAATAATGAAGCATTTGCTAAACAATGTGCCCCTGCCCCCAGAGTCAGGATTTTGTCTTTAACCACCAATCTTACCCCCTTTCAAATTAGGCAGTGGAAGTCACCAGTGACCTGAATTCCATTCGAGTCCCCAGGTGAAGTAAGTCATAATTCCAGAAACAACTGAATGTTCAGATCAGGAAAAGAAAGAGGAAAAAAAAATTACCCAAAATGGCTAACACCGAGCTTGGTTGTTTTTTCAGGATAACAGATGTGGGACCAGCCCTGTGTGAAGTTATGAAGGGCGATATTTTACTGCGATCCCCTCCTGACGCTTCTCTCAGCAAAGCCCAAAGCCCCATCTTCCTTCCAGACTAATGTAAGATTTCTCAGCGAGTGACTGACTCTTCCTAAGGTTTATCGCATAATAATGATGTGAACGCAGAGTAAGACCCCGTCTAGGGACATTTACAGGGTAAAAGGAGGCTCTTGGAGTTTTAAAAATGACGTCCTCAAGGAACGAGTCCGTAATGGTGGGGCGACCGGAATCAGGTTGGGTGACGCGGGGAGGGACTTCCAACTGATAACCCAGCAGGCAGCACCCTCCTCTCTTGTTCATCAGATTGCCGCTCTGCATTCTGGGAACACACGCCACCTACTCGTTCTGTTTGTTCCTTCCCCTCTGCATGCCTTTAAAAAATGTATATGGAGTCTACTTAGCTTTGCTTTAATGGGATGCTTAAAAAAAGACCAAGTGAGTGACGAGAAGGGTTTACGGCAGTGGTCAGTAGGGCCAGGGTGCAGGCCGCGGGAGACGAGACGTGTGCTCTTTCCCAAGGGGAAGATGGTTCGGGAACCTGTCTTTCAGGCTTTGCTTCTCCAAAGGTGCGTGGTTAGACAAAGAGGAGACACACAAGAGTAGCCCAGGTGAATACCTGATTTCTGTCATGTCCGATATTCATTTTCATTTGTCCCTCACATGCTAACAGTTTGCCATCTGTATAGTAAGAGCTGCTGTCCAGCCCAACGCCAGGGCGCGCTCACCAGCTCTGGGGCCCCTGCGAACTCGCGTCGCGGTGATGACTCGGGACAGCAAAAGGGCAAAACGTACATAAAAGCAACATAGAACTTTAGAGTAATCGGCTTAGAGATAATATCTTTAAATAGTTTGAGTATATCAGAGGAGCTCTTTTCTTTTGGTGTAATTATTTAGTGGAAAGGAAGTAGGATATCCAGTAATTGGGGAATAGGGAAGAATACTTAATACCACTTTGCTTCAGCGACGACCTTAAGCAGCTATGAAAGAGTCCTATCTTTCTGAATTGTTTTCGTCCACATAGTGGATTTGTGGCATAAGCGTGTAATGACCATCGCTTCATAAAAGAGAGAAGAGACAAAATAATTCCAGTATCGTAAGCAGCAAAGTAGTCATTCGTGCCAATGAGTGCAAAGCCCAAAGAAAACATCGGGAGTGGGGTTGCGTGGAAGGCGTAAGAAGTGTGGACGGCTTCCAGGGGTGAGGACTGATCCCAGCTGATGAGCAGCAAAGAAACAGTCTTAGGAAGAGAAGGGGGTGAATCCAGCCAAAAACCCAAGCGGGCTTCAAAACGAACCAATCCCCAAAGCCTCCTGAGGCGAACGCAGCCCACACACCTGGATTTCATTCTTGTAAGACACAGATTCAACACAACACGTTTAAGGAGGAGAAATTTGGGGCAGGTGGGAATGGAGGGCCTTCTGCAGGGTTTTGTGTTAGCAACGATACGCACTGTGGTGTTTAGGTACATCTCAATGGGGCCATTTTCTACAAATGGCAAACTGTCCTGGTCATTTTTCATAAAGGTGTTAAGTGTGTGTATTTGCTATGCTCTGAAACAGATGACGTCTTAGCTCGGAGAGGTCGCACGTTGAAATCTGATATTATCTTTTATTCATTCTTTCTTTTTTTCATTTTGATTGTTTATCCCTAGACTGGAGATATTTTAAAATGAAAGAGACACAGAATTAGACATTGACCCAGGCGATGAGGAAAAGAAACCTTTCCATATTTTAGAAAACCTGAAGGTGTTACCATAAACCTAACGTTTAGCACCTCCAGAATATAGCCCTTTAATTTGTTTTGCTTTATCAAAATTATACATTCACTTAGATTGTCACAATTGAGCAGTTCTACAGGTTTTGAGGACAATAGTTGCCATTAGTTCTAACCTCACAAGTAGCCACTTTCAATTTTTAGCTATTTATTTTGATATTTATCTATTATTCTGATTTCCCCCCATATTTCTGAATTATATTCCCATATTGCTATACTTTTTTGTTTCTTTTCTTTTTTTTAAGTTTATTTATTTTTGAGAGAGACAGAGACAGAATGCGAGTGGGTTAGGGTCAGAGAGGGAGGGAGACACAGAATCTGAAGCAGGCTCCAGGCTCTGAGCTGTCAGCACAGAGTCCGACGCGGGGCTTGAACTCACGAGCTGTGAGAACATGACCTGAGCCGAAGTCAGATGCTCAACCGATTGAGCCACCCAGGCGCCCCTATATTTTTGTCAACTTTCTGGGTTGAACGTGAGAATTTAGATCGCTCATGTCCACTCCAGATGTGATGGCATTTCCTCCCCAACCTCCGAAAGCAGGTACATTATAACTTAGAGAGAAAATACCCAGTGTCTCCGTGATAATGGCAACATGAACATTACCCGTAACTGAGGCTCATAGTTGCCATGCCTGCCTTCCCTCTTTGTCGAATGTTTTTGTTTGTTTACCCTGGAGATACCAGTGCTCTTATCTGATTATTTATTTTATGTACATATTTACTCTACCAGAAGAACGTTTCCATCATGTGACCTCTGCACTGCATTATTGAGCATGCTATCTAGAGCCTTACCTCCTCCTGATGCAGCTGGGGTGGGTCTCCCCCCGGGCTGGCCACACGGGGGCTATCCAGGGAGTTGTCTCCATCATCACGTCGGAAAATCATTCATCCTGTTCCCTGCGTTGAATCCCACGGCCTTTTGCTGTCTTGGTTTACCACCTGAATTTAGGTGCAGAGCACACAAGTCTCTTCATAGGCAAGAACGCGCAGGAGACGAATCATTGACAGATACGCATCTGGGCTGCACTTGGCTGCTGGTAGCTGAAAATATAACCCTTATGGCAGAGCCAAAGAGTTTAGGGTTTCCTTTGGTTTCCGACTCGGCAGGAGGCGTGGAAGATATTCGGGTGTGGTGCGGTGTCTGCTATGTCATCAAGGTGGTGTATCCACCCCATGTTTCCGTATGTCATCCTGGGCTTTGCCTCTGACCTCAAGTCTGCGATCCAGAGAGAAGGAGCCAAGCTTTCTCGTATGTGTTCGTCCTTCTATTTGGAGGGAAAATACCCTTAGCAGCAGAACTCTGCTCACCTCCCATCAGCAGATTTATGTGACATCAACACTCCTAGGGGCTGTGGTGGTTTTCCGGGCACTCCACTGTCACCAGCAAAACTGTGATTCTGTTGATAAGGAAATGGGGGCAGGGATGTGGTTAATGGGCTCTAAAACACCTTGTCTCTTATTACTTTCTTATTCTTACTCTCCTACTTTATTATTAGTTTACTGGGTAGAAGGCCACATTGGCAATCACTTTCCCTCAGAAGGTTGGAAGTGCTTTCTCTTGGATACTCACACACATAAAAGCTCATCAGACTTCTGGATCCTCAGGCTTTTCATGTGACCTCTCCCCAGCTTTCCAATGTGTTCTGGATTCAGGATTGTGTGTCTCCATGTGGGCTCCTTTGCGACTGTGAATCTGGACCCTCAGTACAGCGTCTTAACCTGTAAGCTCACATCCTCCAGTGGTGGGTATGTTTCCAATTTCGTTCTTGGATAATTTCCTCACTCTCTTTCTTTCTTTCTTTCTTTCTCCTTTCCTGGGTCTCTTATTAGGCAGACGTTGGACTTCCTGCTTGGACCGGCCAACAGGGTTATCCCTTTTCCTTCCACTTTCCATCTTGTCGTCCCACTGTTGTTCTGCTTTCTAGGGATCTCCATAAGACTGTCGTCCAGCCCTTCCACTGGACTCTCTGCACCTGCCATCAAGGGTCAGTATGCAAGGGGTCTTTTTGGTTCTTTGAATTCTCCTCCCTTTCAGATAAATTCTCATTCTTGTTTGAGTAATCTTCCCTTGTCCTGAAAATATCATTTTTTTTGCTTACTTTTCTTCTGTAACTTTTGTTTCCCACAAGTTTCTGAGGTTCTCTTTTCTTTGGTTTCACATCTATTCTTTCTTATTAGAGACTGTTCTTCGACATCTGGCAATCCTTCCCCTCAAAGGCTGATGTGAAGCTGTGTGTAAATGTGTGTGCTTGTCGACACATGAGCTTCCTTGTGGGCTAGTCTGGCTGGGCTACTTCAGCAGGGAAGTTCCACGTGTAATTCTAGTACATTTTTGTCTAGAGAGTCTCATTCTTAGAAAAACTCCTACAAAATTCTCCCTGTGGCATTCAAGCCCATTTGCCACAAGTCTAAGGAGGAAGTCTGGGGATCCACGCTGGGTGTGTGGCCTCGTTGGTGGGACCCGCACCTCGGGCATGACCTGTTCTCCCCATTCCCGTGACTCAGTGACTTCGAGGCACAGGAAGCGGACAACTCCAACATGAATCTAGGAGGCTCGTGTTTGAGGTTAGAGAGCAGCTCCACAGGGTGACCCCCCTATTGGGACAGTTGCCTGACAAATATACAGAGAAATGAGGCCGAATATTTCAAATATGACTGACCTGAAAAATGTCATGATCTATGATAGTTTGATGAATGGTATTTTTTCCTCAAGAAAGGACCCCCCCCCACCCCTTTCTAGGCTGTGAACCAAAGAGTCCTTGGATTCTGGCCTGCCCTCAGCCCCAGGAGTCAGTGCTCTCTGCCTCCTCCATCATTCTGCCTACCACCTCCTAAGGCCCTCGATTCTCCTGGCTTCAGGTGAGCCCTTTCTCTGTCTCCCAGAGGTGTTCTCCACCTCACAAGGATCAGGAAGCCCTTCAGATACTTTTGAGATAGTTCAGTAGGTCGTCTATGAGTAATAAAGACCATGCAGAGGCTCTGAGGAAAGGTCGCTATGGTCTCTATGTTTGTAGTAAAATTAATAATCAAGCAATCGTAAGAGGCTGATCACATGTTCATTCCTGTCTGTTAATCCTGAAGAAATGAGCCTGAGGAGCACTGGAAGAGCCATCTTCTCATATTTAAGTAAAAAACCCGGGAAACACAGAAGAACCTCTGATGGTAGAACACTCACTATTACTCACATGCAGACTCACACATAGCAATATGGATCGCCTCACTTCAGCTAAGCCATCTCCCCACTTCACGTGTTTAGAGCAGAGCTGAGGACAGACTGCAGACATCAAAGTCCTCCCAGTGGCCCCACGAGACAGTGAAACTCCTTACCTTGAAGCTTGAAGCAGAAGAGGGCCTTTCAAACTCTCACTTGGAGTCAGCCTTCTTTTTTTTCGCACACAATTCGGACGAAACTTGTCATCTTATTCTAAAGCTGCATAAATGGGGAGAGAAGAAGTGAACTTCTGTGGGTGAGTATTCGAAGACGGAGACCTACATCACGGACAAGACGACAGGAAACACATTCTGTGATGAAACAGAGCACAAGGCCAGAAGGAGCCACGCACGTATACTCTCTTAGTGGTGCTGTCTCAGATTTGGAGACGTCAGTATGACCTCAGGTTTAGCTTAACACAGACGCAGACTAAGAGACGGAAAAGTAACTGTGGATGTGTGTGTCTCTAGCAGGTAGTATACCTACGTGTGCTTCCTGGTTCTGGCTGCTGAGCGGCCGAAAATCTCGAGCAGCGAGATCACTCAGAAGGCAGAGCTTGGTTTCTGGCACTGTTCTCCTGAAAAAAGGAACTAGGGTTCCTTTGGGGAAATGACCGATTCTAGACACAGGCAGGAAAAAGATAAGGTGAGCCTGGAACATCTTGTAGGTCCAGAGAGAAAGGAAGCGTTCAAATATCACAATTCTGAGGACATGTCAGAGGGACACAGAAGCCATCCTGGAAAACTCCCAATGGCCACAGATGAGAAAATGACTGAGCAAACAAAATAAGTCATCTAGTATCAGATTAAAGCCCAAAATACAAAATAATCATCAGTGAGTTCACACTTATATAAATAAAAGATGAAATAAATGAATGAATGGAGAGGAAACAAAGCTCCCATGCAGGAGAATGTCAGGTAAATTATGTAGACAGACTACCCTCGAGTTAGGAGGAGCAGAAGCCCCCAGCCCTTACATATGGGCTGTGCCTGGAGACTTCCTTCTCAGGAGGACGGGATGGAAGGGGGTACAAGTACCTTTCTTTGGAGAGTTCCGTGAACATGACCTCAGCCGGTGATCAAGGTCAATATCGACAGTCATAAATGGAGACTCTTGATATGGAGCCATGAGGGTGGGACTCTACCTCTGGGGTCTTCCTCCCAGAGACACATACATCATCTGGTCTAACCAGGAGAGAAACATCACACTAGGTCAAATGGAGGGACAGTCTACAAAATATCTGACCGTTACTCCTCAAAACTGTCAAGATCATCAAAAACAAGGAAAGTCTGAGAAATTGTCTCAGTAAGAGCAGCCTCAGGAGATACCACTAAACATGCTATGGGACCCTGGATGGGATGGCAGGACAGAAAAATGAGCTCAGGTAAAAACTAAGGAAATATGAATCAAGTACAAACTTCAGTTAATAAATACTAAGATGTCAGGGGTGCCTTGGTGGCTCAGTCAGTTAAGCATCTGATTCCTTTAATGTTTTTATTTATTTTTGAGATAGAGAGAGACAGAGCATGAGCGGGGTGGGGGGGGGGGGTGCAGAGAGAGAGAGGGAGACACAGAATCCAAAACAGTCTCCAGGCTCCAAGCTGTCGGCACAGACCCCAATGCGGGGCTCGAACCCACAAAGCACGAGATCGTGACCCGAGCCGAAGTCAGATGCCTAACTGACTAAGCCATCCAGGCGCCCTGCATCTTATTCTTGATTTCAACTCAGGTCATGGCGTCACAGTTCGTGGGTTTGAGCCCTACGTTGAGCTCTGCACTGACAGCATGGAGCCTGCTGAGATTCTCTCTCTCCTCTTTGCCCACTCCCCTCAGTTACACACACTCTCTTTCTCTCTCTCAAAATAAGTAAATGAATAAAGTTTACAAAAATAGTAAGATCAATATCGGTTCATTATTTGTGAAAAATTGACCTCTGTAAAATAAATGCTAACAGTGGGAGAATCTAGGGGAGGGGTATGTAGGAAGTCTTTGTACTAAAAAGCTTATTTAAAAAAAGGCGGGGGGGGGGGGGACAGAGCTCCAAATAATGGCCAGTCTGGAGGAAGTCAGCATACGTGCAGCTGTGTTTAAATAATACAGTGCAATGTGAGATCATAAAAGCCTGTTTATAGAGATCAGCGGATCCAGGTTCAATTCTGGGGTAAGCGCTCACTGGTTGCACGTTCTGGCAAACAGCTAGCATTCAAACTCAGTTTCCTTCTATGCAAAATAGGATAATAACAGCATCTACGTCATAGGGTTTTCGGAGCACTAGGTTATTTCATTAATACGAGGTACTTAGTTCTGCTCCTGGAGGTACTTTAAAGCACACACAACCCCGTTCAGGATGGTCTGAGGCTCTCATAAAGGGTGGAATTCTTTGTAAAATGACTTAATCAGAAAGAAGAAAGGTGCAACATCGTGGGAAGTTCCATCGAAAATGTCAAGATACCGGATCCACCCACCTGAGCGCTATGGAGAGACGTGGGGCGCGGGGATGGGGAACAGGCCGTGTAAGTGTGCGCGCACAGGTACTGGAGGTCCTCACAGGGCCCAGGCTTTTGTTTCGTTTTGTTTCTCATCTGATTTATTACCGCATGTGGCTGGGAGCCTAGAAGAGGGTGTCAGAGTTGAGTTTGAGTTCTAGTGTCTGAGGTCAAAGGTTAGCGGCGGCAGAGCCACAGAACCACGAGGTCAAGGTGTCTGCTCACGGGAGGGGTAACCTGTTCCCAGAAAACGGAGCTGCCTCAGATGGCCCTTCCCGAGAATCTGGGGTAACCGAGATACTCCTTCAGGTGACTCAGAACCCTTTAACTAGCGGGTTATTGCTTCCTTGCTATTTCTGTGATACCCCGGCCCTAGTGTCTCAGTGGAGTGGATGGCTGAGTGGCCGGGTGTGGCTCCCGCACTTGTCAAATGCACCCATGCAGGGAGTGGGCTGCTGACCCGACACCAGAGCTCTCCCTTCTAACACTAGGGAGGGAGTTGCAAAATTCCCCTCCAGGTGTGGCCCTGGGTGGGCTGGGTGGGCTGAGGGAGCAGCCCCCAAATGATTCAGGCAGTGACTGGTGACCAGAGGCCCATCCTCTCTAGACTCTGCAGGGACAGCACCAGGCAGTCGTGTGAGAGCCCACCTCACCCCTGCTCAGGATGCCCAGAGCACGTGTGCAGGGCTTCAGGCTGACCACTCCCATCTCATGTTATCTTCGGGCCAGAGCCCCCCTGTCCACAGACGCCTGACCCCTGTCCCCCAGATCTGCAGACAGTCCTGCAGGCCCCCGTCCTGGCTGAACCCCTCACACGGAGAATACATACAGCGGCTCATCCACTTTCCAGGAGCAAAGGCATTAAAGAGACCGAGCCCAAAAAAGCAGCCGGGAAGCCCTTTGATGCCTCCAGTCTCCCTTGAACAATTCCTCTGTTTTTCGGTTTTCCTTTTCATCCACAGCGCACAGGAAGAAGGCGGATGTGGGTTCACTCAGCCTTGCCATTTGCGCACTGGTGCGGGTGCGCGCTGACGCGGGTGCCTCAGAAGAAGGAGACCTGTGAGCCTTTGCAGTGCCCACTTGGGGCCCAGACTCGTTGAGTCTTGAAGGGCGGTGATCCCAGGCCCTAGTGCCAGGGGACGGCCCTGGCTTGTCTCTGGTATCGCCACACCCCCTTCTCTTTATCCGCTGTCCTGGACGGCCTCCCCTTGGGGACTGATTTCACACTGACGCGGGACGGACTGGGGACATGTCCGCCTTGTAGGTCTAGCCTTACCCTGGCCTCACGAGGCCGTGTCCACATGTGCAGTGAGAAGAGTTCTTAGGTTCACGTGCGGTTAAATCTGAAACATGGCTGGTTATAACCCACCTCTCTGTGCTCAACGCTTTCTGAGTACAAGAGAGTAAGAGCTCCCACTCAGGGTGATCATGCCCATGGATGAACCAAAGAGCTTTCAGCCAGGAGAAGGCGGCAGGAGCCGGCCCCACGGACTGGGCAGTGGTTGGGGATGTATTCATGCCGCGGGCCCTGCTGGCCACCTCACGACCCAGCCGGAGTCAGGGAGGCCGAAGGCCCCCAAACACCCCCGACCTGCACGCACAAAGTGGAGAGCGAGCTGTGTGTGGTTGGGCAGATATAAAGTATGTTCCAGAAATGAGGCCAGGAGTCCCAGTAGTGAGTTTAGGGAATGTTCTGGGTCCTCTTTCTTCAGTGGTCTGTCGTGCATGTTCATTCATAAATCTTCAACTGTCTATTTCATTATTTAATAATGACTCACCTATTTATGAAGACATAGTTGACGCGAGGCACAGAATTAGTAATGACTCGATATTTGCGCATATTGTGAAATGATTGGTACGTTCAGTTAACGCCCGTCGCCACACAGAGTTACAGAGTAGTGTTTGCTTGTGATGAGAACTTTGAGGAACTTTGCTCTCTTAGCAACGACTGTAACACAGTCAAGGGTGTCACTGAGCCCCACACCCCGTCCCCTGGGCTGATGTATTCATAAGTGACCACAGCCACCCATTTCGCCAAACTTGCAATGAACTTTTTGGCCGCTGTCACTCAGGATGAAGAGAGAGAGGGAGGAGTGAGGGGTAAAAATGTGCCATAAGAGGGCGTGTTTCGTCAAAGGTCAGTAAATGCCCTTTCCTCGGGACGTGTGTCCATTCAACACAGGTGTCCTGGTGACGTCTCTGGGAAGCCCGTAGGTCGCAGGTCTGCTGAGAAGTATTCACATGGACCTCAAATGTTCGGAGCGTCTGTTCTAACGTCTTCATTGAAAGAAATGTGTATTTACAAAAATGTCAAAGTTGTGTGGAGTCTCCGTACTGGCTGCCCGGCTTCCTCTAATGTTGACGGTGTGTACGAGCGTCAACGGGCCTTGAAACCAGGGCAGTTGACCGTTAGTGCGGATTCGTCAGCTACACCCGTTCATCCTGCGGCACTTTTCTGTCCCAACTTCCAGCCCACACAGCATTTGTCTGTGTCCCCCCGTCCCCGTCAACCGGAGACACTCTCTGTCACCCCTCGTCTCCGCGATCCTGGTGAAAATGAAGGCTGCCCAAGGCCATGACTCACAAGCGTGACTGCAGAAGGCACCTTCCCAGGCCCCAAAGGGAAGCAGAATGTTTCCGTTAGGGCGAAAAGCGTCCCTGTAAATCATCAGTTCTGTTCCCGAGTCCGAGCTTCTGTGTGTGGCGTGCAGGAAGGAGGGAGCTCACGGCCACTGTGCGGTCCCGGGGGCTGGGGGCAAACTTCACCAACAGCTGCAGGAGCCAGGCCCACCTCCTTTTCGTCAGATGCTTCCGATAAAGAACTCCACTAGTTCAGACAATCAACTACCTTTATTGTGTCGGGAGGTGAAAGATCTGGCAAGGCTATGGAGACTCTCGTCAACTGGCGACGAAGTGTAACACCGGAGTTAAAATTGTTGCCACGAAATAAGGCAGTTTTGAGGGAGCCCAGCCTCGTGGAAACCATGTTTGTGCTAAATTAAGAAACCTATGGAAGGGAACTGCATTTGGAATTGGTTGTGGCGTATGTACATTCAATTCACACATCTGCCGAAACACACTATGATATTACACAATAGAAATAGAAAAAGATTTCAAACACATGCACACACAAATGCACACAGGCACACAGGCGCACACACACACACACACATGCACGTGTGTGTGCAAACACACGCAGAGTAAGTGAACTGAAAATGCCTCGCAAATGATAATGATGTTGAATACCGAAGGGAAATTACAACATGGAAATACACAAAAATAGTTTTATTTACGCTATTTCTTTTTTGTTTACAAAAATAGTTTTATTTACGCTATTTCTTTTTTGTTTACAAAAATAGTTTTATTTACGCTATTTCTTTCTTTTTTACAAAAATAGTTTTATTTACGCTATTTCTTTCTTTTTTACAAAAATAGTTTTATTTACGCTATTTCTTTCTTTTTTACAAAAATAGTTTTATTTACGCTATTTCTTTCTTTTTTACAAAAATAGTTTTATTTACGCTATTTCTTTCTTTTTTACAAAAATAGTTTTATTTACGCTATTTCTTTCTTTTTTACAAAAATAGTTTTATTTACGCTATTTCTTTCTTTTTTACAAAAATAGTTTTATTTACGCTATTTCTTTCTTTTTTACAAAAATAGTTTTATTTACGCTATTTCTTTCTTTTTTACAAAAATAGTTTTATTTACGCTATTTCTTTCTTTTTTACAAAAATAGTTTTATTTACGCTATTTCTTTCTTTTTTACAAAAATATTTTTAAGTTTTTAAAGAATTGCTTTGTAAATAAGCGTAGGTCATTTTCGGGAGTGAATAATTTAACAGGACTCTGATTTTTGTTTGGATAAATGCACATTTGGTGAAATATTCAAAATATCCCGAACACTGAAAATTTACCCGATCAGTCTTCTGTTGGAGAAATACATATCAAAGCAGTAGAATCTGTAGGGGCTGGTTTTAGACGTTGTTTACTTTTTATATTTCCTCATTTTTGTGCGTTCATCTGGTTGAACATATCACACAACCCAGAGGCTGTTTGACGCGGGAGGGAGGGAGATACTCAGCATACGTAAAGAACCCGCCATGATGCACAGCACTTGAAACTGTTCAAGTTTCTAATGGTTGCTATTATTAATTTTCCAGGTCTTTATCTAAATAGATGGTATATTCGCGGGATTCAATCAATTGATATTGTCAGTTATGTTCAGTAGAAGCACCAACGGGGAGAGGACAACTTTGCCAAATTGCTTACATATAACTACCTGCAAATTTATACAAATTGCAAAGTGCCTTATTCTCTTCCACATGGCCTAGAGTCCATCCTCTGGACTTTTTATGGTAGTGGTCGCCCGGTGGAATTCTCACTTAGGATGTTGAAACCGTTCTCTTGGCAGGACTCCAGGTGAGATCAAACAATGATCCTTCAGACATGGGTGGGAACAGGTCATGGGAAAACAAGATGGAAGTACTGTCTTGAACATGTAATATTCTTTATTACTATTATTGTTATTACTATTGAACCATATAAATCTTAATGAGCAACCACCTGGAAAATAAAATGGGGTAGAAGCTATGAAAATAAAGGCAGTTTCAGAATTGCTTTCTTAATTGCCTAGACACAGGGATGGAACACGTTTGCCCAGGACACCAGGCCCCAAATCATCATGACTGGGGTCCCCCACCAAAGGGAAGTGGTTGGCAGGAAAACTCCCTCTCTGAGAGCACCCGTCCCCAGGTACCTATCACGTGGACAAGCATAGTGTCTACCCTGCCAGTTAGAGACAGGCGGCATCCGTGAGCAGCGTCCTGAGCCCTCCCGGAGAGGCGTTCTGTCCTATAACCCCAGCACCACCTGCTACTGTGGAGACAGGGACAGAGAAGGGAATTTGAGCATCCATGGATTAGCAGAAACAGAATTATATGTAAGAAAGAAGGGAAACATACCTGTTGTATTTTCTTTCCTATTTTTCTTTACTGAAAGTGTTATATGCCTTGGAGTTAGGCTTCTTGCAACGATAATGACGTTGAAGGAACAAGCACACAGTGTACTTCTAAAAATCAAAGACCGGAGACCCGGTGTAGACTGTCTGGTAGAGGAAGAACCTGGAGAAATGTAGTAACTGCCAGGAAAGGCTGGAGGCAAGCAGAGAAGGGAGAGGCTGCTGAGGGTGACAAGGTTGGGCGGTGAAGCCTCGAAACCCCAGGAGGAAACAGCAGGGCTTTAGAAGGCACAAAAGTTATTTTATTAACAGTGAGAATATTGTAACAAAAGGAAAAATTAATTTTGCTCTGGTCAAAAAGTAGATGAGGAAGAGAGCAAGGAGACACGGACCTGGAGGGGCACAGTGCGCTCAGTCGTCAAGAAAGGCACTGACGTTGGACGGACTCCACTCAGAGCCTGAGAAACAGGGACGACATTAGCATGTGACTGTAAAATCACTACACATAAGAGTCTCTCTATGTCAGGCAGGAGGCTACATGAATATGAGCTAAAGTCTCCATGATTTTTAAGACGTTGTTGCAGTAATTATAAGCGTAACACAAAACCAGTGCTAATATTCGTACTTGGTAATTCCAAATTTTATAGAAAAAGTTATGCAAGATGAAAACCCATTGAAATGAATTAGAAATTCACTTAACATAGTGGAAATTATTGAGAAAATGAAAAAAAAAAACCCTGGAAAACCAAGTTTGTATTTATTGATCTACATCAATAAGTACAGAGAAAAATAAACAGTAAATACCTGGAACAGAATCAAATTATAATTTAACTATAACATATAAAGCCTAAATACCAACAGAAATTACTAAAAATAAAACAAATGTTTTGGCACAAAAAAGATGGAGTCTGGTCATGGGTGAAGTCCATTTCTGTTCCCATTCTCCTTCAATGAAGTTTATCAAATCTACTGAAAAAATTATGGAAAATAAAATATGGGCTGTGTACAGAGACACACAGGCTGTAGAAGACACAGGAACCAGAAATAATTTTTGTACTTGAATATATTCAAATACATGTGGAATCACAATCTTCTATTTCCAAATCTTTTCTTCAACTAATTTTTGACATGTTGTAAATTTTTATTTATTTATCATCCCCTGATTGATTAAAAAAAATCCATAAAACAGTAACTTATGGAACATAAAAACCAGCAAAATAATATTACTCAAGACTGATAACAAACTGGTTAAGCTAAAGAATTTATTCCCTTTACTTTCTTTATATTGTTCCTTTGGTGCTATAAATTGCCTTGGTTTTATTTGCATAAAATGTTTAGGTCTCCTTTTCCAACAAGTGAATCCTCAGGAGATAATTATTTAATTGTGTCCTGGTGGAGGATAAAGGACCAATGTGTTTTTTCTGTTTTCAAAAGGGTAATGTGTCCCCCCCCACCCAAATCTCTGTTCAAATCTCTTAATCTTGAGGAAACATCCCTTCTTGTTTCTGAGCTGTTGAATGTCTCAAGAGGATCTCTATGTATTCTTAAACAGTTTTAAAAGTGTGATTATTCATATATGAAGTCAGAATACCAAATCTTATCGTCAGTGTGGACTACACGTCCTTGAACATATTTCATTTTCTAATGATAATGTGGACCATTATTAGGATGAAAATGTTCTCCAATTTGGGACATCTTTGAGTACTTATTTTATGCCATATCCTATTGTTGGATTTGTAGAGGGTTCAAAGATAAAGCATTTCCCCCCTCTGGGGAGTCAGGCTGGTACAGAGTGGTCTATGGAAAGAGTTAAGCCAAGATATGTCCCCAAAAGATGGCAAGAGAGAGAGAAAGTCCCAAAGAACTTCATGAAATTTGTTCAGGTCCTTGAAGGATGGGTAAGTCCTCTGTCTATAGAGAATTCACTTTCCTCCTTGTTTTCTTTGAAGACTGAAAACCCAGAGGTGAAAAAAGATAAATTAATAAGATGAAGTAGAACTAAAACCATGATTCTGACACCTACTGATAAGCAAAGTCCCTTTTCAGCCTCCTCTCCTTCTGAGTGTGACCTTGCATCAGGATGTTGCACAATGTGGTCACCGGTAAGCCCAGTCCTAGTTATCAATGTCAGGGAGGGTTCTCTGCTCAGGTCATTTTACTTAACTGTTTTGGTTTCCCTATGTGCTTGGGCTTTGCTTGCCAAAGGTACTCAGTGTTCATTCATTCAATGAACACATGCTTATCAGTTCCCACCTGTTGCTATGCTTGGGGGAAGCACTTGGATCCCTCACTGGTTCTGGAAGCTAAGACATGTGTCCACTTGAGAGGATGGGGACAGAATGACTGTCCGCCCCAAGGGCCAGCTTTTAGTCAAGGCAAAGAGTGTGGGGAAGTTTAAAGGAAACATGAGGAACTGGGGAGATTGGTCTGTCCAGATGCAGCTGGAAGAGGAGGAGGAAGGTAGGTCATGGATGTAGGGAAAATACGTGCCGGCTTTCCTCAGGGACAATACACACCTGCAAATGGGGTGACATTGTTAACACACTTGAAGATGACGTGAACCAAGAATTTTCATGTCCAGCAAAGAAGATGCGCGCGAACTTAGGGGAAGAGTTCTCTGGAGTCATTCTTGAGGAGCCTATGAGAAAACGGGCATTGACAAATGGAAGTGGCTGGACGCGGGGCCAAAAGGCTACAGTGATCATTTCCGGTGTGGCTCCTTGAAGAAATAACCCTGAATAAGTGTTAACAAGGAGTGAGTATAGTAGTTAATGGTCGTATCCTTTGACAATGTAACTGTAGTTCAACTATAAAAATTTGAGAGGGAATGAAACAATTAGCTGTAAGAACAATTGTTACTCTTCTCAGTAATTACGTTGGTGGTGGTAATATTTAGTATCGTTATTTTGAAACTAATATGTTTTGGGGAGTAGAGTAAAAAGGAAGTAATTATGAGACATTCTAATTCAATCATTGGCTCAGTCCTTGATGGATGTTCGACATAGAAGAAAGAAGCTAGTGATGTGGGATGTGATATATCTCAAAATATACAAAATAAAAGGCCTACAGTCCTGAATTTGAATTGTAATATCAGTACGAACTCATGAATTCTTTGATCCGTAGCTATGTATTCATTGAAAAAGCCTAGAAAAAATACCAGTCCAATAGCAAAGATTATCCGTAGCATCCAGATGCTGGTCTAGAAATACTTCCCAGTAAAAGACACCGGAGCATCTCAGAACATAGAGCAAGAAGGGTACAAGACGAATCTGGAACATCTTGACACAGCAGACAGAAACAAAGCCATGCAATACTATATGAGTCATACCAAAAAGACACAAGGTTCAACTTGAAGAGGGCTCCACTGGCCAAAGATGAGTCAGCTTTGAGTTTTGAGCTTATTGTTTGAGCTCCAGAAAGGACAGCAGTTATAATATATAAAAACCAATTGAATATATTTAAATCTGCGTGTTAAGAAGAAATTTAGACAAACATAATTGTTCTGTTATAAAGGATGATAGGAAACAAATTAATTATTTTGACAACAGTAAAAAAAAGGGGGGTCAAATGACTTATGCTGCCTTTCCAACTATGTGAAGTGTATCAAGCAATCAAAGAGTAGGTGGAGGGAAGCTTCTCCTTACAAAAATATTTCATCTAATCTAGGAAACAATAAATTACATAATTAGAATATCATCATTTTGCACCTTCACTGTATCTAATCGTCCAGCATTATCGACTAATGACATCACAAAAACACGACCAGAAATTATGTACTTCCTGGTGGGGACCCACAACCCCACCAAAGGCACACCACAGGCATGGAAACTGGCTCTGTTTAAGCCTTGCAGTCCAGAGGTAATTTGCAGGAACTGAGGAGAAGATCGTGTTGCCCTGAACCATGTGTGTGAGGTCAGGAAAACTGTGGAAAGCTCTACATGATAGGAGTAAGTCTGAGGCGGGGTGACGGGCATTAGGACAGAGCATACGGAAAGGCTTTGGGGTGGGGGGTGGTGCTAGAAATGTCCTACTGAGCTGGGCTGGGGTCAACAAGGCTTTTTGTGTTGTAATAATTCAATAAACTCTCCATCCGTTTTCTGTCATGCTTTTATCCTTGCATTTTGTTTTGTAACTTTTAAAAAATGGTTAAAATACAAAGTCATAAAAGACCTATGTGTCAATAATGTTATGTTTGGAGGGAATAAAGATTGAAAGCAAATGGCGTTAGGCTGTACCAGCAAAAGTTACATATATTTTAGAATGTGAGCGATTTCAGATGTGCAGAAAAGTAAAGGAATAAAAGCACGCCAAGCACACATCAACAAACATTACCTAATGTTAACGTGTTGGCATCTGGGTTCCAAGGTTTATTTTTTATTTATTTATTTTTATTTTTTATTTTTTTTAATGTTTACTTATTTTTGAGAGAGAGAGAGAGAGAGAGAGAGCATGAGCAAGGAAGGGGCAGAGACAGAGAGAAACAGAATCCAAAGCAGGCTCCAGGCTCTGAGCTGTCAGCACAGAGCCCGACGTGGGGCTCAAACCCACAAATGGCGAGATCACGACCTGAGCTGAAGTCGGATGCTTAACCAACTGAGCCACCCAGGGCCCCCTGCATTCCAATTTTTAAAAATGTTTGCATTCATCATTGTTTAAATTTGAGTCAAGTTGACACATAATGTTACATTAATGTCAAATGTACAACATAGTGATTCAACTTCTCTGTAGGCTATGCTGAGCTCACGGCAAGTGTAGCCACTGTCTGTCCCCATACGACACTGTTAGAGTCCATTGACCGTATTCCCTTTCATCCCTGTGACTTATCCATTCTGTAACTGGAGACCTGTGCCTCCCTCTCCCCTTCACCTATTCTGTCCACCACTGCGTCCCCCCAGCGGCAACCATCAGCTTGTTCTCTTGAGTCATAGGTCTGATTCTGCTTTTTGTTTATTCATTTGCTGTGGCTTTTAGTTTCCACATATTAGTTACTTCATATGGTATCTGTCTTTTCCCGTCTGACCTACTTAGCATAATGCCCTCTAGGTCCATCCATGTGGTCACAAACAGCAAAATCTCATCCTTTTGATGGTCGCGTAACATTCCATGGTGTATATAGCACATCTGTTTAAAAGTTAGTATCATATTGAATATAGCTAAGTTCTCTTTGTTTCCCTCCAAATTCTCATTCCTTTCCCTCTCTGTGCTCATCCCAGGAGGAAACCGCAACCATCATTTATGGTAACCCCAACAATAATATCCTCCAGTCGTGATGGGACAAGTTCTACGTGCCAAAAAGTTCCCCACATTTTAGATAAATTAATTCTCTGAATACTCAGAACCATCCTGTGAAGTGGATTCTACTATCTCCCTCATTTTGCAGATGGAAACAGAGACATGGGATGGTTACATAACTTGCCTGGGAACTCAGCACTGAGAAGCCAATGCCACACTCAGGCTGTGTGACTATAGAATGCAGACAATGTCCTGGGGCAGCAAGGCCAAGTGGAGAGAAGTGAGGGTGATGACCTAGGCTTCAGACTCTGGGCTTTCTTTTCTTATAGTTCAAATAGTTTTCTATATACACTATTATCTTGTCTGCATTAAATTATATATGTACAATTGAAGTATATGTATGAAGTATCCTTTTTTCTTCTTTTGTCCCGCTCATAAATCAGTTAGGCTCTCTAGCACAAAGTTGAATGTAAAACTATAAAATCTTGGTCAAAACAGTAGACATTTTTAAGACTCTCTTACCTCTCTTGTGATTTTTGGACTACATGTAAGTAATTAAATTGTCTGATATCCTAGCTGTCCACCCCAACTACTCATAAGGTCTTAGTAGAGGTAATAACCTTAGTTTCCTGGTGCCTCTGTTTCCTTAGCTGTGAATATGAATCAGTCAACACTATTTCTAAGATTCTCTTAGTTTAAAAATTCTACAAGTCTTCCGTCACCAACTTTTGTGATTATTGTTGACTGAATAAGTGATGTTCGGTTCTCCTTATTTTTGGTAACTAAAGACGAAAAGTTATAGGACAGCGTAAGGATTCTTAACGTATAAAGACAGATGTCTTACATTTTTTAAAAAAGAAATTGCCAGATTAATGGATTTTATCATTTTTTCCTTTTTTTTTTAAACTTAAATTCAAGTTGGTTAACATACAGTGTAGTCTTGGCTTCAGGAGTAGAACCTCGTAATTCACCTCTTATGTATGACACCCAGTGCCCATCCCAACAAGCGCCCCCCTTAACGCTCATCACCCACCTAGCCCATCCCCCCACCCCCCCCCCTCCAGTAAGTCCCAGTTTATTCTCTGGATTTTATTATTTTTGACCATTTTGGGGGATAACTCATAGAACATGAGTTATGGGTGAGTTACAGGTGTTTAGAAGATGTCTGGGCCCGAGGAGCATAACGTTAATTGCATTAAGGCCAGTTGGCCGAAGGTCACGTGACGTTTCTTTACTCTAGTTATTTACCTGTATTTTCTAATTGGTAAGACTAAACACATAACCTGAAAAGGAAACTAGGAAATAAAACTAAGATGCCTTAGGAATACACACCACATTTTATACATAAGGTGTATATTTTTATATCTCCAAAGTGCTTCCTTTACGATACCAGGTCAGGGGCTCTCGCTTGCTCTCCTCGGTGTGCCCCCCCCCGCCCAGCTCGCTGGTTCTGTGGGCCCTCAGCCCACCTGCCCTCCAGTGTCCACTGTCCCCTCCCGCCCCTGGCTGACGTCCCTTCCCCACCACGCGGCAGCTCCCGATCACGCGGTGCTCCAGAGCGGGGAAGGTGGAGGGGCCAGGCTCTGGGAGGACCTGCCACGTGTCCCCACGGGGTACGTACAAGTGGATCTTGCAGCCCAAAGACGGCTTGCAGCGGCCCTGCTGGCCTCTGGCCTTTGCTCACTCAGCCTTGGCTCCGGGCAGGGCCGCCAGCTGATGCCTGCTCCTGTCTGGGCACTGAGACTTGCACACTTGTCCCAGCACACGTATCCCTCTCTGCACACCGGTGCTGCCCGAAACGTCCCATCCCTGACTCCTCAGGGAACTCGCAGATTGCTCGAGCTGCTCTGGTACCCTCCGAACCCGAGGGGGAAAGGAAGCCCGGAGACCTCGGGAAGGCTCAGATGGGCCCCTGCGGTCCTATTTTGGATGGTGCGTCCGTGTTTGCATGGCTTTGGCCAACAGTGTAAATGTGTCTCTGAGACTCGGGTTTCACGACCGGTGTAGAAGGCCTTCCTTTGAAAGCAGCCTTGTTGCCACATTTGGTTTTAATCTCAAAAGTGTTGACAAGAATAGCACCTACTTTATTTACTGATTTACTAGCTTTATGAGTGATTTGGGGTCTTCCTACAAATTCGTCTTCTGAGAACGAAGATTTTCTGCACCGAAGAAGTTAAGTAAGAAATGCCAGAAAACCTGCAGGTATCCCAAATCTATCTCGGACAATTCCCACCTTATCTTAGTGCGCAAATCTGGGATAATCGTGGCTCCCACAAAAGGGAACAGAGCCTTTTGGATGTGTTAAGTTTGGGTATTTGTTAACTCATACATATCACTTCATAAATATATTTTCCGACTTTCAAATTAAATGAAATAGTGCATGGAAAATATTTCATGAAGTCCTGGGATGGAAGTTTCCTCTCCCCACTGCTGTATTGGACCCAGTTAAAGCGACACAGCAAACTCCATGAGATTTTTCAAACCCGGCTTGAAATCCTCAGTATAGATGATTATATTCAGGTTTGAGTTCATGTCCCAATTGGAGGTCTATCAGCCCATAAATAAATACATCTTCAATTTTCTGCTAACTGAATATTCTTAGGTGTCTTTAAGACAGTGTGATTTTAGTGAAGAGATATCCAAGTTCATTCATGCAGCCTGAAACCCCATCTATAGTGAGTGAAGCTTGGTTTCCCTTGTGAATGTTTCTCTCTCCCTCTCTCTCTTTCCCTCTTTCTCTCTCTCTCCTTCTCCTTTTCTCTCTCCCTCCTTCCACCTCTTACTGTCTCTCTCTCACTAGTAATTATCAACCAGTCACTACCTCTGTAGACTTTAGCTTCCTCAACTATAACATTGATAATCTCTAATGTAGTCTTTTTACTTCTAATTTTCTATAATTCTAGTATCTGTTTATGCTTTTATTTCTTGTTGGAAAGTAACTGCATTAGGGAAATGAGATTCCAGTCGTGTAAGTTGAAGTCCGTTGCCTAAAATAGACAGCCATCTAACGTAAATCTTCCCCTGTCGTGGCCTCTGTAAAACACGGTGACGTTCAGCCCCAGTCTTGGAAATTCTTTTCTGGGGAGACTGAAAGCAGGTTCAAGGAAAAACTGCTCTGCTCACGAATGCGTACATTCAGAAATAGTGCTGAAGAGGCACATCTGAGCCACCCTACTGTAAAACTCGTCATCAATCACAAGAATGTTGTAAGGAGAGGTCTTGGGAAATTTACCTTGGTAAAAGAGACAGAAGAAAACATAATATATGCTGCTGTCCACACTGCGCCTGTGGAAGGTTAGTGAGGGGACGGCAGAGACAGGTGAACAGGAGCTCAGACCCTGAAGCACGAGTTGTGCACGGGTGGCCTGCGATGGCCATGGGGCAGTGACAAGACAGCAGGCCACTCAGGGGACCAGAAATGCAAGGGGGTCAGAAGAAATGGGGTGGACCGAGTTTCTAAAACCCCTGAACTCCTGGAATATCGCACAGCCATCTGTTACATGCAACTGAAGGCATCCAAATAGAACAAAAGTTGTAGGATTGCATAACAACAACTATACACCCACATGGATACCTACAGAAGAGAAGGGGGGACCAGCGAGATTCTGTGGGGCCAGAACAGTGGTGAGGGAGAGCCTTCTCAGGGCTGAGCAAATATTCGCTCATTTTTAGTCAGTAAATATTTACTAATATCTGTATCCATGTGTGAAAGGATACGAGTCATTAGTTATTACCTTGCAAGTCTTCATCCAAGCATTGCTATGGTTACTCTCAACTGGGCAGTTTCCAGCCGACCCATCCCAACCTGAAGATGGGAGAGAAATTTGGTGGATTCTATCTGGGAATCTTGTTGGTGGTCACTGGCCCAAAACATGGTAACTGAACACTTGAAAATTAGCTGATTCCAAGTGTGATGCACTATAATGGTAGAACACACACCAGATTTTAAAAATATGTAAAGATTTTGTAATTATGGCGATGGACGTTAACCAAACTTATTGTGATTGTCTCATAATGTATACAAGCATTGAATCATTGTGCTGTATATCGGAAATTAATACGATGTTATTGTCAACTACACCTCAATAAAAATTTGGAATGACCCGCAAAATATGTAAAACATCTTATTAATATATTTTATATTTTATGTTGATTACACTTTGAAATAATAATATTCTAGATATCGAATTAAATAAAATATATTACTAAAGCTAATTTCAGGGGTGCCTGGGTGACTCAGTCAGTTAAGAGTCCGGCTTTGGCTCAGGTGATGATCTCATGGTTTGTGGGTTCAAGCCCCACATCGGGCTCTGTGTGGACAGCTCGGAGCCTGGAGCCTGCCTCGGATTCTGTGTCTCCCTCTCTCTCTGCCCCTCCCCCACTCATGCTCTGTCTCCCTCTCTGTCAAAAATAAATAAACATTTAAAAAAATTTTTTTAAATAAAAATAAAAAAAACAGAGCACATTCTGATGCGGTGGGCAGGGTGGGGCTCCCCAGAGGGGCAATAGGGCTGGTCCCCACATTGCTTGGATGGCCTCTGTGTGTATTTCAAGAGCAGAACGAGGTGAAAGAGGCATTTTGTTCCATAATTGGGAAACAGGACCCCTGCAGTGTAGACTATTAAAAGATAAAGTAAGAATTGTCCATTATTACAAATTAAAAAGACCACACATCAAAGATATGCTGTTAAGACGTTTTTCCTTGTAAAGTCTCTTCCAGCTTGATATCGTAAAACGGTTGGGAACCGACAGAGCCAAGAAGATTTTGTTTTTTATCAGCCTACTTACCCACTTCAGTCCTGATATGGTTTAGACTCTGGACCACTCTATTCCCTGTCCTAAGCCTGAGGGACTTAGCATAGGCAGCTGGAAGAGGAATAATTATTAGAGCTAAATGCTGTAGGATTTTGGTTGGAGGAGGGCCACCCCATGTGAAAGGTAAGTGGCGTCTTACTAAGTGAGAGGGGCAGTGGCCAGGGGGCAAATAAGCCAGGATTGGGGACGATGGCTGCGGAACACTGAGGGCAATGTGGCCATGTAGACAGGCAAACCCCAGGGGCCTCTGTACCTGAGCATGGCTCCTGCCTTGCAGAACAGGGGTGTGTGTATGTATGTGTGAGTGTATATGTGCACATGTGTCTGTGTGCTGTGTCCATCAGAGCTCTCCAGCTCTAGAAAAGGAAACCAATTGGCACATTTAACCAGAAAAGGGGATTTTTTTTTAAATATTATGCTTTTTTTTTTAATTTTTTTTTCAACGTTTATTTATTTTTGGGACAGAGAGAGACAGAGCATGAACCGGGGAGGGGCAGAGAGAGAGGGAGACACAGAATCAGAAACAGGCTCCAGGCTCCGAGCCATCAGCCCAGAGCCCGACGCGGGGCTCGAACTCACGGACCGCGAGATCGTGACCTGGCTGAAGTCGGACGCTTAACCGACTGCGCCACCCAGGCGCCCCGAAAAGGGGATTTTTAACAAGATATTGGGAGTTCTCCAAGTGCCCAGGACTGTAGGACAAAGAGAGAAGGCTGAGCCACCCTGGCGGTGCCCAGAGGGCACAGCTCCACGGCTCACCCAGAGCGTCCCCACCATGTTCTCCACACTCCACACCTGCCTCCTCAGCCGGGAGCTTCAGCCCCCTGCATCACCATCCCATCCCCGGGGCTAGACTCACAGAGAGGGAAATTCCTCAAGGAAAGATGGAAATGGAGCAAACACCCACTATTTCTTTCTTTTGCTGCCCGATGTCAGTACCCATCCCTGAAAGGTACGTGTGTACTCTGATGTAATTATCTCATGATCAAGAACGCTCTGTCCTCTTAAGGAAGGAATGACCCCTACTTTTGTGTCAGTTCCTGACCCAGGATCTCTCAGTGCTGTTCACTCCTGTGGTTTTCGGCCCCAATTCTGTGTCGGTATTCTGTGCGCCATAGACCACCGATATAGTAAAATCACGTGAGAGAGGACAGAGAAGGTTGATTCCATCTTATAAAGTGTATGTGACAAAGCAAGGAGGAGACACGCAGTTAGATGTTCTGCTCCCTTTGTGCACGCTGATATTCGTGATCCCCCACTGCCCTGCTGCCCAGCAGAGCCAGGGATGCACCTGAGAGAATGCCCCAGATGCCTTTGCGAGAGGTGGGGTCCTGAGTGTCTCTGGTCTTCCTTTACTGCAACCAGTGAACCTTGCATGACCGGAAGATGCCCAGAAACCCCCTTCTTCCTTTCACATTTCTTTCTCACCTCCTTGCTGTACTCCCAAATAATCAGGATTGATCCCCTCAGCCAACACCATACACCCTACATGGCCTGTTCCCCCAGTAACAGCAGAACTGAGAAAGAGAAAGCAGAGAGTAGAGAGAAAAGCATCATGCCCTTCTGTTGCTAGACAAAACCTAGAAGGTCCCAGACATGTAGATGCCCATAACTTTAGAAGGTACAGGACCCTGTGTTTTTCACTGCATTTGCCTGATGGTCTCAAGTGAGCCTCCATCATGCCAAGAAATCTCGAGTGAGAGATACTCATACCTTAGGTCCTTCCAACATGTCACTGTTGCCACAGTGACAGGCTTTACAGCCAGCTTGACAGAAGAGGATTCTGTTTCCTGAAAATACGAAGAATTAATTAAACCTGAGACAAGATGGGAAAGATATACTGTTGGTCCCAGTACAGGAAGGAAAACTCTCCTGGCCTTGTCTCTTATTGGAATAAACTACATTTCCCTGTGGTCGGAGCTGTGTTGGTCTGCTAGAATAGAGACATCACGCCCCTGGCTGGAGCTTGTGGTGAGTTACCACCATTCTCCAGGAGCCCTGCCTTGCTCACCAGCTGCACCAGTAAATGAAAGGGGACAAGATGAGAAGCCCTTCATTGCATCTCTGAAGACTTTGTTGGTGACACTAATGTGTGATTTTTCCAGTAATGCCCCATGCTTTGGTTTCCTCTGTTGATAGTCCTTTTTTTTTTAAATTTTCTTTAACGTTTATTTATTTTTGAGACAGAGAGAGACAGAGCATGAATGGGGGAGGGGCAGAGAGAGAGGGAGACATAGAATCGGAAACAGGCTCCAGGCTCCGAGCCATCAGCCCAGAGCCCAATGCGGGGCTTGAACTCACGGACCGTGAGATCGTGACCTGAGTTGAAGTCGGACACTTAACTGACTGAGCCACCCAGGGCCCCCCCCCCCGATAGTCCTTTTATTATGGCTCTAAGGTACAGATTCTGCCAATTGTTGAATATGCATTTTTTATCTCTACCCTTAGGAATTTGGGGGAAACATAGGGAGAGTTTAAGTCCTCACTGACCTAATGTATCACCAGCCCCTTTCCCCGTAAGACCCCACTTTACCTTGTAAGCCAAATGATATTTTGGGTTCCCAGGAGCTAGGGGAAGCTAGTGTCCAATGATGCCTATAATTTCTCTGACAAACGGCTACAGGTCGTCTGAGAAAGGATCATTTATTTTCATGATATTACCGCAAGGTCTTTCTTCAAAGACATCCTTCATTCTCAATGCCCTGGGTCTGGGAATCTACTAATTTCCAGGATCAGGTGAAGGATGCCGAATCTTCATGGTGGCGCTCACGTCAGACCCCTGTTTACAGATACCAAGTCTCTTCAGTTCTGCAAATCAGACACGATCACTGTGTGCCACCTTCTTTCTCAGTCCAGTGGATCATCCCACACGGCCACAGTGGAGAATTTAATTGTTTTGACACCAGGTACCATGAGTAGCAAATTCCCATCTTGCTAGACGCTCTCTACCATGAAGTAATGAATCTTGATTTCTCCCATTTATCCTATTTTGACTTGTCTGCCACATGCCAAGTACCAATATGTGTGTTACTCAGTGTACTTGTTCACGTGAATATGATGCTGACTTGAGCAGAAAGACAGAACTGTCAGGACAGTTGGAATGCCAGACTTGGAGGCTAGCTTGTTGGCAGCAAAGCTTAAAAATATGCAGCAGAGCCGGTCCAGTTAGGACACTGACGTCACCACCATAGCACAAGACACTGACATTCCTCTCCATGAATTGATTAATCAATTAATTAATTGTGCTAAACTGCCACCATTATCATGAAAGGGGTTTGGAAGGCCAAGCTTCTTTGTGCAACCAACTCAAGATTCAAACTTTAAGATGGGCTCATGGTAATGGTAGGTCACGGGTCATGTGCCCATAACGTCACTGTAAGGGAAGTCGGGAAAAAATACCGGGTAATGTTAGTATCTGTAGTAAGAGGCAGCTCTTACCTACTAAGGATATCCAAATGTCGGGGAGGAACTGAATATTGGGAGGAGATTCAGATGTTGGAAACTCAAAGAGAATGAGATGTTTGCTGCAGTGAAGACGAGGGGATTTGGTATATTTTCCTCTTGTTTATCCTTAGTATCTTCCTGCACCCAAGGGTTTTCTAGATTCTCTTTTCCTACAGATTTCAGTACAAAAAGGATGCTAGACATACATGATACTTATTACTGTTTTCAGTACAATGAAGAATAATTCAATTCCAAATAAGGTAAATGGTCTAAGATGCATCTTTCTTAATTTAGTGATGAGGCCCATTCGTGAATTGGAGAATCTATCACAGAGCAAGAAACATGTGCCTTGCGTGGCACAATCACCATGTGCTCAGAAGCTCAGAAGCCTATGTTCCTTTCCTCAAATATCTTGGATAGGTGTTGATGTATTAAACATATGATTACAGGTCAGAAAATGTGATATAAAGACTCCAGGTGTGAGAGAATTCAGAGAGTGGGGATCAGGAAAGTACTTGTTTTATAAAATCGTAGCTCATTTTCTTTAAATTATGAACTTGGGTATGAAATAAATATATTTTACAGATTATCCTAGTTTGTTGGCTCTAATCACCTAACTCTTAAATTCTTGACACTCTCTTAGATCTAAGAATTACATTTGATGCAATTAATAACTCTATATTTTGCCCTAAAATGACCAGCTCCATAAAGTCAGGCCAAGGGGTCTGAATATGAATGCTTTAGAATCCTATTTGTTCAGACTCTTCCAATATCTGTTAACTTGCATTAGAACAGTCAACCCAAGGCAGATTCAAGAGTCTCACCAAGGTCATGGCCTGTCTGATCCAACCTCCATCTGCCTATAACTATCCTTGATGCACCAACTCTTTGTGCCACGACCCCCAGATTTCTTTCTCACTCCTGTCTTTCAAGTAAATCACCTTCACTTTATTTCTTTTTACTGTTTGACATTGAGCATTCTATAGGTGTATTGACTGATTACAGCTAATTCCCTGCACTGAAGGTGGGTTTCCCATCTTTATCATTGTTTGATACATTACTACAGTAGCTCTTACCTCATATAAGTCTAATTTGGAAAGCCCAACCATCAGTGGAGTGGGGGGCTATCTCGTGCCTAGTTTGCATGGCATACACGTGGGCGTGGTGGTGTCTAGGCTCCAGGTTTTAACTATATGCTACCCAGGTGTGATGATTTGTCCTGTTTGCTACTGTCCTGAGTTAGTCCAAGGCTCCCTTTTATACCGCACCATTCCGTCACTGATGCAAGTGTAGGTCTGAAGAAAATTTAAGAAGATCCTGTAGAACAATGTCATGAACTTCCTGTACCAAGATTCAGAAAGGTTATCCTCATGCTTTCCATGGAGATCTGGTCCCCACTCCTTTGCCTTGGTGTGAAACATGGCATCTGAACAGATGCAAAGGCCCCTGTAGATACATATCATGTTGAGAGCAGACTCCGGCCACAAGTCCAGACATCCGCTCACTGTTGGTTGGCAAGTTCAGGACATGCAGCCGATAGTTGGAGCCCAGCCTACCATACGGCGTGCCTTCCTAGTGCACAGCCTACCATACAGTGTGTGTTCATAGTTCAAGCCACAAGTGCACCTGGAGTTTATTTTCTTTGTGTTAAATCGGAGGACATGCCAATTAAAAGGGAACACATATGTATTTTCTCAGAAAGTAGTTAATTGATGAGCTACTAATTAATCAGTTCATAAGATAATATGAATAAGCTGCATTTCCTCATATAGAAAGCCAACAAACATCCAAGGGCAACATACTATATTAGAAATAATTTAAGGAAGTGTCTGATAGATCACTGGAAGCGAAAATGATGCGTTGCATGGTTTAATCATGAACTACGGTAAGAGCTCCAACCTGAATAGCCTTTTGGGGTACTCCCCATCCTGATGTGTCCTAAGGGTTTTATTTACTTCACCGGCCTGCAGAGTACCAGGTTTCCATGTACGAAGTGGACCCACGATGTAACTGCAGAGTGCAGACGGAAGCACTGCTTGGCAGCTCCATGATCTGTGTGCATTCTCCTTCTTTTAAGCCACCTGAGTGCTGGCATGTCAGGCTCTGGAGTCCTCAGAGGATGGAGGCAGGAGCCAGACTCTGGCCGGGCCCCCCTTGTCAGTGAGATGTGGTGGGGCTGCAGGCTCTGGCTGCGTGGTGAGGGGTAGGCGCTCCCTCCCTGCACAGCCCAGAGGTTCCTGAACTTCGTGGCCAACAGTAGATGCCACACTCGTTGACCCTGGGGCCTGTCCTGTCAGTGAGATACACCTGCAGCTTCAGGTAACCACAAGTGGTTGAAACAATATCATGCCTCTGCGTGCACGTGCGCGTATGTGTGAGTGTGCACATGTTTGTGCACAAAGGCTTACATGGGTGCAGGCGTCCTGTATCCGATAGACGGTGTATTTTCACGGACATGTACATATGTCTAAGGAACATATTCACGTATATAAGTCTGTGATTTAAAACACCATGCCTTAGTATCATTTAGAGATTTATTTCCTTCTTACTATAAGATAAGATACTTGGGGTTAAATTATAACTAAGAAAACTGAACCCAGTGCCAACACAGCTGAGCTAAGGCAGAGAAACACAGAAGTGTGTGTCTGTGTGTAGGCACACACATTTATTCTTTTCATTTGGACCTTATTTTTTAAAAGCATATTTGGGAGTATTTTAAAGTAATAATAGATTGTATATTCAAACTCTTAAAAATAGTGCAGCAGAGTTCACTATTTGACCACAACACACAAATTTTCTGTACATTTTATTCTGCTTACTTCTTTTAGAGAAATGCTTTGTCCTCTGTAAAATGGAAGCATTCCATAGTGCTACGTCTAGCTCTCTGGCCATTCTGGAGTCCTCCTTTCCTCGGTAGTGACCACGCAACCTGAAGAAGTGTCCCTTACAGGCGGCTGCTTGTGTCTGGGGAGCTCAGGATCAGTGTCTGAGACACAGGAGAATGCATGCTCCCATTTTTTTTCCACTGACTGTAAATGATTCCTATTCTTTGCTCCACAGAACATCCGATGTGCTGCCCAATCAGCTAAAAAAGCTGCGCAGACGTCATTAGTTCTGTGTGTGCGTGTGTGTGTGTGTGTGTGTGAGAGAGAGAGAGAGAGAGAGAGGGAGAGAGAGGGAGAGAGAGAGGGAGAGAGGGAGAGAGGGAGAGAGAGAGGGGAGCCGGCAGCTGCTTTGCCTCGTGCCGAGTGGAGTCTCCATTAGGGCAGCTCTATTGATTTCTGATTCGCACTGCAGCAACAGGGCAGGGGTGCGGGAGAGAAAAGATCACATCTGAGAGATAAGCATCACTAACGGCAAAAATAAGTACACACACACACACAGCACACTCATCACGCATCTGTTACCAAAAGGAATCGAGAAGGGAAATTAAGACAGCAAAATTGAAAGATTATTATAACTTAGAAAAATGTATAATAAAAATAAAGTATAATGAATTCAGGAAAACCCTTGGTTCTAATTTTTAAGCCATTTTTTTAATGAGAGATGATCATGTTCTGATTTCCAGAATGCCTTAAAAAAACAGGAAAATTGGACAGAGATGCTGGAAAGTATAGCTTCTTTGAGGGCAGTCTTGAAGCTCTGCCTGAGAATTATGAAAAAAGGTCAGAGATTTATTTTTATTAAATTTGTTAGATTATTGTATCAGTTAGTCAGCTTTCGTTTTCCTGTTTTGGATGCTTTGTGCTGCAGAATATCTGGGATACAGTAGCAGGTGGGTTGCAAAGCCTTGAAACAGAAATAGGTTGCATTTCAGAGTCCAACTGTGAGCCTGTGAAGCAGCGAGCTCTCTCTCAAGGTCTGTTGCCTCAGATTTGGTTAGAAATGATTGTATCTAGGTGTAGGATGGTGACTTGGTCTTTCAGACGGCTTGAGTTCATAACTGGCCCTTTTACCCTAAGACTTATCAACCACCTCCCTCCCCCGAAGAATGACGGAGGTAAGTGCAGCTTTACCATAATGGTGCTGTCAGGCAGGCAGTCTGCATGTGAGCAGCGGAAAATCAGAAGAACCGAAGAATCCATTCCCATCCCCCACCCCCGACCACGCACACGCGCACACACACACACCCACACACACACACATACTCCAACACCAGTCGGTTAAGGGGAAAAAGGGCGATACCTTTTTAAAAAACGAAAGGCAGTAAGCCATTATTAGCAAGAGCTATATTGAGCATGCTTGCCAGACAGGCAGCAAAGCCAAGCTCCAGTTCCGCCCAGACATGTGCCTTGCCATTTTCATTTTAATCAGCCTGCTCAGGATGGCTGCTGATTCATTTTGCAGGATGTCCCCCTGGGAGCCAAGGTGGAAGCCTGAAGCAAGCTGCTACTGCATCAATGCAGGACAGCACATCAGACAGGGAGAGTGGGGGAGGAGGAGGCGGGAGATTCCACATTCCAAATTTCAACATGGCTATTTAAACATCCTTCCCGAAAGCAAGTCCACTACAGAAAAGATAATGAAACGAAAATAAAGAAAAGATATGTCACATTGTCATTCCATTACCAAACCACCCCCCTCCGATCACACACACACACACACACACACATGCGCGCGTGCATTTCCACAGCATGCCTTGAAATTCTAGTTTTCTTCATGGTCAGTGCAAACTGCAGTGTGTGTGTGTGTGTGTGTGTGTGTGTGTGTGTGTTTACCTGGTAACTAGCTGGGGTGGTACACCTGATTTAGCTGGAGACTTTGATTTGTGGGATTGACAACCTTATTATGCAGTGAGCTTATTATTGATATTATTCTGCTCTCGGTTGCCATGGCCACCTTGTGAGAGACATTCAATTTTCTCTCTTCCATCATCATTATCTATGAGGCCATCTGTTGTGGAAAATGAATTCAGCCTCATTTGCATGACTGATAAGCAATTTTTTTTTTTATCTATTTAACAGAAGGTCATATGCCGGGGATTTGGAGCTCGTGAAAAAAAAAATGTGGAGGAAAAAAAAGCATATCGAGAGCATGAGTGGGAGTGTGTGCATCAGGGGACGCATGTGGAAGTGAAACAGATCCCTCAGGCCTGCGAGCCGATCGCACTGCATTTGTCAGTCCTGCCCGGGCGACATTTTTTCCCTAAGCTACCGCACACTAAGCAGTGAGAGAGCTTTCCTCGCAGTCTTCTTGAAGCCCCCTGATTTTTTTACTTATTGTTGGTGGGTGTATTTCATTTTATGCTTTATTCCCTGGACTATGGGTTATGATGTCAATATTCACTGGAGACAAAAAGCAACCTTTTCTGCATCTCGGTGGTAGGCATATTCCTCTCTTCCTTTCAGACCGGTGGTGGAAAGGGGTTTTCTTTTCTTTGGGTGTCTGTTGAGCCAGCACAGTTACCAGCAGTGAGTTTGTCTTGAACTTGTGAGCGGCTGTGGTCATGTCGTGAGGTATGTGGTCTTCGTTAGGTGAATTCTGTGGACTCGGTGGACAGCGGACGTGTTTCCGTGGTCCGGAGCCTCGTGCTGCAGTGCCCATTGTTTGCTCCTTTTTAAAGTTATTTTTACAGCATGGCTGGGAGCTGCAATGTTCCAGGTCTAGAGAGTGCGTAATCCACAGAAGTCTCTCTTTACGGCAAAATGGGTATTGAGATGCATGCCTTAACTGTGGTGTTGTTTATTAAAAAAAAAAAAAAAAAAAAAAAAAACAAAAAACAAACTTGCTGCATGACGATCCTTGGAGGATTTGCGGGCACTGAAGCCAGAACTTCACAGAGACTTTACTGGGTTACTTTACATTGCAAATAAAGCATAGCATTTTTACAGAGGCTGTTAAAACATGAGATGTCCTTGCTGTGATGTTACATTTGCCTAGATGGTAAGAAAGTTGGCTTATATTGTTTAAACTCAGAAACTCGAAGATTTTTAACTATAGCCTGAATGTTTGAAGTTCATAATGATGAAACATTGTTTCAATTATAACAGAAATATGTCTTCTAAAGCAACTTAAATTAATAAACTGGACGTTCAAATTGCACACTTTAATTTCAAGATAGGTCACAATAAAGAAATAAATATATATGCAAATATTCACATGATAGTTATTTATTCAAAATATAGAGCACTGATTTTGAAGTTAGTACGAAACTAGACATGACAATTTTTTATGTTACTAACACTATATAATCTATAGAATTTTTAAGTTATTTATTTACTTAGGGTAAAAATATTTTTATAGGAGCTTTTTGGCTTAAGTGTATTTTACTGCACAAAATTAACTTCATAGAGAAAAGCACCCTACCACCACCCTTATAGGCATAAGGGAGTCTTTCTAATTGTTCAAGTTCATAAAAGTTATGTTGCTTTCTAACTGATACAGATAAAAATGTGATCACCTTTAAAAAAATGGTTTGCACAGTATTTCTTTTTGAAAAACAGTTCCATTGCATTCCTGTAAGTTTTCACCTCTCAAGAACTTTGAATACAAAGTGTTGATTGTATATTACATGCACTACCAAGTGACACATCCTAGAAAAATGGAAGTTTATTTTTTCTAATTGATGTGGAAGAAAGTGTATTATTCTATGATCTTGAGTACAATAAGTTCATTGGTTAAAGTTCTCCTTAAAGTTGAACTGTGGTTACATATTTTCTGTATTAGAGACAATAGACCATGGCTGATGTGTTTGTAAGATAGTTTTTTACTTGATGGCACTTCTTTTAAAACTCTTGCTACAGTAGCACAGACTACTCATAAGCACTAGCGGCTGTTATATAATCCCTCCTTTTTAAATCAGCCATTTTTTAAATATATTTTAGCTTGAGTATTAGAGAAATGATTTCATTTTAAATATTAATTTCACACTTAGAAAGTTCAAAACAACAAAAGCCTGATAGTTTGTGAGGATTATTTAAAGTGACATCACTTTTCTCAGGGGACTGTAGTTAAGGCACAGTAGCGTGATACCTGCATCTATATTATAAGATGAAGGATTATGCTGTTGCCTTTTGATCAGTACATGTAGCCTTCAGATTTGTAAAGCAGAATTGTCAACTTCTGAGAAACCTAGGAGGTAGCATAGTTGATTTTTCCCTCCCCCCCCCAAAAAAAAAGTTAATTACCAATCTTGGTTGGATTCTTCCTTGCCTCCCTGACATTTGACTGCTGCTAATTCACTGATTAATCTCATTAATGTGATTATAGTGGGATTTGGAGCTGGCTGCCATTGTTCTGTAGACAGTGCTATTCAGCCTGAGCACTTTGCCACCTCATTCAGTTTTGCTGTGATTTTTCAAAGGCTGGTTGAGTGAGCTATTGTGAGCAAGGCTCCTCTCCCTTTCCCTTTCAGCACCGGGAGCTGTCCGCTGCTGATAGCAATTACATTCAGCGGTGACTGACTTCCTACTAGTTTACTGGCAATGTGAAAATGGCTTACTTTCATCACCTTAATGATTGTGCTCCTTGAGGAAGAAGCAGGAGCAGCCTTTACGGTCACAATTGGGTGTTCTGAAGATGGTGGCAGAAAGGATATGCAATCTCAGTATTTTATTTTGCACATAAAAATTTTACCCTACTTTCCAAATCACCAAACATGATTTCATTAGAATTACGTGCATATGTACAACTGTGAGTGGAAAAACTATAAACACTAGGTAGACATGTTTTTTCAAGTGGAAAATATTTTTGTAATAGAAATTTATGTAATAATTGATAAAATTTTATTTTCGGAACCATGAACTAGGATTATCAAGATGAACCAGTAAGGCAATAAATAAGTGCACGTAAAACATAAATTGCAACTTCTCTTGAGCTAAACTTGCATCCTCCAGTAAAACTTAGGCTGATTTCATACATGTGAAGCTGACATCAAAGTTGAAGGCCCAATAATTTGTGACCGTGGATGTGTGATGTACCAAAATCCCTGAAGGAATGAAAGCACTTAATTTCCTTTTGGGTTATAAAAACAGCACAAGCATGATTTTAGGAAAATGTGAGCATTTTTAGAAAAGGAGCCTCTTCAGTGTATGGTTTTCATTGTTCCTGATGTGTTTTCACGTAGCTTATTTATTTTTTACTGTCTTGAAAATATTTATGTTTCATGGCTTACTACTGAATGCACCTGATGTTTTATGTCTGTTTTCTATGCCAATTTTCAATACATTAGGGAGAAGAAATAACTTATTTTTGCAACTTCAAGGTTTTTTAAAGTTTCTCTATTCGTTAAAACTATACTTGAAATTTAGAGTCAGTAATATGACTATTTGTTGATTTGCTTTTAGAAACACCTCACATGTGTGATTTAAAAATCCAAACCAGTCCTCTGTGAAAAAATTATTCTGTTGCCTAAATAATATTTTCAGAGTCATATGGGTAGATTTCCAACTCTACCTGTAAGATAATCTAATTTGAGGGAGAGGTATTGTTTAAGAAACACAGTATATCACCTAAAATACTTTGTTTACTTATTTCATATTTTAATGGCTATCTTTTTAACTTCAAACAACTTAACATTTTAATTACCCTTAAATATTTTATATCAAGAAACCCACTTAGTGTGCTAAGAGGGATTAGCAAGGCGCTTTTCGGTAAAGACCGCCCTGCCCTGACATTGAAGTGTGGCCCATCTGGCTGTCCCCTTGAGTTCAGGGCTACAATTCCAATCAATAACCAGGTTTTCAACTGCATCTACTACCTAGCCATAAAGTCTGCCTTGACACAAAGTCCCACCAGAAGTCTGTCCAGGAAGCAAATGAATGCAGATTCAGAAAGAAAGATCTTTATTTTTGGTAAATTCTTATAATTAAATTACTTCATATCATAATTTCATTGCAATAGTATTATTTGTTTTCTTTCAAATTTTTAAAAGAGCCCTTTTCACAAATGTCTTCTTTTTGTCTTCTTTGAAAATATGTGTAGCATTCCTTAGAAAGGAGTAACAGAGGCTAAACTTGAACAAGACTTGCAAATGATTAACATATTTTTCAGCACGCCAGCTAAGTTTCATCAAACCACATTCTTTACCACAACCCTACACCTGGCACTGATCTATGTTTATTCCAAATTAAACTAAAGAGAAAAGATATTACAAACTTTAAGTTGTGTGTGTGCATAAAATTATTTTTTAAATTCTATTTTGCACTGGTGGGGGTAAATTGTATCCAAATATCATGTGTGGCTGATATTTAAAGAAAGGATATTTTTTTTAAATTGGCACATACCACAAATTAGAAATCTTGTCTACAATGATCATAACTTGTACAAGAAATAATATTAAACTCTCTACTTTTGTAGTAATCTATTGTATGATTTTTCTGATATCAGATTATTTTAAGGTAGCAGCTATACATTTTCCATGAGTAGGCTGTATTTCAATGCAACATGGTTTCATTTTGGAGTATGCTTTGTGTCCTGTCCTCTCTCTCCCTCTCTCTCTCTCTCTCTCTCTCTCCCTCCCTCCCTCCCTCTCTCTCCCTGCCTCTCCCTCTCCCTCCCTCTCCCCCTCCCTCTCCCCCTCCCTCTTCCTCTCTCTGTAACTCTGTTCCTGTTTGTCTGTTTTTGCCTCCCTCTCTTCTCTCTGTGTCTCTCTCACACCTGCATTGTTCAAGCATACACAATGATTTTTCTATGCCTGTTTTCACAATGAAACTGTTTTAAGCTTTGACATCATAATGAGTCCTCAGGGTATCTGCAGAAGTAATCAGAGATGGCAGAGAAAATGTAAGCCAGGTGTTATAAAAGTAGGAAGAACGCACAAATGCCTATTTATTATGTGAAGAAATACTGATAAGCATTGCTGTGTCGGGCTGTTCTCTTGGAAAATTTTTCCTAAAATGTATCTCTTTAAAAAAAAATCCTTACTCCCCACGTGGTGATTATTGGAAAAGTTGGGAGGGGGAGGAAAATATTTTAGTCTCAGTGAAAGGGGTGTTGTGCTGTGAGAAGGCAGAATGGTACAGGATATTCTCCTAAAGCATCTCTAGCTCTCGCACTGCAGTGATTTCCAGCAGGGCTGGGTGGGAAGGGAACTGTAGCCTGTGTAGGAACCAGTGTGTCTGGTCTCAACACGTCAGGCAAGAGGCTCGGGATTTAGGGGAATCACCTCTGAAAGCTAGAATAAGGTGTTCTTGGGAACTTCAGACTTCTGCACTGCCCACCCCCCACCCCCACCCCGACGGAAGCCACAGTCAGCATTGTGTTCTGTGGAAAGCCTGCAGTGGTTTATCACTGGTGGTGGTTCTGCCCCAGACTCTCCGTCTACACAGTGAGCTGACAGTGACAGCGCTGGAGGGTAGGGGCGGATGGAGCGGGGATGTATAGGGAGACGCGATCAACACGTGCCATGGGCTCTCCACAGCAGAAATAGCCCTGCATGTGTAGAGAAATAGACTGCGGAACGGGATCTCTCGATGGCCACCAACTCTTCTGCGAAAAGGTATCGCTTTCTCTCTATTTCAAGGCTGCATATGATTTATCTGCTCGTTGCAACTTCCAGCTCTTTAGAATTATTTCATCTGATCTCCCCAGCAAACGGTTGTTTCCCTCCCTACCTGTCAGTTCTTATTTGATGACAGATCACAGCACTTCTTAAAATCGCCTGGTTTGGTGTGCAAATGAGCCAAGAATGGGCTCCTTCTCCAAGAGAGCTAGACCTCCGGTATCACATCATCGTGGGCAGGCCCCCAGATACCTGTGTGCTGCTGGGTTGTCATTAAACAGAAGTCTGTGTCTGCAAGGCTAGCGTCCAGGGGGAGGAGTGGGAGGTGCTAAGTAGCCTTTGTGATTTAATGTGGACTTTCGTAGTGGTGAGTGTTATAACAGAGGTCTGCAGACAGCGCGGTGGTATAGTTACTGCTGGACTAAAGCTTTATTGCTTGACCCAAGAAGCCATCTATAAAATCAGCACTTTTTTTTTTTTTACCGGAAAAATGCTAATGAAAGTCATATATCTATGTTCCTTTCCGTATTTTGAAATCGTATCTGGTCTTGCCTTTGCGGATCAAACTTTCTCTGGTATTTTTTTTCCTTTCGAGCAATAGCGAGAGATGGATGATGTTTGAACTTTCTTGGAGAGATAGTTTTATGTCTTTTGTTTTAAAAGAAAGTGATCACAGGAGCTGGTAGTGAGGCAGAACCCAGTGTGGTTGGCAACCCCAGGGACGGTGAAGACTCAGTTCAGTTAACTCTTGTGTGGCTGCTCTTCCCCCTTTGCGGTCCAGCACAGGCTTCGGAACCTCTTTTTGTTTTGTTTGGATGCTAGGCACTCGCACCATGTGAAGCACTGCAGGTCTGGCTGACTCTGCGAGAGTCCTTTGGCCACAGTGTGAATCCACCGTAACATCAATGACGGGAGGTGGGGGGTGTTTTTAGATCCACTGCCTCCCGGGTGACTGTTCCCGGCCTGCCTCTGGTATTCACAGTTCCCATCTATTACAGTGAATACGGCTCTGCACATGATACCCATTCTGCTCCGGAGATTTAGGGGCCTGTGGGTACAATGTAAGAAACATACAGCACGCATCCCCAATCTTGTCTGACTGTGTTGCAAGCTTCATAAACAGGAAGGTTAGAAATGACTGGTTGAAGCCACAGCTATCCCTTGAAAAATACCTAGCACAGCGCTGAAGTCCCCTCCCCGGGCTAGGATTTGGGGAAATGGATATGTTTGGTAGTTCTTAGAGGATGCAGCCCGACACAGGGTAAGTCAGCGGCGTGCTGGTGGTGCTGTGCGGCCATGGCCTCCCCGGGAGCCCCGCTCGGCACGCGCGACAGCCCGGCCGGCGTTTAGTGGTGTCAACTTATTAATTTCCATCTTCGACTTCAGGCCTGTTAGTTTCCTGTCTGAAAGCATTATTACTTTTGTCCATGTGGCGAAATAATTAGCATACAGATGAGCAGTGGCCCGGCGTCTGAGCGCCGGCAGAGGGAAGATGTGCAGTGGAAAGTTGATTGGATGAACGCGGAACAAATGGTAGGCGTTGAGGAGCCCCGCAAGAGTTCTGGGGCCGTGGAGCGGGGTGCGGGCTTTTCTGGGTGAGTCCCCGGCATGGAAGGCAGGGTGGCTGCCGTGGGGACGGCTGCCTGCCAGACGCCGGCCTAGCCGAAGCGGCCGGGGGCTGCAGCCACAGATCATGCGTCTGGACCACTCTGTTTTGCGATGCTCCAGGTTTCTCTTTGATGGTCCCTGCAGGTAAATATGTCCTGTCCTCCTTGTTTCCAGAGCGGCGGCTCTGCTTCCCAAAGTGGAGCAAAGTTCAACTCCTCCTGGTCAGTAACAAAAGAACAGTCATTTGCTGCTGGTTTGGGGTGGATGCTCCATCCATCTTCCCGTGCCTGGGTCTGGAGCGAAAATTCCCCGTTTAGAGATTCCTGTGCTCAGAAATGTACAGCAGCCATTACTCAAGGTGTTTAATTAATATTTGCCGGAACCGTGTCTCCAGGCCAGTAAAATTCGCGAACGTTGTTTCAGGTGAAGCCCAGACATAATTAGTTTTGACTGGTGTATATTTTTCCTGGCTGGGAAGGGGATTTTAGCCAATTTTACCAGCAACTTACTGGAGATTGTGGAAACCGAACTCAAGTTTCTATTGATCTGTACAATCCATAGATAGGAAATATAAAAATCAGCGCAGCCTCTGATACTTTCCGTTCTTTCCGGGGGAAAGAAAAATTGGAAGCTGGTTTTACAAACCAGTCTCCTGAGTCGGGAAATAAGGGTAAGCCTGCTGGAACCCCAGTTTTCCATTGTCACCAGTGACACACATTTCTTATATAATTCTCTGGCTTTAAGACTGCAGTATGGGTGTTTCAGTGTCTAGTTAAATATACTTCCTTCTCCGGGAATTCACCAATAAATAGTTCTCTCTTGTTTTCATAATTTCTACTCTCCTTAAAAGGTAAGGTTTTCATTTTCACTGACCTAATTATTTCGCGTGTTTCTAAGGTGGAACTTAAGTAGGAATTATTATCCTCAAACCGTCTATTGACAGTTTCTTAAATACATCACATCACTTCGTGATTCTAGTTTGCTTTTATTTTTAGGCTTTCTTTTCCTTTTCTTTCTTTCTTCTTTCTTTCTTTCTTCTTTCTTTCTTTCTTTTTTTTTTTGAAAGAGTTGCTTCACTTTATTTAGCTGTTTGCTTTAGACAATGACAGCAACCATTTGACAGAAAATGCAACTTTTTGGAGGGTCATTTCTTGTGTTTTAAAAAAAAACTCTGCCTTTCCGAAAAAAGAGAAAACTCTCTCCAGCAAACCTCAACCTCAACCTCAAACACAAGGTATCGGAAAACATATTAACCCTTTGTGGGAAGCTCCTGCCTGACGTTTGGCTTTGACCGTTTTCTCCTCGTGCTGCAAGTTTCTGAATACTCACACTGAGCTGATTATCCATTTATTTTTTGCATAATAGACGGATCCTCTATTTCTGCATCTATGAATACATATTATAATTTTTTTCAATTTTATTTCTCAATTTGCTGGTAAACAAGAATGAGAAAACAGTTGACTTTTTTTATTTAACTCAGCAGTATTGAACAGCAAATTGTTCTCAGATTCCTGAATCTTACCTAGAGGAAGGAAATATTTGTTCTTTTTCCATGCTAGATTTTATCTAAGCGTTGAGCCAAGCTTTCTGTGATCAAAATGACTCCTTGTAGTTTGATGACAGGTTATAACTTTCTTGGGGCAAAACATGAGCATTAGTTTTTGCTCTCAATGTGTCCATTTACTAACAGAAGGGGACACTGGTGTGTCACCTACCAGTGTCTTCCTTTGTGCCCGGCTGGGTCTCAGAGTTGTAGCCCAGCTTGTTTTAAGGGCCAAAATTATGTCATATGAGTTTCCACTTGACAGACTCACTTTATGCCACTATCTGTCACATTAACTCTCAGGCACTGTGGGGTTGGGAAGGGCTTGCCTTCAAAGACAATGAAAGAATAAAAGGTCCCACAGCTAGAAATATGGTGATGTGCACCTGCCTGGAAATGTGATTTCTAAGGGAATCTTTCTTGCTTCCCTCCTTCTTTCCTTTCTTGTTTCCTTTCTTGTTTCCTTCCTTCCTTCCTTCCTTTTTTCCTTCCTTCCTTCCTTCCCTCCTCCCTCTTAAATTTTTTTTAGTTTACCTCTATGGTTGGAGATCAACTTTGGAAAGAAAAGCAGCTTTCCATAGCAAATTTTTAAAGCAACGAGTGAGATGCCAAAACATTAGTGAAAGATCAGGCCCTATGCCTCGCTGGGGAGGGGTGGTTGGTGCACGGGCAGCGGTGTGCCCTGAGGGGTCCGCTCTGCCTCAGGTGACAAGGGCCAGTCTCTGCCAGGGATCCCATTGATTGTGCATGAACATGGTGTAAATATTTTTCTTTCAAGAGCTTGTTTTTGGCCTTATTTCTTTAACATTGTATACTACGATGTATTTTTGCACTCCCAGGAGTACTCAATTAATCTCTTCAAGGGTTTTGTGAGTGAGCGTGTGTATGTGTTTCTAAACCGCCGATATGACAGTGCTCTGTGCAAGCTGAAAGCCCTTGAGCCATTGGGTTAATACGTGCGCCGTGTCAACCTGCTTTGGATATATTTGTGCACCCATCAATAGAGCTACAAGGAACTTTATGGCTCAATATTACACACCGACTGCTTTTGGCTAAAGTCTGACAGCTCCAGTCTCAAATTGCTTTAGAGAGAATGTCCTTAAGCTTACTGGACATTCGCTTGAGATATTTTCAGGTTTGGAATGTCAGCTCTACATCTCTAAATCAAACAACTCGTGAATTAATAATTTATGAGGCGGGGGCTCTTTTTAGTACATTGACAAAGATGTTCGTTCTAGGATTTCTAGTTTCAAACCCTGTTTTGGGTGGTATCTTCGTGCCATATCTCAACATAGACTCGTGGTGTATTTGGATGGCCCTCAACAGAATGGCTTTCTGAAGTCAGTATCACCTCCCGATCTCAGGGCCTACTGTACCACTCAGCCCTGAAAGGGATAGATAGTTCTTAGAGCCTGACTTCAAATCTGGCCCCATCCCCTGCCACCCGGGCACATGTATGCCACTAGCCTGTGCCATCTGAACAGAAGCTGAGAGCACAGAGCATTGTCGCCATGAAACAATGCTAGCCAGACTGGTTGTGGAAACAATCGAGTCTGCAGGGCACCCCATCGAGAGCCATCAAATCAAGTCTGCTCTGGAGCTGTCTGCTAGATTGTGAACATTCAGAAATCAATGCTGCATCTGCTACTGGACCCTTTGGTTCACTGAAACTCCCACCTGCCTAATGCATCTGGGCAAGAGCTTTTCAGAAACCAGTTTCCTTCAGGATAAATTTAATACGTCTTGAGGGCCAGGCAGAAGCAAATTGATTCTATCTTTGCACCAGGAAAACTCATAAACATCTGTAAGAACACAGATTTTCCACAACCCCCGGATTAGGGGCTGCGATTTTGTGAAACAGCCCAAGCCTACTCCCTTCATACCTCATGCCAGCATGGCATTTTTTAATTAGGAAGTTGATTAAAAAGGGCACGGTAGACCACGGATGTATGGCCCTTTGGCATCCATCCAGCTGTTTGTTGTCTGGGTCGTGGAAGGTACTAATCACCAGTTGCAGGGAAGAGGGGGAGATCGTCACAAGCCTGAAGGGTGGGAAGTTGCAATTGCCCTGATGTGTGTGCTGATGGCAGTTGGTCATAGCTCTACCCACGTCAGCCTCTTCTGCAGACAGACTTGCTGGCTTCCTTTATGACACAGTGATCATTTGCACTTTGGACACGTGCTGTAACTGGGTATATTGCACTGAGAAATTCTGTGGTTCCGGTCACTCAGGAGTCAGTATGACAGGTCCTCATTTTTGCATTTTCCAAATACGAGTGTATGTTTGACCTCACATCCTGTAGTTTGGAGTGAATGGTGATAGTCGCCAGTGAGGGTTGCGCTGTTTATCTTCCAGGGTAACTGGGTCTTTTCTTTTATTCTTGTTTCTTCTTCCTAAGGGAAATTCCTGTCTTCACTGGCTTTGTTTAGGGCTTGAAGTATATTACCAGAAGAATAAAATTTTATGCCTAATCGTCATGTTCCTATGGCCAGTATGGTGTGAATGAGTTCCATGATATCAATTTACCCCTACCCATCCCACATGTTGTGTTGTATGGGCACTTTCCCAAGCCCAAGTTCACCAAAGGAACAGAAAGAGACATCCCCAGGGAGCTCAGACAAGCCGCTGGCACCGAGGCCACCATGTCTGGGGCGGACATTAACTCAGGTCAAGATCAGGGGACATGACTTCCACCATGGGAATTTCAGCTGCTGGGGTCGTGATTCTTTCTTTTGTTCTTTCTCATGGACCCTACTTGCACATTTATCAATTATGTTCAGACTCTGCATTTTAGAAGAGTTTAGTTAACAGCCTAGCTAGAGTCAGTGACGAGGATGGGCGGCCTGGGGGCTCCCTCACCGTCTTCTCCTGCAAGAAAAAACATCAAAGTCAGTGTTGGGAATTGTAGGCATTGGTTCCTGAAACTTAGCTGCCCCTTCCTTCTTACCACTTGACTGAACACCTCATACAACGTGCACGCACTGAGCACCTAGTATGTCAAAAGAGCCAAAGAGGTGGAGATGACAGTTAAACTTCTGACCCACAGTGTTTCAGGGTGTGTGTGTGTGTGCGTGTGTGTGTGCGTATGCGCACACACACACACATTTTAGTAAGTGTATATTCATGTATAATCATGTAAAATAAATATATAAATAGCTAATATTTTATATATTACATTTGCACAACATATATGTTATGTTACATATACATAATATGTTATAGATTATATTTATAGATTATATACAAATATATACTTACTTTAAATACGTGTATATATACATATTTTTTAATATATATATTTCTGATAAAGGGCAGTCACAGTTTCTTCCAGATCTACTTTCCCTTGAATATGTTTTGAAATAGAGTAAACCACTTTTCCGACTTAATGGTACAAGTGGAGTAAATACTGAGGTCCCTTCCTTAGATGATTAACACTTCAGGGGTCTGGGTGGTCATTCTGAGACTCAGCTCTCAATTACGTAGCATTATATAATCACATTTCTTTACTTAATTAAATCTATGATTTGAGTTTATCACCTTCTTACACAAATCTAGAGCTTGAGATTTGGACTTTGTGTGGGTTCTACGTCCTTGGTCCTCACTCATCAGAATTTCTAGGTTGACATCAGCCATCCTGTTATGGTGTGCAGTTAGGATGCAAACAAGTCTCTGCTTACCTGGGAATGCACGAAACAGTGAGCAAAATGCTGTTTTGAGGAAGGAGTGTTGGCAAATGTCAGCTGTCTGATTTGCAGTTTCTGAGCATCTCAAAGCTGTTGATCCCAGAGATCAACAACAGAACGTTTGAGTAGAGCGTGGTTAAGCCCCGGATTAGCGGCCGGGACCCAACCTCCCAAACAAACAGGAAGCTCCCCTGGTCCTACTTTCTCACCTCTGGCTTCCTCTGTGACATCAGCAGCCGGCACCACGCCAGCAGCGAGCCGCCCGGCTTGGTCATCCGCGGGCTCCCCACTGGCTGAAGAGGCATCAGAAAGAGGACAGGACAGTTCAAATTGGAAACTGGTCATGCATTTCCGACCATTCAGATGACTCCCTGCCACATTTCCACTGAGTCAGACCTGACTGAACATACCTATCTGTTCAGAATTAAGAATCCGTGATTAAAGCCTACCAAAGAAAAGTAAGACTAGAAGTAGTGTTTTTATGGTCTCTCGGAGTCTGGGAATTTGAGTAGCTCAGTCGCTGCAAAGCTGCATGTCTTTGCTTAAAAACAGGAGTCAGGGGTTACACGAAGCAGGACGTGCTGGTGGATGCTGGACAGTTGTGTGTAACAGGAGGGGAATCTTAATAGTTGGCTTGGGTAAATTGCAGACTAATTTATGGCTTGTTCCTTGGTTAACATGACACATTTTGTACAGAATTAACCCTTGGAATTTTCCACTGAGTTTGTGTTCTAAGTCTATCAGTTATCTTTTGTTGTTCTTTTCATAATACCAGGAATAAGGGTGGAGGTAGTTTCACTGCCCAAATGTTTTGGTTTTTGGTTTTTGGTTTTTTTTTTTTTTTTTTTTTTTTTAGTTAATATGCTGTTACTGGGGTTGTGTTAGCTCAAAAACAACCCTTTTCCCTAAGAGACCCACACCCGAAGTGCAAGCCAAGAAATGTTGTGTCTGTTCTCCAGGGAGGAGCTAACACACCTGTTTACAAATGGGCTGTGCCACCTGTTCATCTACTTTTAAAGTTAATGATCAAAACAGTACCCAATCAAGGGGTCACTGTGACAGGGAAGGCCGTCACATTTGTGAGATGACAGGGGACCCCTCATTCCTCATCCATAACATTGCATATATTTTAAATTTTGCAAAAGTTAGAAAATATACTCAGCCTGTGACAAATACTCCACATCTTGGGTATGATTGAATCATTTGTTTTAGCATACGCGTATTCCTGAGATGTGATGTTAGACAGTCAACGTTAGAAAAATGGGTCTCTCTCTCTCTCTCTCTCTCTCTCTCTTAAAAACATTCAGTGTGGTATCTCCACTCCCTTCCTCCTTCCTTCAACATGGCCCCACGTCTGTGCCATTCTTCCCACTTAGATTCTCTCTGACTGGGGACTGTGCTCAATGGGGCCATTGACTGTAACTTTGGTGCAACACCATCACTGCTGGCTCGTGTCCCTGGATTTTCAGTTAGCAAAGGACAGGATCAGGAAGGCCAGTAATGAATTCCTTGACTGCTTTTGGAGGCTCTTCCAGAGATAGACATGCCCTGCTGGTTTGATCGTAGCAGTTATGTTGCACACCTTGTACAAGCTTCTGAGGAATTCTTCAATCTATTGAAAATGGCCAATGACACTAGGAAACTTCTCTTTCCAATTAGCTTCTTGGAGGGAACTTTCACCAAATATTATCCACTGTAGTCATCTTTTCTTTTCTTTTTTGTCCTTTTTATTTCCTCAGCGAGATTTGTTTGTCCATAGCCAACCTAGATAGTAACAGACAGCCCATGTGTGTCTTGGTGGGGTGGGTGACCTCATCTCAGTTCACCTTCCCGATGATTTGGGGATGAATTTGAATAGGCCATTCCAGTGTTCTGGGTCCCAGAATCCTGGCTTCACATGAGGGGAGTGAACTCTGTCATTTCTCAGCTCCTTCCCCTTCTAACATTCTGTAATGGTGTTTGCCATTCTCATGCACAGCCTGTTCCGGGAAGGTGTCGCTGCAGGGTGATGGGGCTCCGCGCTGGTGGCAGTGCCCCTGACAGAGGGCAGCACCTCCCAGTCCTCGTCTGGGGTGCTGTTGCGGAGAAGAGCAGGAAGCAAGCCTAACATCAGCACCCTGGAAAATTTAGAGGAGGCATTATTTTTGATTGATGGGTCTAATCAAGGACTGCCAAGGTCAGCTGAATTTTCCCAGAACTCATCCAATTGAACTTCTTGATCATCTTGAAAAACCACTGGATCTTGTGTGAAACTCAAATGTGTAGCTGAAAACTAGCTCTAGGTTGTTGTATCTCTTGATTTTATCCATTTTGTGACTATGGTTTTATTTTACTTTGGCAAGAATTCTCTTCTGGGCATTATAGCGGGTGAGTTGTCCTGAGAAGATTCACAGAAATGTACGTGCTGTCGTGGCTCTGTCATTCCTGCTTTGTTTCTCTTGACTCCATCGGATTGTGGTGGATCTTCTTCACCTGTCGTGATGGAGGAAGGGCAGTGTCTGCAGTTCATATCACTAGGCTTGATGCTTAAGGACACGGACCCGTTGGCTTTATGTCTCGCCTTTCCTTTCTGTTTACGTAGTAGTAACAGCCAGGGAAAGGCAGCCTAATCAGAACACATTTATAGCAGCTAAAATGTGTTACACAACCCATGTCCTACTTCTGGTACCCTGAAGCACCCAGAACGACACACAAGATCTTGTGGGTCCAGACGAACACTGGGTTTTTACCACCATGCCCCATGGCACGTGGTCTTCCCCAGTTCAAAAGAGTCCTCACAAAATCCTGGTGGAGTATATAAGAACATTAAACCTTCATGGGAAGGGAAATAAGAGAAACCAAGCCCATGGGCGAGGTTAGACAGCTCACCCTGTGCACACCTCAAACAGATTCCTCACCAGCTCACAGAAGCCGTTCCAGCCTCTCCAGATGTCTTGTACCAAAGAGCTTCCTTGGGGAAAATTCAACGGAAGATGTGTCCCACTTAATAAAACAATCCACTCTTTCAAGAGCTCAAAATGTGGAACTTCTAAGTTTTGGGCAGTGTTTCTCACACCAGAAGCAGTGGAGAAACGCCATGAGGGAAAGTCAGTGTGGGCATGCAGGGAAAGGGCAGTGGACAAGGCACGGAGAGATAGGAAGTGAAAGGAAGAGGAGATTAAAAAAAGGGGGGGAAACGCACAGGCGGTGGAGACATGCCAAGAAGCACAGCTCAGCTCTTTGCAGCTCAGTCTTAAAGTGGGACATCGTACAGCTAAACCAACCAGCAAAGTCATACTTGCACAGGACCAAAAGTTCAGGAGTGGTTCTTTAAAAGTTTTTTATTTATTTGTTTTGAATATTTGTTTTGAACGTGAGTGGGGGAAGGGCAGAGAGAGGGAGAGAGAATCCTAAGCAGGCTTCACACTTATCACAGAACCTGACGCAGGGCTTGACCCCATAACCCTGGGATCCCAAGACCCCGATCAAGAGTCGGACGCTTAACTGACTGGGCTACCGAAGCACCCTAAAAAGTTCAGTGGGTTAAGTGACAAGCACCATTCCCCTCTTCATACAAATCCAAACTGTTTATATATTATATTGAAATACTAATGAAAATAGACTGCCAGGTTTTGGTTATTATAACCAGGTTATAATAATCTAACACTTAGCTACCAAATGTGCCACACTGACTGCTTTACTTATGAACTATATCATGTAAAACCCACAAGAATCTACAGTATTGTAGGTATTCTTATTATCTCCATAATCATAAGAAGCAAAATAGCATATTAATGGAAGAATTCAGATTATTAAAGATATATACCATTTAAGAAAACAAATCACCAAGTGCAAAGCTTTTTATTACACCAGAGTGGAATTGATGGCCCCCTGTATGTACAAGTTAGCACTTGTTCTGGCTGATGGCTAATGGCTTTAAGTAGACCCAGCACTTCTTTACTGAATGTCTATAGGGGCAAGCACTGAACTAGGGGTGCAGCATAGTCCTTGCCCTTATGAGCTGAAAATCTGGGGGCTCCTGGGTGGTTTACTAGGTTAAACAGCCGACTCTCGATCTCAGCTCAGGTCATGATCTCATGGCTCATGGGATCGAGCTTGAAGTTGGACTCTGCACTGAGCCTGCTTGGCATTCTCTCTCTCTCTCTCTCTCTCTGCCCCTCCCCCATGCTCTTACTTGCTCTTTCTTTCTCTGTCTCAAAATAAATAAATAAACTTAAAAAAATCTTAAATAAAATTAAAAAAATTAAAAACTAAAAATCTAGTTGAGGACACAAAATACAAATACAGACAAAGTTAAATAGCAACAAACACACAAAAATGTTCATGGACAATCAAGGGACCAGGAGAAACATTGCATGTTGCTTGGTGATCACCCACCTCGGTGGTGCAGAGGACCTGTGAGGAGAGTACAGAAAGATGTATGGGTCCTGTGGGCCACGTGGCCATTGGAACCTCATAAACAGGTCGCATTTGGACCAATTTTTGAAAATAAAAGTAATTTGGCTATGTGGGGAACAAGGAGAAGGCTTCCTGTATTAACATAAACATAGTGAAAGTAGTAAAGACAGGTGATGCTCTGAATTGTTGTTACCCAGTGACATCTGACTGTGGTGGCTCATTTTGTTATGTTATCCATGGTCTGCACGTGATTTCCAGTGGCATCTGGGGACCTATACCTACAGATAAGTGGGTAGCAGTTCCATTTCAAAAATTATTCATAGTTTGCTTTTTATTTTATTTTTTAAAGTTTATTTATTTATTTTGAGAGAGAGAGAGAAAGAGAGAGAGAGAGAGAGGGAACTTGAGCAGGGGAGGGCCAGAGAGAGAATCCCAAGCAGGCTCCATACCATCAGTGCAGAGCCTGACATGGGGCTCAGTCTCACAAATGGTGAGATCATGACCTGAGCCAAAACCAAGAGTTGGATGCTTAACTGACTGAGCCACCCAGGTGCCCCCATAGTTTGCTTTTTAAAAACTTTTCATAAATACATGTCACTTTATTTTATGATCTAAATGTGTGACAATCTAGAGATTTATTGTTTTTCCTGAATGATTAACAAAAAGATTAATGACATTTAATCCTGTGGCGTTTACAAATAATTCCATGAGACTAATCATAAAACAGTTTTAAAAAACATTCAAGGAAATAATGGGACTAGGTATTTCTTTTTTTGCTCTAGAAATGTCCATGTGTGAGTAGGAATTTCTCTTTCTTTTCTTTTTCTCAGAGAAAGAGCTGTGTTGTAGAGGTAAATATACGACGAACTCTGTAACAGAGTGAAGGTTGAACCAGAAGTGTTTTTTATATTGTGAGTGAAGATAAGCCATTCGATTTAGGCTCAGATATGGCTTTCAAATTAATAATAACTTACTCCTTCTATATTAAGACCGAATGTAAACATGACTCACAGAATGTATAATATCTCCAAAAGTAACAATGCAAATGATGTCTCCCACTTCCTTTGTTTCAGGATAGAGCCACAGCAAGGTTGCCGTTTGGCACTTTAAAGTAGATTTGGAGCTTTTCTACCAGTAAACGTGTCACTCCCATCCTGAAAGCTTCGCTAAGGTCCGCCATGCCCTCCAGTTGGGTCTTTCCCGTAATAGCTCTCTGAGCCTTTGTCCTCCTCACACGTCCCCAACTTTCCCAAGAAATAGTTATTTCAAGCTAATTTACAAACTGAAGTCGTGTTTCATTAAAGCCTCTCTGGGAGTGTCACACTTACTGTCCACCTTCAGATCTAGTGTCTCATGAGCTTTGGGCCCCAGTGGGGGGCTCAGCCCACAGTGACCACTGTGGCCACCTCCCCCAGACACAGCAGCTAGGATTGGAAAGAGTGTGCGTGAAGAGCCTGACAGCCAGGGGTTACACCTGATCTCCAGGTTCATTTTTTATCAACCAAGATTTCCAGAAAGTAAAGTGCTGAATTTTATCAGTTTTGTGTTTCATAAAAGGACAAGACCACAGTAAAAATGTGCCACTTTCTCCCCGCTTTCTTCTCTGACACGTTGGAGATTTGTGCATGTGGGGCCCGAAGCCCTAATTCACATTTGCCCTGAAAGGAATATAAACATGTAAGTAACTGTTCAAGCTCCCAGTGTATCCTGGTCCATTCCTTCCGCGTCTCCTTGATGCCCAGGCCAGTCCCCACTGTTTCCTCTGCTGCATTTCCCCTTGTCAAGCAATGGGTCCTCGACCATTAGCCAGGCTGCCAAGGAGCTAAGAAAAGCCCTTCTGTCTGTCTCTATTCTTCCCTCCTTCCCCTCAGCCTGCTCCTGACCAGGAACTCCCTCCCCCCACACACATCCCTGTCCTCGGTGTCCCCCGTGTCCTCACGGGGCCTCCCACAGAGTTTGGATGACACGCCCTTCATTCAACGACTGTCCCCTTCTGTCATTGGGTACCCGGTACAGGCTTCGTTTCTGTCTCTGTGGGCTCTAGAAATAGCCACAATGCATACTGGGATGAAACGATCAGAAGAAGCTACTGGTGATGAAGACCCTTAGAAAACCTCAGAAGGGCTATATTCCGGGGGGGAAGGTGATGGGGGATACACTGCAGTTCTAGTTGTCAGTTGTCAAGAAGAGGAAACGAACCAGTCAGACACCAAAGGGAGAAGCCATAGGAAGTGCAAAGGCTGGTCACACATGGAAGTGGGAACAGAGTGGGAAAGGGAGGGGCCCAGAAGCTTGAACTGCTCCTGGGTGACTCCGCAGGCTTGGAATCTCAGCTCTTGTCTTGTGCTCGTGTTTCCCCTTGATCCATCTTTCCTGAAAACTCCTTTTCTGACCCCCGACTCCGCCCAGTGAGTAAGGTAGCACCCCCACCAGTGGTCTAGAATTGCAGTCCACACAGCCATCCATAAATCTGAGCTTGTTTGCACCCGAGTGGCACCATCACACACACAATTAGATCCTGGACTACTTGTAACTGAGCATTATGATTCATATGCATTACAGGCTAAGACATGAGCTCACCCGAGGACCTAACTAATGCAAGGAAATGCACTTGGAATCCCAAATTCTTTGTGCACACGCCATTAATAAATTGAAGCTGCTGCACTGAGTTAGTGGTGCTCAGAAAGTTTTTGCTGGGCCAATTTGGTTAAGTAATCCCAGAACAAAGATCCAAGCTTTTTCTGGTAGAATATGTCTGCTCCTGGACCCTTTACAACATGGCACCTTGATGTCAATCTTCACACCTGAAGTAAATAGGCACACCGCATGTGTTTAATTGGGCTGGTCTGTCACAGGTAGGGGCAGAGGGCTTATTGTGCTTCCCCAGTTTGCCCAGCCACCCCCCACCCCAATCCAGGTGCCAGACCAGCAGGAGGATTGAAGGCACTGGGGGCGGAGGTGCTGGCTTCCCCTAAGTGAGCACAACTCTGGAACGTCCAGTCACCCTGACTGCAACCTGACTGAGGCCCCCATGTGGTGTGCCACAGCTGCCTTTCCCTCATTGTCTAGATGATGATGTCTCCCTCATTCTCTAGATGATGATGATGTCTCTTCATTCTCTAGATGATGTTGTCTCTCCATTCTCTAGATGATGTTGTCTCCTCATTCTCTAGATGATGATGTCTCTCTCATTCTCTAGATGATGTTGTCTCCCTCATTCTCTAGATGATGTTGTCTCTTCATTCTCTAGATGATGTTGTCTCTCCATTCTCTAGATGATGTTGTCTCCTCATTCTCTAGATGATGATGTTGTCTCCTCATTCTCTAGATGATGATGTTGTCTCCTCATTCTCTAGATGATGATGTTGTCTCCTCATTCTCTAGATGATGATGTTGTCCCTCATTCTCTAGATGATGTTGTCTCTCCATCCTCTAGATGATGTTGTCTCCTCATTCTCTGGATGATGATGTTGTCCCTCATTCTCTAGATGAAGTTGTTTCCCTCATTCTCTAGATGATGTTGTCTGGTACTTCATTTACCTCCAGGAAGGCCTTTCTAGGGCTCTCACTTCTACTCATTCACAATCAATTTTATTGTGCATCTCCATCTGGGGAGCCCTTTCTGTTACACAAGGTGAACTGAGAATGTTTATCAGAAGAGGCAGAACGGTAATCTGACCCAGGCTACTCGGCCACATCCTTGTCCAGATACATCAGCTCTGACGGCACAGGTCAGACACAAACGTGTGTGTGATGTGGTCTGGAGGAAACTGCAGTGTGGTCCACGTCTTCCTCCTCATGCTCCATCAGCTACGATTTACCTTCAGTCTCTTTTCTGATTCCCGTGGGATCTTGGTGATCAGGATCTTATGTTCCTCATTTGTCGCACGCGGTCTTGATTTCAGCTCCCACTGGCCCTGTGAAGATCAGGGGTCTGAGGGACCAAAACTGACAGTTAAGGGTGGAGAGGCATGAGAGGGGCTGTGTGCAGCTGGGATGACACATCAGCATCTGGCGGTTTAACCCAATGAGTATAGTGTGTTCACAGATCAGATGCAGTGGGGAGTTTCTTCTTTTTTCTATGGTTTTACCAATTACTTTTGTTGTTGTTATTGTTGGCTGTGGGCAGAGGGATTTCCTGGGAACCCCCTTCCTGCTGAAATTCTTACACTTCTTTCATCCATTCCTTTAACCAAATCTTTACCACATTAGATGCTGTGGGTTAAAAGAAAGTGAGTCAGAACTACCCTCTTTCCTCGGAAATTTTATACACCAATAGGGAAGAAAAGAAAAATTTATAAATGTCTATAATATGATTTGGAACCTGGTAAAAAAGATGAGGGACTATAAATTAAGTGTTACAATGTTCTCAAAGGAGGGAGAGGCTGTGTCAGGCAAGGCTGGGGCGGAGGTGGGGGGAATTACATGAAAAACATAGTATTTGAGACAATCCCTGAAGAAAAAGTAGGATTCTAGTGGATAATTATAGAATAGGGGGGAAATTCAGGCAGAGAAAATCAGGTGAGAAAGCTCGTGGGGAAGAATGCACATGGGTTTTCTGGGGGCGTGTGGAGACCCCCCCATTTGGAAGAGAGGACAGGGTCTATGCAGAGGTGCACAGCAAAGAGCAGCCTTGAAGCACAGGTAGGGGCAGGTCACACTGGGTCGTGAGTGTCACACTTACAAGAGTCTACATGAGACGAGATTAGGACTTTGTTCTCCAGATAATGGGAAATTACTGAGGGTTTTTGTGTGGTTGAGTGACAAGGCCAGAGCTATTCTTTGGGATAATTAATCTGGCAGCCAATCAGTGGCTACTTCCTGCCAATTCTGTCTCTAAAATAGCTCTTCCAACTGTTCCGTCCTTCCATCCCTTCTCCCACTCCTTTGGAGTAGACTGTCATTATCTTTCTCCCGGACTGTTGGAGTAGCCTCGAACGCCACCCCCTTCGCATGCACACACTTGCACGTACATTCTGTATTCTGCTTTCGCATTGTTGTTCCAAAGTACAGCTTTGGCATATTCCTGCTCAAACAGCACCAGGGTCTTACTTCCTGCAGAATCCAACCCAAACACCGTATCCTACCAGTGGAGGTGGTTCCCCACCCGTTCTTACGTGCCCCTTCCGTCGCCGTCCATCACAGCGCCATCCAAGCCAGACCCGGAGTGCAGGGAGGAGCTTGGCTGTCCACCCACCGTGCTCTGACTGTTCACACTGTCCCTTCCAGCCACAGTGTTCTTTCCTGGCACCTGTGAAAACACATCCTGTCCACCCTTGGAAGGCTGGTGCAAATGCCACTTTCCCACAAAGCCTTTCCTACTCTGTCCCAGAGGAAACCAAGCCATCTTGCCCTGAACCGTTACAAGGTGTATTTTGTACAAGGTATAAATACCTTGCATTTATAGTTATTTATGGAACACTGTAACCTCCCCATGTGAGACGATGAAATGCACTCTTCATGGTGTGTCCCCCTGAGGGCACTGGGCATTGCTGCTCTGGGGGCAGGCTGTGGCTGGGCGTGGCATGCAGAACACCACCTTTCATGAGCACCTTGCTGGTCCTGGACTTTCCAGGCCACCCTGACTCAACATCAACTTATTTATCCCAAGTGGCGATCACTTCCCTTTTGGCCCTGTTAGGCCACGTACCTTGATATTTGGAAAGAGGTGTATTGTTGCCTGAACACTTGAATGAATGCATGTGCCCCATTTCCCTGAGTCCCTGGGGGGCCACCTGGAAGAATGACACTGCCTCTAAACTCTCTGTACAGAAATTTCATTAGTCAGATGTCCAGACTCCTATTTGAAAACCCAGCCTTGCACACACGTTATTTTCCTTCATCTACTTATGTGATAAGTGTGTTCCATCTCATTCCGACCATTGATGCCACTTTAAAAATAAATAGTTGTGTATCTGCTCCTTGAGTTCAAGCAACTGAGAAGGACCCTTGAAAACTCAAATTCCTAGTGCTTATTCACAGCAATCGATGTTAGCACTGAAGGGGGAAGTTGAATTGAACTCTTGGAAAGGGAAAAATTTCCCCTTTCCTCAGTTTTTCCTCCCACCGTGGCAGGAGCAAGGGTGGGGCAGGGAGGAGTGTAGGGCACAGAATCCCAGGAGGCACATCCTCACAAGGACTCACAGGACATGAACACTTCTGGCCTCCTTTTGTCCAGGCTCACACAGGTCCCCCTCTGATTTGCCAAGAAGGGGGCGCTGAAGTTAAGCGGGTAGATGAGCACTGGACCCCGAGGAAGCATGGTCAAGAAATAGGCAGCCATTTGACATCGTCAGTAACCCTGCCAGCATCAGTGACCTGTCTCCCAGACGGGGCAATCTTCTGGACAGTGCATAATCCTCCACATTTTATGATAATTTCAAAAACTAAAGATTATTCTAGAAATGTAAATAGTATAGCTATGCTGAGGTACCTGGGTGGCTCCGTTGGTTGAGCGTCCGACTTTAGCTCAGGTCATGATCTCACGGTTGGTGGGTTCAAGCCCCACGTCGGGCTCTGTGCTGACAGCTCAGAGCCTGGAACCGGCTTTGAATTCTGTGTCTCCCTCTCTCTCTGCCCCTCCCCTGTTCATGCTCTGTCTCTCTCTCGCGCGCGCTCTCTCAAAAATAAATAAACATTAAAATAAATAAATAAATAAATAAATAAATAAATAAAATGGCTATGCTGGATTAAACTTATTTGGGAAAATAGATATTTAGATATTGTGCTTTATACCTGTGTATTTTAAACCAAAGTTTGGTTGAAGAGATCCATTTTATCATGTCAACATTGGGATGGAGAGAACCCGTGCGGTCCCATAAGGTCAAGTGTGCATTGTGACATGTTCTCTACATACTCTGCCCGTAATTTTTCACTGGAATTTGCAATATGCTTTCTATTTACTGTCTGGGTTCTGCCTACATGGTGACACTTTTGTAGATCGTGCAAGGCTTTGTGATGTAGATTTGCACCTTTCATAATCAATTTCACTTCATCTCCAAAGCAAGGTAAACCCCACGAGTCACAGAATAAACTCTGCCGAGCTGCTTAGGTTCCTGGTGATACAGGTACAAAGGAGTAACTTGCTCCCTGAAACTCCTTCACCAGGAGTGAGCCGAAAGGATTAAAAGATTAAACAGAAAAAAGAAAAGTAATCTAGTGGTTATTATTAAATACAAGTGAAGAGGGTGAGGAAGGTCTTTAGCACAGAGCCCAGAAAAGACAACGGGTGTGGACTTTGGAAGGTCGCCTTCCTCCTCCCAGCTCAGGGGGGTCATTCCCCAGCAACCTACACTCTCTGCTAGGGACCCACCCCCTCCCACCTGCTTGTCTGCTGCATCTGTCCCACCCCCAAACCAGTGTTCCAGTCACCCAACTTTGCAGGATACTTCCTTTTTTTTTTTTTGATTTTTTAATGTTTATTTATTTTTTGAGAAAGAGAGACAGAGTATGGATGGGGGAGGGTCAGAGAGAGAGAGAGAGAGAGACAGAATCGGAAGCAGGCTCCAGGCTCTGAGCCATCAGCACAGAACCTGATGCAAGGCTTGAACTCACAAACCGTGGGATCATGACCTGAGCCGAAGTCGGACACTCAACCAACTAGGCCACCAGGAGCCCCTACAGGCTACTTGTTAATGAATGTATTCATTTCCTGCCCAAAACTAGATTGTATTTCTTTGAGAATGTGTTTTATGCCTTAAAAGTGGATTAATTCCCACCATATGGATTTTCCAGTGTCTTACACAGAAGAGGTGCTCAGTAGACAATTTTCTCAACTCTTAGTCTGATTTGGTATATAAATAATACACAGTGTTAATATTTTGTTAAATCCAGTGTGGCTAAGACATCTTAGTTTAGCTTTAGGTGTCTTTGTTTCCTGCTTCTGCATAATCTCAAGTCAAATTATTGTTCTTGGACAAAAGAGTCATCAAGAGACACCGCAAATGAGAAATATAAAAGAAAGGAAACCCGATTTTTGATGACTATCTATAGCCAGGCAACTGTATATGAGCTGGGACGCTCCGAGGTGGTTCACTGGGACGTGCTTTCCTTGTGGGCAACAGGGCGCAAGGAGGATTCTTGAGGGGATATCTTGTTTCATACCTTGCTCTCCTGAGAAGTCAAGTGACAAATGTTATTTTCATTGGCAATGAAATTTTATTACATACACAGCCTGCACTGTGGTCAGTTTCAGACAAGCTGGTCTTGGGGTGTTGTGTTTGTTTTTTAAAGTCCTCTCTTGGCTCCTGGGGGTAAATACATTGCTCTCAACATGGACTCTTGCAGCACACATGTGCCTCTCATACGTGGCTGGTGAGAACTCCCCCAGCATGGTCTACACACTGCCCAAGCACATTCCTTCTGCTGAAATAAACCCACAGGCCAAGGGTGCCTACAGTGCAGGGGTGGGGTGGGGTGCTTCATCTGAACCCACTCTAACTGAAGGGTGGTGAAAGCCCTTAAGGAACAGTAACCTCTGGCTTTTAAGTTCTGACTACATTGTTCTTGAGCACACTTTTTGTAAACACAGGCCAGTCGGTAACAGTTGACCGAGCTCCAGGTGGGTACTGAGCCTGGTGGCCTTTGCTCTCCCTGCAGTGCGTGTGCAGAAAGGGTGCCCCTAGTGGAAGAACGCAGAATTGCCACCTTTCCCCAGAAGTGCAAACCACATGCTCAAACCGTGGCCATTCTAGTGTCAGCTGTGCACGTTTCTGACAGATCACCTAACATCTGGAACGACATCTCCACCTCTAAAACAAGCCTGAAGGAAGGCATTGTGTTCATAAGGGATCAGAGGGAGGGATTAAGATCAGGACCGTGAAAGCGATTTCACAAACTGTTACTATCGTGATGGATGACTGTTCTTTTTTTCTCTTCCTTTTTTTTTTTCAAACCATTTTAACCTAGAATTAAGTGTGGGTCCTAATTTCTCACTCTCTGGCAAGCAGTAGATGCTGGGTAAATGTAAATTGAATAGTTCACTGAATAATAAAAAATAAAGGTACATTTAGATGCTGAGTAAATGTAAATTGAGCAATTCACTGAATAGTAAAAATAAAGGTTCATACTTACTCAAGAGGGGCCCCGTGCTGCTGGTGAGTGACCAGATTCATGAACAGCCCCAAAGTCAGGGCTGCTTTCGTGCTGAAACAAAATCTTCCTCTTCCCAAACTGTCAACTGGCCCGTCTCTCAAGGACTTTATTCATACAGCAAATAATTACTGTGTATTAGCATACCTGTAATCTAATTGACCATTTTGGTTTTAGCAAAGTTTTAGATGGGAGAAAAGAGCCCATTTAAATTCTGTAAGAGTTACAAGTGCTTGATCAGGTTTCTAGTTTCTGTTCAATCCCACCATTTGAGCACAGAGAGCTATCTGCCTTTCTAGGGACGGGAGGGACTCCCGTGGGCAGAATCAGCAGCAGGTTCGTAGCAGGCGCAGCCCCTGCTTTCTGAGGGCTCAGTCAAGTTTGTCTGCATGTCTGGCAGGAATAGGAACACAGCCGTCCCCCTCCTCACCATTTCAGAGGAAAGGTGCCCTCATTTCCAAGCTCACCTATGCAGATGAGCAAACTCACCGAAGGGAAAATCCAAGACCATTTCTGTTCCTTTATCAACTTGTACAAACATTCTGGAAATCCAGCCAACCCCTACTGCCCCAGCACATTCATTAGTCAGCCGTTGGGGCAGTCTGCTACATTTCCGACCTCGAGTCTGGCTGCACACCTCTTCGCAGAAGTCACAACCTTGCCACACTCCGTACTTGTGAACATAATGGTCTATCAGTTTCTTTCTCCCTATTTCTTTTTAATTTTTTAAAAATTTTCCCTACTTTTGAGTGTGCACTTTCTGTAGCAGTTATGAAACGTGCTTATGTTAATATACGTTAAAGGTAATTGATGGAACCAGTATTAACTGTATAACTTTGCAGTGGGTATAAACTTTGCAGTGGATAGAGGCCTGTTTGTGAGTCTGACCCCGTTATCATATATCAAGCCATTTTTCTTCTTTATTTTCACATCAACAGAACGTGGTTCAGTGCCTGGTGCATAATTATATGTCTAAAATCTTTTGTTTGGTCGCATTCACATGAACTAAATATTTGGGCACAGTGGGGAATCTACATCATTTGTCCATATCAAACTTTTTAATTAAAGAAAAAATTAGAACAGCTGTCTTCACCAACTCTTTCCTTTTGGTTGTATTATTCTCTGCTGTAACCAAGTTCTGAGGGCAGTGCCTAGCACAGAGCAGGGCCCAAAAATGCAGGTTGAATACTTGCCACATGAAACAATGAAGTAACAAGTGTGTCCACCCACGGGTGTGAGATAGGACATCCTACAGTTCCAAAGGCATTGTCTCCAAGTCTGTTTCACGTAAAATGTCCTTCTGGGGACAGAAGGTAAGGCAGGGGAGGAGGGAAGACAGAGGCATCAGTGGGCAGAGAGGGAGCAGGAGGGAAGAGGCAGGGGGGTGCAGTGGGCACAGAGGCAGGAGAGAGGTGGGAAGGGCGAGCCAGGGACAAGGTGTGCTCCACTGGTGACCAGTGTCAGCACAGGGTCTGTGTCGCTTTGTCGCAGGTTAGAAGAAAGGACTGGGTTCCTGAAGGGTCTGCTGCTGTGCCCAGGGGCTGCCCCAGGACAGCAAGTGAGAGTCCACATGATGGGGAGACAGGAGGGAGACTGGTGGGTCCTCGCCCCGACTCCCACTGGGGTCCGGGGTGGGTGTCCGCTCTGGGCTACTCTGTGTGCAAGATCCAGCGGGTAGGAAGTCACCTCCTGTGTCTTCGCAGAGCACCTGCACGCGGTGAGAAGTCCCAGCCCACTGCTCCCTCCGCCAGAAGTTAGACACCGCAGAACGCGCGGCTGACAGAGTTCTTTTAAGTTAGACCCTTACTCAGAAAACCAAAAAAAAAACCCGCTGTGTGGTTATTTGGAAAGATGTGCCTCACTCCTGGTGCATTGTCCCCACGGGGAGAATTCGACTCTGAAGCACTGGGAAACGTCATGCCCCTCGCTGGTGGCCCCCCAGCCTGTTGCATCGGCCCCTGACAGGCTGGTCTGTGCACAGCCCATTCTACCGACCGATGTCGACACAGGCCTGGGCACCGGCCGTTAGAAATAACACAGCCCTCGGGCACTGGGTGGCTCAGTTGGGTAAGCTTAAGACTTTGGCTCAGGTCATTATCTCGCAGTTTGTGGGTTCGAGCCCCGAGACAGGCTCTGTGCTGACAGCTTGGAGCCTGGAGCCTGCTTTGTTCGGATTCTGTGTCTCCCTCTCTCTCTGCCCCTCCACGACTGATGCTCTGTCTCTCTCTCTTCAAAATAAATAAACATTAAAAAAAAGAAAAAAAAATTTTTTTAAAAGAAATAACACAGCCCTGCTTTGGTGACTCCTCAGGAAACAGAACTTGGGGTCTTTAGACTACAGGGTCGTGTCAAACATTCTCTAACAAATAATAGGAATCCCAGAGGCAACCAGACGTTAAATACCTGTGGTCACACGTGAACAAATAACGCTGTGTATTTTGTATTTATGTGACTGTTTGAGGCATACCACGCCGACTCGACTCCCAGTAACTGGCAAGTAATCGCTGGACACAAGGAACATTTTCCTAAGACGGTGCGAACTTCTGAGTTTATTTCACACTGTTCTCTGACGCGAGGCCATACTGGCCATTCTAGTGTTTCAAAATAACAAACTGACTTCAGGCCAGGTTAAACAGCTTGGGAATCACTCCAAAGTCATTGACATACCAAACGGTATTGATTTTTTTTCCTTTGCTTTAAAGTTAATTAAAAGGATATAATACATCAGCAAGCTGGTAGAAAATCATCTGGAGCCAAAATATGATTTAGGAATCCGACAAGGGGCAGGCAGCGACAGCGTGGGCAAAGGCTGAGATGGGGAGGGTTTAAAGGCGTCCTGAGTGGCTCTCTCTTAGTCTGTGTCTGCGGGACTCTCACTGGCAGTTCTGAAGGGGTAGATGAGTGAACACTAAGCAGAGCTACAGAAAAACACATGATTAACTATTTGGATGTTTGAAGTTCCCAGTTTCATTGATAATTACGCTTTCATCTCAAAGAAGGGAATCTAGCTGTAGCTTCTCTGCTTGGCGAGCCCTGCGGGCGCGGGGGACAGCACAGCGGTCCCCCATAGCGGTGTCTCAGCGAGGGGACAAACCTCCCTCTTCAAGGCCGACCCCAGAGCACCCCTTCCCTCCCCACGCTCTGTCCCCTGGAATCTTGAGCTGATCCGTGGACACTCGCTTTCAGGTCACACACGCAGCCTCCTTTCCCATGACCAGCTCATACTGGCTCCTGGCTGGCACCCCAAACGGGTGGAGTGAGGTCTCCTCTCGCCCCGGCAGGGTGTCCCTCTGGGTGACACGTGGGAAGAGACGCACTGAGAGGTGAGGCCAGGATTTCCACAAGCCCGTGGCTCCTGGGCCTCGGCAAGATGCTCTGGGTCCCGTCCCTGAAGAGGATCCCAGTGCTTTCTGCTTCCTGAACAAACCGTCATAAGCAGAGTTCCTGCAGCCAGAGCACTGCCTGGGCACAGCTCAAGGGGCCTCCCGGGGCAGGTGCCCTGCATGCCAGGTAGGACTTGCTTCCTGTGCACCGCTGGCCGCACTTTTAGAGTGACGCTTGTGGTGACCAGAGTCCCCACATGCACATCACCTTATCTTGCCCCCTCCAACAACTAAGAGTTTCAACATCCATAACAGGGATTTATTTTCAAAGCACAGAGGAGTATTTATCACATTAATAATTTTGGCTCTTTTATTCTTTAAGAAAAGCCTTTATTGAATGAGTGTTTACAGAACTTTATACCGTTAAGGTCAGTGTCCTAGTTGCGACTAGCAAATTATTACTGCAAAGACATTCTTTAAATTGAAACATAGCTCCTTCCTGAAGATTTCCCTGCAAGTCCTGTCCCATAAGAAATGTTTATAGTTAAGCTTTGTTGAATGATGTCACATCTAATTGTTTACCACGTAGATTTCGCTGTTTGGACTTCCCTCTTGTCTCTTCAAGAAGAGATCTTATCTCTTGAGTTGTGCTAGCCTGTCCCACTGCACTCGGCCATCACGAGGCACATGATCGTTACCAAAAATGTGTGTATGTCAGTTGGCTTTGGATGTTGAGTGTGTGCATTTATAGTTTAGCACAGAATTAAAAGCTGGTCTTGATCAAAGACCAATCTGGTTGCCACAGCCCAGATTTACTAATCTCTAGGACACTTGGGAGACCAAACATGCTCGGGATATTTTACGGATATTCGCGGCCCTTCGTCTCCATCCAGAGTTGATCAGAACTACCCTCGCTTTCTTCTCAGATCCTCACTCAGAATGTTTGTCAGGTGGTGTGGACATTGACCCGAAGCTAAGGGAAAGTGGGAAGGAAGGAAGTACGTGGACATGTGTACTGTCTTTTTCACTGGCAGGGAGAGGGAGCTAGCATAGGTTTTTCTGTTTGTTTAAAGTTTATTTATTTATTCTGAGAGAGAGAAAGAGAAAGAGAGAGAGAGAGAGAGAGAGACAGAGCATTAACAAGGGAAGGCAGAGAGAGGGGAGAGAGAGAGAATCCCAAGCAGGCTCCATGCTGTCAGCACAGAGCCTGATGCGGGACTTCATCCCATGAACCATGAGATCATGACCTGAGCCGAGATCAAGTGTCAGACACTCAACTGACTGAACCACCCAGGCACCCCTGTTTGTTTGATTTTTGTGTATGGTGAGAACACTTAACATGACATTATCCTCTTGGCAAATTTTTAAGCGCATAGCCTAGTGTGGTTGACTGAGGAAACAATACCGTCCACGGGGCTGGAGAACTTCCTCATCCTGCCTAACGGAGGCTTGGTGCCCATGGAGAGGCAACTCGCGTTTGTCCCTCCCCACCCTTGGCAACCGCCACTCTACTCTGTTGCTAAGAGTTGGACTATTTTAGACGTCTCTTACAAGTGGAATCATGCAGTATTTGTCTTTTCACGTCTGGCTTATTTCACTGGGCATAGTGTCCCCCAGGTCCATGCATGTCGTCTCAAATAGCAGGATGATATTCTTTGTAAGGCTAATACTATTCTATTGCATATATATATATATATATATATATATCATTATCCATTCACCCACCCAAGACATTTATATTGTTTCTGTACCTTGGCTATTGTGAATAATGTTGCTATGAACGTGGGAGTGTGAGTATCTCTTTGAGATTCTGATTTGGATTCTTTTGGATAAATGCCTAGAGGTAGGTTTGCTGGATCATATAGTAATTCTATTTTTTAATTTCTTAAGGAACCTCCATACTGCTTTCCACAGTGGCCGCACCAGTTTGCATTCCCACCAACAGCGCATGAGGGTCTCCTTCCTCCACGTCCTCGCCAACACCTGTTGTTTCTTGCGTTGTTGATTTTAGCTGTTCGGACAGGTGTGAGGTGATATCTCGTTGTGGTTTTGATTTGTCTTTCCCTGATGATGAACGATGGTGAGCATCTTCTTGTGTCCGTTGGCCATCTGGAGGTCTTTGGAGAAGTGACTCTTCAAGTCCTTTGCCCGTTTCTTACTGAGTTATTTTGTTTTGTTTTGCTTACGACTGAGTTGTAGGACTTCTTTGTATATTTTGGATAGTAGCCCCTATCAGATGTGTGATTCGCACACATTCTCTCCCATCCTATATTTTGTCTTTTCACCGATTGTCTTACTTGCTGTGCAGAATTCTTAAGTTTGATGTAACTCCTCTGTCCTATTTTTGCTTCTGTTGCTTCATATTGTTAAAATGTCAATAGTACACAAAGTGATCGAAAGATTCAATACAATCTCTATCAAAATCCTAATGGCGTTTTTTACAGAAATAGGAAAAACAATCCTAGAATTCCCATGGAACCAAAAAGCCCCAGGTAGACAAAGCAATCCTGAGCGAGAGCAACGTGTGAGGCATCACACTTGCTGATTTCAAAGTATCATTTCAAAGGCACAGGGATTAACACAGCAGAGCGCTGGCACATAGACAGGTGCGTGGACCAGGGGGACAGAATAGAGAGCACAGGAAACAAGGGTGATAGGCATACCTGATGGGCACAAGAGAGTCCCTCCCAGAAATAGTGGTGGGAAAACTGGACACCCACAAGCAAAAGAATGAAACCGTACCCTTAATTTTGCAGCATACACAGAGTGAACTCAAAATGGGTTAAAAACTTAGATGTCAGACCCTGACACCAAGACTCCCAGAGGAAAACTAGGGAAAAGTCCTGATGACACCGGTCTTGGTGGTGGCTTCTCAGAGTAGATGTGCCTTGCTAAAATGTAGGGCTTGGTTTGCTTACCTTAAATGGCTCCTAAGTGCATTTACTTTATTTTTCTGGCCTTCCTCCCTCGCCGGGAAAGTGCTCAGATGGTAATAGGGAGGAGGAGGAGGACAGTATTTCATTCTGTATAAAAGGATGCACTTGTTTTTCCCTGAGAAATTCCCGAAGCCCTCCCTGGAGTTAGTGCCTTTGAGCATATCCTGAACCACGCATACGGCTGCTGGCGTGGTGGGAGGGCAAGGGGAGAGATGTGAAGTGTCTGAATGTTATGAATTTTAAAACTTGTCTCTGGGGAAGAATTAATAGGAATGTCCTGACCCATCTGCAGAAGAGCATGCACCTGGTGAGGACCTTTTTCACCGATACCAAGCAGGCAGATTCTACCCTGTGCCACGGACGGTCCTGGCTTACGCCTGTTGTCCAGGTGTCCCACCCACCTCAACTTCTGTCCTGAACAAGGTGCCCTGGTTGTGTTGCCCTATTGTTAGCACTGTTCAAATACAAATTTCAAGATGCTTCTGACTTGAGCCTAGCAGGAAAAATGACTCAGAGGCATTTCTAGGACACTGAGGCTTTTGCGGCTTTGCCGAGATGCCTTCAGGAAGCAGAGAAGCAGAGAAAACCCACAGAATTGGCGTGCCTGAAGAAAGGTTGTGCATACCGCGCTTCGCCAAAATTGCAGGGAACCTGAATTTGCCTTGTTACTGGCCCGCCCTAAAAGCATCCACGCTGCAGGTAGCCCCAGCTGGCTCTACAATGTCCTCCAGATTGGTGGCAGCAAATGTGGCAAGAGGGCCATGGCTCCCTGGGGCTGCTGCCAGCCCTGCTGGAGCACGGCGAGCTGTTGTCCTTTGCGTGAGGACCGATCATCATGGTCTGGGGAGCCTGGGGCCCCGGGGTGGGGTTACAAGCACTGCCCAGGGGTGATGCTCAAACTGTTTAGCGATGTGCCCAGGAAAAGATAAAGCTTGTTTCTCGTGCCACTGAATGTGGGTTTCTTAAGGCTGAGGCGGGCCATGGGCTTCCTTCCATACAGGAGAAGTACCCAGCTGCACCCTTGGGCACGGGGGAGACGGTGCGCGCATGGCAACAGCATGGAGCTTCTGTCCCCCACGTTGCCCCCACCGATCTCCTTGTCTTATCATTGATGGGTCCTACAGGCCTCTGTCTCGCTCCCACTCCCCCTCCCTTGTCTCCTGGAGTTAATGACAGTAGTGAGACAGCATTTCTAGAATAAAGAAAATGTCTGTATCATGGCTGAAATATCAACATGAAGAAGGAAATTATACACCATCCATACCCAAAAGAGCATCCCAACATTGATCACAAAGCGTTTTAAATTTTTAATTTCTTAAATAAAGGGGAAAAGCCCTTCAAAACAGAAATATTTTTCATGAATCACACCCTTTCTCTTAAGATAAAAAAAAATCATCTAAGTGGGAATAGGAACCGTTTATCAAATAGGACAAGCAATCTTTCTCAGAGCACTGGTCTGTTTTCCTGAGAGCTGTTTTTCTCCCATTGGTTCCAAAAGGCACTGTCACCTCTTTGCTCATAAACCGCTTTTGTTTCAAGAGAGCGATGGCAAGTTTTTATTTTTTTATTATTATTTTTTAAATTCCATTTAGTTTTTATTTAAATTCCAGTTAGTCAACGTACATGTGATATTAGTTTCAGGTGGGCAGTATGGTGATTCCACACTCCATGCATCACCCCGTGCTCCTCACAAGTTCGTCCTTCATCCCGGTCACCTGTTTCACCCACTTCCCCTCTGGGACCATCAGATTGCTGTCTATTATTAAGAGTCTGTTTCTTGGTTTGTCTCTCTCTCTTTTTTCCCCTACGATCAGTTTTTAAGTATAAGTCTGTTCTTGAATTTCTTGATTCTCTGTATCTGGGTTGTCCCCCTCCTCCGTCTTGAAATGAAATGGTTTTAAGGGCAGAAGCTCCCTCTGTCTCCCTCTCCTTGGTGACACCCCTGTCTGGCTGATTGCCCCTCTCTCCTAAGCTGAAGCACCTGTATTCTGGGTCAGCCTCTTCCCATGGCTGGATGGAAGAAGAAACTATCTGATGTTTTCAGTCTTGCTGTACATAACTCACCAAATGGATGTTGTGCGACAGACAGTACGGTTTCCAGGCCACACTTTGTGTCTGGGCTGATTGCCACCCTACTGGCCCCCAGTGCACCGTGGCTCCAATCCCCCCCTGTCTGGAATGTCCTCCTCTTATCTTTTTGCCCGGATCATACTCGGGCTTCAGGGCACTGCTCCTGACGCTTGTCTAGTCCCTGCTTCCTCTTTTCTGAGTTCGTACACCTACTCCAAGACCTCAGTGCTTACAGTGTCAGAGAGAATCTGATAGAGAAAGATGAATCGCAGACTTCATACAGAGGGGCACGTGTCAGGAGTTCCCTCTAAAACCTCCCTGGCATGTATTCATCTGCTGATCCGGGGTCTGAATCCCCACCACGGTGGGGAGGTCACGGCCCAAGAGAAGCATATCGTTTTGAAGAACACTTACCTGATGTTGCCCACTGGTTGCTTCTGTACCTGGAACGTTACACACCTGCAGGCTGGGACTGTCTATGGAGTCTAGAAACGGATACAGGTATAGATCTAGAGAGATATTGATCTTATAATGCCCGGCAGGGTATGGTGCCCATATTACTATTTTCAAAAATGGTTAATAATGGATTTGGTCTACAAGGCAAATGATAAAATGAGCTTCCAGTTATCCTTGAGCAATAAAGGGTTAGTAATGACTCATATTTACATGGGGTTCAGAAATCCTTGGCCTCCCTAGCAGAAAGAAGTTACCAAGTGGAGCATACTTGGAACAATTTGGTCGCATTGGTACGGTGGAGACAATTCCTCCCCAAAGCCTGGCTGTCCCCTCTCCTCTCTCCCCATGCATGGTAAATGGAGGTACAAGCTTCATCACTCATTGGTGTCCCCTCTTGGCTTTGCTGCGGCTGCTGGGCCTCAGCACCACTGCAAAAAACCCGGGGCGTGGGGGGGCCCCAGCTGGTTTGAGGCGATGCAGTGCTCTCACATGCGTGCGGTACTGACCGCCTTCCACCCTCTTCCTAAAAAGAGACCCTCCCAAATGTGCTGTCAGGACAACCGGGCTTTCCTGTGTCCCGACAGCGTCTGGGAGTGTCTCGGGGCTTGTTTTTGGGGGGCTCCCCTCTGATGACACAGTGTGTTCTGAGCATGGGCAGGTGGCCTGGAAACTGCCTGTCAGCTGTCACCATCATCTGTGACCAAGCTCGTCTTTCCATCTTGTCACCTCACGGCCTGAAGTTTCATACTAATTTAGTGTTTGACAATGAGCAGTGAAGACAGATGATTGCAGGCAGACGCTTGTCCAACTCATAGATGCACATATTTCACCACTTCCTTAAGTCCATCTAGTGCCCACAGGACGTGGCAGCCCCCAGCGCTGACCACCTCCTCCCCCACGTGCCCTCCTGTACCCCCGCGCCCTCAGACAGCCCACCCGGAGAAGGGCACCTTGAGGTTTTGCAGCCCAGAGTGCAGAAGCCTGAGGTCCTAACACAGACACCGCCCCACATTTTCCCTTTTTGCATTTGTAAAACCATCTGTGTGGCTCCAGATAAGCCAGGAGGAGGGCCGGTGTCCATGTCCTGCCCCCAGGCTGGCCCACACCCTGGAGGCCTGGGACCGCCCCTCCGGCTCTGCCTGTCCTGATGAGCACAGTCTCCACCTATCACTGTGCCCTGAAGGGAACGACCTCTCCCCATTTCTGTGACGCCTGGACTCTGGGGATGATGCTCCGGAAGTTTCGGCTCCCCTGCTCCTGCAGGGCACCTGGCGGCGGCACCAAGCACATGGGGGCACTCCTCTCCAACTCCTTGGTGGCGTCCTTGTCCCTATCCATCCCCCCCCCGGCCCTCGGACCAGGGGAGGCGAACCCCCTGTCCTGGGTAAAGGGTGACATGCCTTGGCGTCCACTCTCTGTGACGAGGGCTCTGTCTGCAGGGCCGGGGCCCTCCACTCCCTCACCACCTGAGGCCTCAGCTGGCCTTGAACCTGAACCTCCACTCCCTCTGTCCTGCATCTCAGCCACCTGATATTTTCCTTATGAGTCAGGTTTGCCAACGGAAGGGGCACCTGCGAGAGAAGGATGTGAGCTTGGCCGACTTTCTCACCTTGTCCCTCATCCTTGCTCTGTGAGCCCTGCCCCCAGAGTTCTTCGTTGTCTGGTGTACATGCTTGAGGATGCAGGGACAAGGATTCATTGCAGAGAAGAGTCGGTCAGATATTATCAGTACATCTGATTCGCTGACAGCAGACTTTCCTGTGTGTGATGAGCAAACACGGACCCGCCTCGAGGCCCGTTCTGATCACAGATACAAACTGTGTTCTTCGCATGACTTGAGCACAGGGCTGACCCGAAGCTGGGTCCCTGTCAGTGGTGCAAGTCCACCTGTCTGGCCAGGGCCGTCGAGGGCCCGGTGGAGGGGGGGGCCCAGACTGCCCACCCCCAGCCTGGCCACCTCGGGATCTTCCATGCCCTCTCCCGGACGGTGAGTCACGGTGGTGAGGGCCGTGTGCGTGCAGACATGCACAAGAAATTAGAGACAGCCCAAAAAATTCAACGGGGGAGTTCCCCAGAAATTCCTTAGATAGCCGGGCCTTGGGCTCTTGTGTGGTTTGTAACTTTTTTCTCGAATTTCAGAGTCATTTTGACGTAAGTCATTTGGGAGTGGGACTGCTTAGCCCAGTGTGTCTCAGGGGCCCCCACCAGAGGAGAGCCACACACCCAGACGACGTGGCAGCATCCAGGGTGCTGAAAGCCCGTGTGGCATTCACTGTGGCCACCAGACGTGTGGCCCCCACAGCCCGTGCCCACCTTCGCCCGAGCCCCGCGTCTGACACGGCGGCGCCTTCACAGGCCCTGGGGCCGCCGGTCTGCTGCCCGCTCTGGACCCAGTGGTTTCCTCCAGCTCCACATCAGTGGGGGAGCAGAGACCCCTCAGTTGCAGCCTGGGCAACGAGGGAGGAGCCCCAGGCACCACTTCCGTGCACTCGTGGCACTGGGTCGGCCCTGGTACAGAGGCCACCCCTCCATGCATTTTCCTCTGACAGTTTGAGAATCGTGCTTTTTTTTTGTAATGTTTATTTATTTTTGAAGAGAGAGCATGCGCAAGTGGGGGAGGGGCAGAGAGAAAGACACAGAATCGGAAGCAGGCTCCAGGCCCCGAGCTGTGAGCACACAGTCCCACGCAGGGCTCGAACCCATGAACTGTGAGATCATGACCTGAGCCAAAGTCAGACGCTAAACCGACTGAGCCCCCCAGGCACCCCTGAAAATGGTTAAAAGCACCATGACAATATTAAAGTCCTTCCCAAACCTGGGTCCCAAACCTGCAGAGTCCTCTAGTGTGAGGGTGACCCCTGGGTCAGAACAGAGAGCACCTAGCCACCTGCCACATCACAGTGAGCTTTCCAGAAACCTCACAGAGCGTGTGGACCTGCAGAGGCTCTGAGCCTCCTCGTCTCCATCTGAATGGACGGCTTTGTTCCCTCTCCAAGAGCGAGCGCCTGCCTTCCCCTGTTGCCTTCCTGTCTGTAAGGTAGGCTTGTTTAGGATCAGGACCCGGTGTCTTCCTCTGGGCTCAGTGTCCTGCCTCTCCTGCCCCAGAGTGGCCTGCTTCAGCTCTTTCCAGGCAGTAAATGCCTCCTGGACTAGATTTTCTAAATCACAGGCTTAGGGGACTTCTGGTTTCAGCTCCAACATGTAAAATCATAGGTCTCCTCGCCCTATGTCTGGACACTTTCATCTGATATCATAAAAGGATTTAAGCTCAAATCACAAATCATTGGTTTCGTAGTCAAGAGATAGATAAGCCATAGCACAGCTTTGTGGCGAAAACCTGGGAATATGGCCCTTTTCCTCTCATTTTTTGGCTGTTCTCACTTCTCATGCTGCTTCTGTGCCTCATGCATGGTTTTGAGTTTTACTTCTCTGAGGCTTCCTTAAATGTAGTAATATTATACAGCCGTGGTTTTTGTTACCAGCTGTCCCTTGTATTTCCAGAGTGATTTTCGTAAGCGCCCTAGAAGGTGAGTGGGGCAGGCATGTTGTCTCGCCTTCTCCGTGCTCCCTAACGGAGGAGGCAGCCGAATGGCAAGGTTCCCAGCAGTGGCGAGAGGCAGGACACTGCTTCAAACCCGGGACGCTTTGGATGGGTTTCCAGCCTTTCTTCGGAGCCACTTTCTCTCAACCTTGACTTCACATTAGGGTCACCTGGGGAGCTTTGTAAAAAATACTGATGCCTGGGCTCCACCTCAGACCAATTAAATCGCAGTCTCTCCAGGTGGATGTCAGTGTGTTGTAAAAGCTCCCCAGGTGATTCCAATATGCATCCTGGGCTGAGGACTATGCTGTTTTCTTCTCTGTCAGACGATGAACGCGGGGAAGATACAGCCCGTTGCGTGGAGGGGCGTGTGGACGCCTAATAGAATTTTGACGTTTCAGGCTGTGGTTCCTTAAATAGCCTCCCAATTGGTATGTACATAGTGTAAGTAATTAAGCTTGAATGATTCCCTTTCTTCATTGCTTTCTTTATGCCCACATCAATGTTGTATCTCCTGGAGATGTAGGTTCCTAATCACAAGCCAAATCAGTACAAGTATTCTGGTTTCACGCCAGGTGTCATAAAGCACCTAACAACGCCCTCGCCTTCCAGCGGAAGAAGGCCTTAGAGATCGGCTAGTCCAATGGCTTTTAAACTTTCATTAATGAAAACCCCCTTTCTAGAAAATGAAAGTAGATGATGCACAAGCTGGGGCTTCGGATCTCCCAGCTCAAATCTGCCCCAGCTTGCCTCCCGGGCACACACGAATATTTGTTCAATCAGTGGTCGGATGTGACCTGGGGGCGCTCAGAGAGGATGTGGTTTGAAGAGCAGTTTTTGAAGGTTCTGGTTTGGCTGAGAAGGTAAATGAGTCCAGGAAAGGGACCCGGGTGAGCAGGGCCCTGCTTTGCCCGTGTACGGCGGTTCTCGAGGGTGTGGCTGACATCACGCGCTTTCGCGTGTTGTTGTGATGGTGAGTTGACAAGCCAGTATCAGAACATAAATACCCTGCCTCCCCCCGGGGATCCCACACCTGACTTGGGGAGGTCTTCCCCAGGGAGCAAATTTCCTTCCCCCCCCCCCACACACACACTCTCTCCTCCCCCACCGCACCTCCCGGGACCCACCTCCGGGGACCCTGTCAGTAGTGGGTTCGTGCGGCTATGTTTACGCCATGACGCAGGTGAGACTGGGGTTTGGGGATTGCTGACTCTGTAGGCGATTAATTGGGATCTACATCTAAATCTCATTGTTTCGTCTCCTCAGACAATACTAAGAAAGTCCCATTATTTCTCAGATGCCAAATTCTTTAAAATATCAGTCATGTGCTCACCCCGTTTAGAGAGGATTTTCTGCTCCACTCCATTTAGTCTGCTCTTACTCCATTGGCAGGCCAACGAGAGCCAAATTTCCCCTGCAGACCATTAGGCAATGTCACGAGAGCTCTTATCCCAGTCTTACGAGAGGATGGCTGCCCAAGTTAACACGGTGGTCAGCTGGTTGTTGGGATTGTTTTTATTGTCATTGCTATAGGCCGTGGCCATATGTTCATGTATCTGAAGCTCTCTGTGGTCACTTCTCACAGCCCAGCTTTTCCATAAGGTATGAATGGAAGTTAGCTCCCTAGAGCTAACTCCCCTGGTCTGAAAAGCCAATGATAAGCAAATAGCACGGTTTTAGAATTCAGAGTATGGGCCACTACAGCACTGCCACGGAGGGAAGTCCTAGGAGACTGAGAAAGATGTGAGCACATAGCAGTTTATATAATGCATAATAATTCGTGTTTACAATAAACATAAAGCAGCCAACTTTCGGCTGCTCAACAAAAATGCCACACCCAATCTGCCAGCACGAGGCACACAATCTGCCTGATCTGATCAGCCGGGTGTTACGAACTTTAATTTCAGAACTTTAATTTCAGAAGCTACACATTTTGAGAAGATGACAAAGCTAACACTCCTGGGGCAGACTTGAGTGTTTTGTACTCTTCTCTGGTGAGAATGTGTCCACTCTGAGCATTTATATTTGGCTCTATTCTGATAAACACTCAAAATGTAAATCATGGTCAAATGAGCCCTTTAAGTGAGACTCCAGATCAGCACTGTCCAATGGGACCATAGCGCAAGTCACAAAATTACAAGCGTAAGAGTGCCTTTTCCAACAGAGATTAAAGTGAACGAAAATAAACAGACGAAGTTAGTTTTAATAATATATTATATACCCTATAATACTATTGTATCAATAGGCAATACATATTTATTCATGGAATATTTATATTCTTCCCTTCATAGCATCCTGTGGAGTGCATGTTACATTCATAGCACGTGTCACCTTGAAGTAGGCATGCTGAAGTGCTCAGTGGCCCACGTGGCCGGTGGACAGCACAGGGGCAAGTGACCTAGATAGTAAGAAACCTCTTATTAAATTCTTCCTGAGATTCTGCTCGGTCTAGGTGTGTGATGGTTAGGTATATGATGATTTCATGGCTTTTAAAGTGAACTCGAACTTTATTGAGGACTTAGTGTGGTGTTCAGGGGCACATGCTGAGGAATCAGATTGTCAGGGTTCACATCTGGTCCTACTGTTTATGAATGAAGTGATCTTAAGCCAGTTACTGAGCTTGTCTGTGTCTCATTTTTGTCACCTGCAGAGTCAGTCTTGTGATTCCCCTACTTTGCTGTGAGGATTAAGTAAACCGATGCATGGTCATTATTAGCACATGGCAAGTCTCTGTTTTCAGGTCTTTGTAAATATATCTTCCCTTTACCCAAAAAGGAACCATAGCAGAGATCCTAGAATATGGATGACACAGGTAACAATAAATCCGGTGTCTTTTTCAGGAAGGCTACGGGAAGGGACAAGTAAATGCTCTGTGTTGTGATGGCTCCGTCAGTGTCCAGTGTGTGAGGCTCCAAAGCTGACCCCAACTTGTGGAGTTAGTTAGCCTGCCCTGTTGAAGTTTTAGTTGTGTTGCTGTTGTAATTTCCGTGGAAGGCTTGCTACTTCTCTTCTGATGCGGAAAGAAGTACAATTTTGTATGTAAAAGATAACATGGAATCATTCTTACTTACTAATTAACCAGAATATTCACATAATTTGAAGACCCAGCTCCCTAACTTACTGGTAAATAAAGCTTAATCAGAGAGGTCAAAAACTCTCTAATCCATTATTCCCACTTTACAAGTGAGAAACTCGCCCAAAGCTTTTGAAATGCTGTCATTTTCCATCCACAGTAATTAGATTATTCATATTTTTAGATAGACTTTAAAAAAAGGCTGGGGCTGACCCATGCTTGTTCATGCTTCTTTAACTCACGTGGCTGTGAGTATCTGCACAGACCATTAGAGCCGGGATGCTGGCTATTCTGGCCTTAAGAAGAAATGCGAAAGACCGTGGACTGAATAAGTTGGAGTCTAGTCAGTGTTTTCCAACATTTCAAAATCCGATACCCTGTTTTGATAAACGTAAAGTCATGTAAACTTCTATAGACCTACTGAGTTTTTAAAAAGAAAGATAATTGACTAAAAACAAATTAAAGCAATGGTGATTTTAGGTGAAATGAGTGTGTTGTGTGCACACACACATGCACACATGCACACACATGCACACACACGCACATACACACAGACCTACACCTTACTTGATCACGTGAGCATTAATTCTATTCATTCGTCATGAACTTCTCTTTCTGAGTGGGTTGGGAGATAGACCTCAGCAAAGATGTTTCTGACACAAAGCCTGTCCTCCTGTCGCACCCCCTTCCCTCCCCGCCCTCAGGATTGCATGCAGCCCTTGCCCCTTCCCTGCACAGAACCGCTCAGCTAAAGGAGACAGAACAAGGCCCATGCATGTACTGGCTCCGCCCTCCCCAGTCGGCTGGGTCAGTGTCATTCACAGGTGGCCTCCCCTGTGCTGGTACAGGGAACCATATGGGGCCACTTGGAGCCATCAGAACTTTTACTTCTGACTCACAACAGGCAAGCATGTTCTAACCCAAGTAGAAACTAGATTTAATGCCATTTTCGGTAATAAAGTCAGATTCCAAGGCCTGAAATTCTCTTAAATAGCTTCTAATGGGTTCTCTGTTTTATTTTTCCCATTTATTAGAAATCAGCAGAAACTTGATACCTTCGTGACCCCTTTTAAAATTGGTCACATGCTACATTTGATCTGGGGGGTGATCCAAAATGGTCTCCACATTTAATAACAATGTGCTGCCCTGGAAGACACAAGCGAAGGTTTCTGCATGTGAACCAGGCTGTGTTCAAAAGGACTAAATGCTTCCTTCCAAGAGAATAAAAAAACCAGGATGACGTTTTCGTGGGGCTGGGATGGTGGAGGGCAGCCCGGAGATGTAGAAAGAACGCTAAAGTCAGAGAGAGCTGGTCTTGTGTGCTAGCTATGTGTCCCAGCACCACACGGTACCTTGAACCAACGTCAAGTGGGAATGGTACATCCTGCCCTGAGAGCAAAATGGGACTGTGGGCCCCCAGCCTCTAATGCAGAGCCCATCCTCTCATAGGCCAATGGTCGGTAGTGGCCACTTCCATCGGTGCCGTTGTGAGCAGGCAGGCTTGGAGTCTCCTCACTTCTCCAGTGGAAAGTGTGGCTCCGGGAGGGCTGTAGGGACCCGCAGGGAGGGCGTCCCAGGTAGAGGCGCAGAACAGAAGCAAAGTTGAGTGCGTACAATGTCATGCTTCTTATCTCCTCCCACAGAGCTGCTAAAATTGGAATGAATATGCCTGGTGGTTAGAAAAAGTTGAATTAATGTTCCAAAGGAACTCTATTCCTTTCTTTCCCTTCAAGGCCCCCACTTCTCTGAGCACACCCAGAAAATGGGAAATATCAGACTTCCTTCCTTCCTCTTCCCATCTTTCTTTATTCTGTTTTTTTAAAAGTTCCTATTTCCATTGTAGAATTAGTCCTCATGTGGCCTCAGGCAAGCAACCTGATTCTGAGATTCTTAGTCGATCCCACCCGCTGCCATATTTCAAGCGGGCGTGCACATCCCACGGTCCGGAACCTTCTGTGGATGTCTGTGATTACTCCCTGATGGGCAAGTGGTGTCCCGGGCACCTGGGCTCATCTCTGAGTCCTCTCCCTTTGTTGGTGGTCTTTGTACAGAGGCCGGAGGCCTAAGGACTGACTCAAGTTTCACACGCCTGACCTTGTCCTTTAATTGTTACTAAAGATCAGACTTCGATTTCAAAGGCACTACGCCTTTGAAGGGTACAGTCGGGCTGTGTAGGCCCAGGATTGTGCCCAAGCCGCACTGCCATGAGTGTGAGGCCTGCGTGCATGGCCTTCCTTGCATTAAGGGGAGTGGCAGACATGTAGGGACACCCTCCGTCCCATCAATTCAAGGGGGTGATCTCAGTTCCATAACCACCTCTTCTGTCCTCTCTTGTGCGCAGAGAAGCTCACGCAGAGGCTGAGGCCAAGGAGCACGCAGCTGCCGTCTGGACGTCTGTGCCATCGATGCTGACGTTGGAAGAGTCGTAGACTGTGGTATGTTAATATGACGGGCCGTGTACTTTTGCTAGGCATGCAAGGAATGTTACCTGAAAGCAAGGATTGGGGATGTGCTGGTGCGTGATGTCGAACTAGGCCAGTTGAGAAAGGGTTCTTTTCTACCAGCATTTCTTGCTGGTTCTGATATTGAGATGCCTCGATTTTACTTTATTGTCTAGTTGATTAAATATGCACGTTAAACTGGTACATCAACTATCACTTTTTCTTGTGTCTTTACACTGATGGGAGCTTGTAGGTAATCTAAGTATTTCCGAAACAAGCCAAATTAAACGGGGGCATTAACCAAAAGGTGTATTTATATTTCAACGTGATGTTTTTAATTTTTAAAAATTTTTCCTTCATGATATGTGTATGGTGCCTGATAAGTTTCACATGACTTGTGCCCAGATTCTTTAATTGGGGTCTCAGGGAGTTGTGCAGACTGGCTGGTGGAAAGGGCAGTGCCGACCAGCCCACGAATGGCCTGGACGTGTTGGCACTCCCTTTGTCTCTCAGAGGCAGCGTGTGACACTCTCAGAGCGTGGAGGGTAACAGTGACGACTTTGAAAAAGAATGGGTTATTCTTTTGAGAAAGTCCTCTTTACTGCTGATTTCCACATGGAGAGGCACGTTGTCGATAATAATGTGAAGCACGTATTGCAGGCTTTGTCAGCCACGTTGTCTTACTCCTGACTCGTCCCCTTTTCAATCCTCGCGGTAGCCTTAAAAAGGGCACATCATCACGCCCTTGCAGACATGACGGTGCTGGGGATGAGGCAGGGGGACAGCTGGCCCAGGTGACCCTCAGGGTTGCAGCCGCGTTTTGACCCTGAGGTGTCTTTTTTCCATGGTGGTACGTCCTGGACAGTCATTTGTAACTCTTGTAAAACATATCTGAGATATGATTTCGCTCATTCCCAACTCTATTACTGAGCAGCGTAACCTTGACCAGAGCACGTGGGAGAGTTCTGTCCCCGTCCTGTGACCTTGAAGCGCACACTCGACTTTTCTGGACTCTGCTTTCTCTTCCAGTGATGAGGGGGTGGGACTGAGAAATTGAGACTCTCGTAAATAAGACAAATCTAATCCCCATTAAGACTCAGAAAGGAGCCAGTCGTTTGGACCTGACATTCTCTATCTACCACACCATTAATTTTTAATTGTTCAAAATTACACCTTTTCAAGGCATCATCTCTCTTCTCCCTCACTTTTTGGTGACAACATGGTCAGGAACTTATGTTTTAAATGTTGTCATTCCCACTAGTATTGAACTGCCACAAAGCTAAAGGAGTTTTTTAATTTTAGTTTTCTTTACACAACTGCTGTATGCCCATGTAGGAAATCAGTGTTCATATACACACACACACGCATACACATATATGTATCTATCTCATAAAAAACTTAAAACGCTGAAAATACCAGAATTCAGTGATAACTGCCTTTAATATGTTGGCTCAAAATTTTTTGCAACTGTTTTCCTTGCACATACAATTTTAAATTAAGATGGATTACACTGTAATTTTGTTCTTTACTCCTTTTTATTTTATGCATATACATATCTTTCTATATCAATAAATATATTTTTATAACATCATTTTCCATAGCATATAGTATTCCATTTTATGGCTACACTAAATATATCTAACTAATCCTCTATTATAATTTCATCAGTTGGCTTTTTTTTTTTTTTGCTTCATAGAAAGAGTTTTAATGACCGATCTTTTACCTAAAACTTTTTACGTTGTTAATTATCCCCTTAACATAAATTCATAGGGCAACAGGTAGCTCAAAGGATATGTACACTTGAAGGCTTTTGAGAGAACAATGCTTTCAAAATCCTCCTCCAGTCTGACGTCTTGTCCTGGGACTGCACATGCTCTGGGACTCGAGATAGCTCAGCATCCGTGTTGGAATGGTCTGTCATTGCACGTGCAACTTTTACGTCAACTGCACGTACTTTTAGGAAAAAGTAATCTAATAGCATGAGATTTTATTTCAATGTATTCCAAATCCCAAGAACTCAGTTCCAAACCTTACACTTTTGTTCTTTTGTTCACTGAACTGCTGTGTGTAAGGCACGAAGCGAGACAACGCCAGACACAGCTGACATGTGAATAACGGAGTAGCCCGCACTTGTGACAGGTTCAGCTTTTGGTAATGGAATGCAGACTTACATTGAGTGCAGTGATAGTATGAAAAGCACGATAACAAATTTGCCTTAAAAAAATAATCTCAGGAGGCACCTGGGTGGCTCAGTTCATTGAGCTTCTGACTTCAGCTCGGGTCGTGATCTCACAGTTCGTGGCTTTGAGCCCCATGTTGGGTTCTGTGCTGACAGCTCAGAGCCTGGAGCCTGTTTCAGATTCTGTGTGTGTGTCTCTCTCTGCCCCTCGCCTGTGCTCTGTCTCTCTCTGCCTCAAAAAATTTAAAACATTTTTTAAAAATTTAAAAAAATAATCTCAGGGCACCCGGGTGGCTCAGTTGGTGAAGTGACTGACTCCTGGTTTGGCTCAGGTCATGATCTCACGGTGCACGAGATCAAGTCCTGCGTTGGGCTCTCTGTGCTGACGGTATGGTGTCTGCTTGGGATCCTCTCTCTTCCTCTCTCTCTGCCTCTCCCCGACTTGCACGCTCTCTCAAAATAAATTAACTTAAAAATTATATATATATATAAATCTCGAAATATATACATGTATTCTCATTATTAGCCATTTAACACAGTGACCGTGATTATTCTTAGTGTCTGAATCTGAGTATTTCAAGATCCACAACCATTAGGGAAAAGTTGTATCACGTTCATTCTACTACACAGTTGAGGGTCCTATACCAACACTCTGCCCCCACCCTGCCAGCCCCTGAAAAGGAACTTTTCTATTGCCTTCTTGACCGTTACTGGGAACAGAAAGCCTCCCACTCAGCAAGGCAGTCCATCCCATTGTTGGGTTGTGTCGAGGGTTGGAGTGTTATTCATAATATTCTTAAAGTGAAATTACTATTTTATGTTATGTACCTATTGTTCTTAACTTTAGCTTCCGGAAACGTATAGAATAAGTTCAACTCAATCCAATTCAAGGGATATATTGTTAAGAGTCTGCTATGGTCAGGAACCATTCTAGCTGCTGAGGACTAATTTCTATTTCATATGACAATATTTCAAATATTTGATGGTAGTTATTGTTTCCTAAGTAGTTACATAACTCACCGTTTCTAAGGGAATGGGACTGTTTGTTACCTAGTCAGCCGGCTAAGTTTCTATAAAGCCATGAATTTTGGCCTCAATTTTGACCACATAGGCTAGTTGAGGACCATGAAGATAGAGACACCCCCCCACCTTCATGCAGATTACTAAAGATCCCATTAAAAAGGAAACAAAAGTCATCTGCCCCAAACTCTTAGTGATAGTGACAGGAAAAGACTTGCCATGGTGTGTGAGTCTAGTATACAAGGAAAACCTGCCATGGAAGGAGGACAGCCTAGGTGTCTGCCCCACATGGGCCACGTTAGGCAAGCCACTTAGCTTTCATCGGACTCACTCTCTTCATCTACAAAATGAAGGACACAGCAACCTCTGCAGAGGCTGTAACCCCAAAATCACAGGTCAGAATCCCGTGCTGGGGGCCTGAGCTTTGGATGATACAGCTCTAATGCCTGAGGGTGTGGGCTTGTTTTCTGGAAGAGAATCGGCACACATAGCAGACACTTCTGCGCTGTGACCGTGGCCTGTGAGGCTGACATCCATCAGTTGACTTAATCCTCAAGACGACTATTCAAGGCAGGAAACATCACCCCCATTTCAAAGAGGACAAAGCTGAGGCAGAGGTCAGAACCTGAGTTGAAGTCTGGGCTGAAGGGACCCACGTCTGCACTGCCAGCCTCTATGATGTGTGCCAAACCGTAAATTCCAAATCCCTTTTCCACCGTCTGGTTGTCTTAGAGATACATACCTCCTAACACCCACTGTACTGATATGAAAAATATACAAACAACATAAAAAAAAAACACATCAGTCCATAAACATGTGAGCTACCCAATCCAGATAGTAAATGAGTTTTAACCCGTGTTTGTGTGGTTGATTCACTAAAATGACCAAAGCTGATTTCACATGAGCAAAGAATATTACATGCTTGAAATTCTCCCTCTGTGAAGAAAACCTTCTTAGAAAATGTCATGCTTCTATTTTAGTCCACAAATGTGTTCGGTTGTCCATGAACATTGTCTTACTTTTTATTCTCAAGTTTCCTGGCTCGTTATATTTATTATTTCTTCATTTTCTCCTTTTCTGAAACTTATGTGTACTAACTCCTATATTTATTTATCTTATATTCATATAACTTTACCACATCAAAGCTTTTGTCTCATTTACCTGTGGCCGCGTCCCTGACTTTACACCGCACACTTGTGTCTGCCTCTCTAGCGAGAAGATCACTCAAGTGCGACCGCTGATAGTGCTGTCATGTCCTCTGATTAGGAGTGAGAGGAAATGTCATTGTCCAGTGTCCAGCGTCCGGTGTTTGATGATTTGGGGATGGAAATAGAAACCCTCGTTAGCACAGACTGGTAGAGGGAACTGGAGGGAAGGCTTCCACTCAGTTGGAGGCGAACGGGCCAGCCAGCAGGCAGGGGAAGCAGCTGGTGGGAGGAGAGCTGTCCGCCCCACAGGACCACTGGGTGCCTGCTCAGGAGTCTGATTTTCTTCCTTCCTTCTTCCCCTCTTCCCCTCCCCCTGCTGCTGCTTCCAGCCACAGAATCTGGGCAACATAGCACCTGGGTAGTTAAGAGGACAGCATTTCCTCCACACCGTAGGCTGTAGTCCCACACAGGGGAAGTCCTGAAATACAGCACAAGCCAACCCTGCCAACCCTTGTACCACTTCAAGTCCTGGAACACAGAGAATTCTGTCATCTGTGCCTGGGCCAGAAGCCCATAGGCTCCCCCCAGTGTCACGACTGTCAGGGCACTAAATGCTGGTGTGTGACCAGAGAGGCCTGGAAACAGAGACCCACCCGGGGGTTTCCACTTGTACCATAAGGGTCATTTGTAAGTGGCTGGGGTGAAAAGTGATCACGAGGTGGCCCAGAACTGCCTCCTCTGGTCACACCAAAGTCCCAGTGATGCAGAGGCTATAATGCGGGGACAGGATGCAGAGACGGCCTCGGGGGGCTTGCACCCTGACGGAGCTGGGCAAGGGGGAGTCATGAGGGACCAGACCAGGCCAAGTGCTTGTGTGATGAGATTAGGGTAAGAACAGGAGGGGTGTCCTCTGGCGTGAGCAAGGTCCCAGGCGGCGTGTGTCCTCCGTCCATAGGACCTGGCCCTCTGGGCCACAGTGATATTATGTCCTTACAATTCCTCCACCATCTTTAATGTTTACTTTTATGTGAATAAAAGTATTAAAATACAGCGAGAAAAAAAGTATATTTCATCTAAGTTTGGGACCTCATACATTAGATTAGAATTAAAACATCAACTATTTACACCATCTAGAATATCAACTACCCAGTATTAAGGAATTAGTGCTAATTTTTTACATATGCAAATAGTCTCATGACTCTGTTCAAAGAGTTTTTGTATTTTAGAATTGCATTCTGAAACATTCCTAGGTAAAACTATATCCTTTCTGGTATTTCCTTCAAAATAATGTAGAAATAAATAGTCATTGGATGGCAATACAGTTGAAATGACATTGGCCAAGTGACATTGTTGTGACTGATTGGCAGGGGGGTTGTCATGTTCTTCTTTCTACTTTTATAGTTTTAAAGTTTTCCCGTAGTAAAATATTTCAATGAATGCCAAGTTGTAGAACACAGTAATCAGAGGTATCCTCTCTATCAGACCTGCAGGGAACACATCCAACTTGTGTTCCCTGGGAGTAAATTTCCTCTCTGTGACTCATTTTTCTCACCTGGAAAATATGGGTAACAATAGTCCGGACCTCACAGAATTGTGGAGATCGCGAGCACTGTTACATGTGAACCGCACAGGTCCCTCCTGATAAGCAGAGCACCCACATATGTTCGCGGTCACCAATGTGTATAGAGGTGGAACTCTTGCGTTCCTTCTCCACTTGGAAGTTTGCATATTGGCAATTGCTGTGACAAAAAGCCCTTTATTTTGTATGTAAAAATATTTTGGAATGAATAGTTATCTTTATTTTAAAATCAAAGACAATTGATTTCATAATTTGTAACTTTTCTGTGACTTGCAACTATGAATAGATTTCTAAAGGTATTTAAATAATTGATACAAAAATGGGCTGTTAAACTTGCTAGGAATATATTCTGATTTTTTTTTTTTCAAAGAAGGACCCGATTAGACTGTTTAGCCACAACACTGACTAGGGCTTGAACATTTTTTAACTGCTTTTTTCTTTCTGCACTGCTCCATTTCCCACATTATTTAAGCCCTAACTCTGAGATGTTCTCAGAAAGGAACCAGTATTAAGGTTTGGAAAGCTGTATTTTTGAAAGAACCCACACTCACCTCCACAAAGTGGAGGTCATCATGACACAAAAGTGCATGTAACAAGGGGTGTGTATTGTTCTCTCCATTCGTGCTGTCTCCCCTCAGCGTGTAGTCTGTGTTTCCTTTCAGTCCAACGTGGGGTCAACTGTGAGGGTCTCCCATCATTTCAATTGTTTCACCAGTTGAACAAAAAGTGATTTCCACAAGGCTCATGTTCGAGCAATGTCTTTGTACAAATCACTGTGCCTCGAGAGAAGGGATGAGAAAATGAGCAAAGATGTCTATTCTGGAAATTTAGTCAGGATCTAGAGGTGACATGAGTACCCAGAGGTGAGACGAGGATCTAGAGGTGAGACGGGGATTCAGAGGTGAGACGAAGATCTACAGGTGAGACATGGATCTAGCAGGTGAAACGAGAATCTAAAGGTGAGATGAGGATCTAGAGGTGAGACAAGGATTGAGAGGTGAGACAGGGATCTAGAGGTGAGACGAGGATCTAGAGGTGACATGAGGACGTAGAGATCAGACAGGGATCTAGCCAGTAAGATGAGGATCTAGAGGTGAGACAGGAATCTAGCCACTGAGACAGGGATACAGAGGTGAGACAAGGATCTAGAGGTGAGACGAGGTCCTAGCAGGTGAGACAAGGACCTAGAGGTAAGACAGGGATCTAGAGGTGAGACGAGGATCTAGAGGTGAGATGAGGATCTAGAGGTGGGACAGGGATCTAGCAGGTGAGACGAGGACCTAGAGGTGAGACGGGGATCTAGAGGTGAGACGAGGATCTAGAGGTGAGACAGGGATCTAGAGGTGAGATGGGGATCGAGAGGTGAGACGAGGATCTAGTGGTGAGACAAGGACCTAGTGGTGAGATGGGGATCTAGAAGTAAGACAGGGATCTAGAGGTGAGACGAGAATCTAGAGGTGAGATGAGGATCTAGAGGTGAGACAAGGATTGAGAGGTGAGATGGGGATTGAGAGGTGAGACAGGGATCTAGAGGTGAGACGAGGACCTAGAGGTGACACGAGGACCTAGAGATGAGACAGGAATCTAGCCAGTGAGATGAGGATCTAGAGGTGAGACAAGAATCTAGCCACTGAGACAAGGATCTAGAGGTGAGACGAGGACCTAGAGGTGATACAGGGATCTAGTGATGAGATAGGGATCTAGAGGTGAAACAAGAATCTAGAGGTGAGACGAGGATCTAGAGGTGAGACGAGGATCTAGAGGTGGGACAGGGATCTAGCAGGTGAGACGAGGACCTAGAGATGAGACGGGGATTGGGAGGTGAGACGAGGTCCTAGCAGGTGAGACGAGGACCTAGAGGTGAGATGGGAATCTAGAGGTGAGACGAGGATCTAGAGGTGGGACAGGGATCTAGAGGTGAGAAAGGGATCTCCAGGTGAGACGAGGATCTAGAGGTGAGACAAGGACCTAGAGGTGAGATAGGGATTTAGAGTTGAGACAAAGATCTACAGGTGAGACAGGGATCTAGCAGGTGAGACAAGGATTGAGAGATGAGACGGGGATTGAGAGGTGAGACAAGGACCTAGCAGGTGAGATGAGGACCTAGAGGAGAGACAGGGATCTAGACATGAGACAAGGATCTACAGGTGATACAGAGATCTAGAGGTGAGATGAGGATCTAGAGGTGAGACAAGGATCTAGAGGTGAAACAGGGACTTAGAGGTGAGACAGGGAACTGGAGGTGAGACAGGGATCTAGCAGATGAGACGAGGACCTAGAGGTGAGACAGGGATCTAGAAGTGAGACAGGGATTTAGCAGGTGAGATGAGGACCTAGAAGTGAGACAGGGATCTAGAGATGAGATAGGGATATAGTGGTGAGACAGGGATCTAGCAGGTGAGACGATGACCTAGCAGGTGAGACAGGGATCTGGCAGGTGATACAAGGATCTAGAGGTGAGACAAGAGTGGAGAAGTGAGATGAGGACCTAGAGGTGAGTCAAGGACCTAGTGGTGAGACGGGGATCTAGAGGTGAGACAAAGATCTAGAGGTGAGACGAGGATCTAGAGATGAGACAGGGATCTAGCAGGTGAGACAAGAACCTAGAGGTGAGACAGGGATTTAGCAGGTGAGATGAGGACCTAGAAGTGAGATAGGTATCTAGAGGTGAGATGAGGATCTAGAGGTGAGACAGGGATCTAGTGGTGAGATAGGGATCTGGAGGTGAGACGAGGATGTAGAGGTGAGGCAAGGATCTAGAGGTGAGGCGAGGATCTAGAGGTGAGATGAGGATCTAGAGGTGAGTCGAGGACCTAGTGGTGAGACGGGGATCTAGCGGTGAGACAAGGATCTAGAGATGAGACAGAGATATAGCAGGTGAGACGGGGACCTAGTGGTGAGACGGGGATCTAGAGGTGAGACGAGGATCTAGAGGTGAGAAAGGGATCTCCAGGTGAGACGAGGATCTAGAGGTGAGACAAGGACCTAGAGGTGAGATAGGGATTTAGAGTTGAGACAAAGATCTACAGGTGAGACAGGGATCTAGCAGGTGAGACAAGAATCTAGCGGTGAGATGAGGATCTAGAGGTAAGACAAGAGTCAAGAGGTGAGATGAGGACCTAGAGGTGAGTCGAGGACCTAGTGGTGAGACGGGGATCTAGCAGTGAGACAAGGATCTAGAGATGAGACAGAGATATAGCAGGTGAGACGGGGACCCAGCAGGTGAGATAGGGATCTGGCAGTGAGACATGGACCTAGCAGGTGAGTCGGGAAAACAGAAGCAGTGATGCTCAGTATGCAGACTGGAGCTCGCAACCTGGAGGGAGAACACTCATTTCCAAGCACAGAGCTGGGAGCGTTTCTTGGAAGGTATGGATCAAATAGACGGTGACATAATGGAGGAAAGAAGCATTCACAAAGAGACAAGACAAGGGGAGAATGAGAGATGCTAATAGCACCCCATAGCGAGGAGATTCCGTGAACTGCCGGTCCGAAGCAAGTGAATGCTGCTGTGAACTTTTGCCTTCCCAAACTTCTCTGTGGCTCGGTGGCACACAGCGACTGGAAGACCCCAGCGCTAGGAGCATCTAGAACGGGAGGAGATCCAGGTGACCATGGGGAGTGGAAAGTCGCAGCAGAAAGACCACTCTATCGCCCAGCCATAGAGTCGTGATATCATCTGCCAGGATTTTCAAAAGAACTTTTTACATCAACTAAAACAGTTGTAAAATTCAAAAATCTGCCGGATCAATAGTGTAATAAGTTAGATAATTCTGATGAGAGGAATAGAGACCCCTCAGTCAGCACCAATAATCTCTATCTTAACTAAACTAGGGTGGCACAGGCTTAGTCAGTTCTCAGGTATCTGTTCATGGTGGATGTGACTAGCGGCTGAGAGGCAGCCTCCCGGTGTCCATGGGGTCTGGGCTCTGTCCCCTGGGAAGGCACTGTGAGGGTATGGCAGACTGTGTGCCCTGCTTTAACATCACATTCTATGCGGCTTACTGGAACAATGCTCAATCTTTTCTAACTTCAATCGTAGACAAACCTTGATGAATAGGAAGCCTGAAATATTTTCTCACCTCAACACATTGACCCCGGGCACCTACATCGTGTTGGACGCTGCCATATATGGAACCCCAAACCCAGGTCTCTGGGAGCTCCTACTCCCCCAACAAGCCCCCAGATGAGTAAAACACAACTGGAGATAAGCCACAGCAGGGACGCAAGGTGCCTCGTGGAGGGAAGAATGGCGCTAAAGAATAAGCAGGGGTGTTCCGACTCCTCACTAAGGAGCAGGGGGAGCGCAGCAGGATGTTGTGGAGGACAGGCCCGTTGAGTGTGGAAGGCACAAGCAGAACAGTAGGCTGACACGGGGGGAGGAAGGACATTACCCCGTGACAGACTGTTTGGAACTTACCCTACAGGCAACGGAGAAGGGCAGTACGTGTAGGAGTAGAGCGTACCCACGGTGCGCTTGAACTAGAGGGCAGAGTGGCTGGATCACACTGGCAAGGTGGAGAAGACCCCCCAGAGCAGCACCTGTGTTTCTATGACGCCAGCTTGATGTAGCACGGAGCACAGTGGTCAGTGTCTGAGCCCACGCCTGGGGCTCTGTGGCTTTGTTGTTCTCATCCAAATAGTGGACCGGTGTCCCTGTGGGCGAATTGGGTACTGATTCCTGGAGCACCACGCAGAGGGGAAATCAGCACCCTAGGACCAGATGCAGCCCACAGGGCAGAGTCACAGGCTGCACAACAGACCCGAGAGAAATCAATTATGTTCACTGCAGGTGCAACCAACACTTTTAGATGCGAGTACTGAACAATACGGCCCAGCACAGCTCAGCTTCGCATCTCTGCTGTATAATGCTCACACACACACACGCACATACACACACACACACGTGCACACACATATACAAGAACACACACATGTACACATAAACACCCATATACTTACACGTGTGCACACGCATATCCACACGTGCATGCCCACATACGCACACACATGTGAGCAAAAACGTGTGTTTATGTGTCATGCATACATGGGCGTGCGTGCACACATGCACAAGTGTGCGTGCATACACATGTGCACATACATACCCATCACACACACACACACACACGCACACACACCCTTTGATTTCCTTTGCAAAGGTGGTTCCCCAGCGGAAGTCCAGTCACCCTTCAAGGTACGGCTCAAAGGTACACGTGTGGCTCTGTCCCCCCTCCAGAGCACCCCAGACACCGTTTCCCTCACGCCAGCACACCCCTGCCTGCTGCTCCCCTGCAGCGCCCTCTTCCAGCTCCCGCCTGCACTGACGGTGCTCTTGCGTGATGATCAGCAGTGTTTGCTTGGCCCCGCACCACGCAGAGCAGGGTCACGCTGTCCACGTGCTGTGAGAGCCACCGCAGACCCAGCCTGGGGCTCTGGCTACAGTCTGCCCACGGATGTGCTCTGTGGGGCACTCGCACATAAGGCTGTGTCTGTCCTTCTTCTGAATTGTACATGGTGGCTTTGGGATGCCATGCGACGATGAATGCAGGAGACTTTCTACATACGCACCGTGGTGCTGCTGAAGACGTTGCTTCCTGCGAGTTTACGGTCAGCGGTCACATGTAGCGTTTACTTTAAAGTGTGCTTTAATCACACCAGACCTTTACAGCCTCAGAAATCGCTTTATGGAAAAGCCCAAATCTCCTAGAACACGAACACTCACAATTCGGGGTTGCTGAAAATAGAAGTTAAGAGTTTTCACATTTTAAGAGTGATTAAGAATGTCCCTTTCCCTGACTCTCCTAAAAATTTCTGGAAGAAAATATAATTTGTGTTATAAATAAATTACATTTGAGCACTTTGAATACATGAATTTTTTCCTCCTTCCTCCCTCCTTCCTTCCCTTTTCCTTTGTATGTAGGATACGTATATCTTTCCTGTATGCTCATTTCATAATTATTTGGTTAGTGTTCTGAGAGGTCTGGAGATCATATTTTGTATTTTAACGAGAGAGGCACAAGGTCTAACATTCCAGAACGAACACAGATACTAATTTTCACGCGCAGTAATATTCCTGTGGGTTAATGCAAAGCGCGTGTACATAACACCCTTGCCTCCTGACACTCACAGAGTGATAATAGCCCCTGTTTTCTGGTATTTTTTCTTCTTATAACCCAATCTCTCCATAACAATCGTTCAAACGTGCAGCAAACCAGACTCAGTGGCTCACTGCCCGACTGTGCTGCTCACCGGCCGGGGGGTGCGTGTGCCCTGAGCCTGACCGCCTCCCTGCGGAAGCTTCCAGGCTGATGTGCCAGGAAAATGCCTGATTCCTAGAAGGATTACTTTCTGGGGAGATGGAAACCTTTGCAGATTAAAAATTTAGTCTTTCTGACAACACAGATTCAAAAAGCTCCAAAAAAAAATCACCCCCAATCCTATAGGAGTATAACGGGCTTGGAAAAGTCCCCTTTCTGCTCCGTGTGCACACCATCCACTCTGTCCCCGAACATTGTATTTGTCGGTAATCATCCTTATGTGTCTTTGGAGCCTCACCTAAAACTCACCTTCTTAGTCTGCTCCTTTCTCTTCGAGTTGTGTTTTTCCCCCCGAGCGACTGAACGTTATTAACCACTTTCCGGGAGGGAGCCACACAGCAGGGGGGCGGGAAGGCCGGGACTGGCTCTGCGGGAGGAGGACAGGGGAAGACAGAAGGTGATGGCCGGTCAGGGGTGCAGGAGACCCAGGCCCTGGCAAAGGCCCAGCCAGCGGCAGGAGGAACAGGTCTAATGCAGGGCCGTGGAAGCATGTGGCCGAGGAAGGGAAGAGCACGCATGGGCAGAGGTGTGCCAGGCGGATGGTGAGCATCTCCTGATGGGGAACAGCAGCCCCGAGGCCAAGACGCCTGAGAAGGGGCTGCAAGCTGGTGGGGCCCAGTGCACGAGGCCCCCAGGAGCCGGGCTTGATTTACCTAAAGGTGGAGATCAAAGGTGTCTCAGCAGCCATGGTACGTGAGGACCCCACCCTGTCAGGTGGCCCGTGTGGGCACAGATCCTCACTCAGGTCAGGCAGGAGTGGGAGAGGTGGTGAGGACAAGGGCTGTGCTGGAGGAGCCCCAGGTGAGGAGGGAGTGGGGGGGAGGGCTGGGGCAGGGCAGGGGCTCCTGGCTGTCCGTGGTCCAGGTGGGCACGAGGGTCGGGAGGGCAGGCAGGGCCTGGTCAGGGCCCTGCACGATTCCATGAAAATTGTGTTCACCCTCAGAAAGTCCTTGGATTTCGGGGTCTCCCTTTGAAAGCAGCTGCTGTGCACCTACCTACTTACTACAAAACCCTACTGTTATGTCCCCCAAATTAAGACGTGGAAACCTTTACCCCCACACGTGAGTGTATCTGGAGGTGCAGCCTTTAGGAGGTCAGTGAGGTTAAATGAGGTCAAAGGGAGGTGTAACCCCATAAGGCTGGGGTCTTGCAGGAGGAAGATGCAGCAGTGCCTGGGTCTCCGCACACAGAGGAAAGGCCGAGTGAGGTCCCGGGGAGCAGGGGGCAATCTGCGGCCAGGTTCGCAGGCGCCGCCAGGAGTCCCAGAGCCTCACCCGTGGCCATCCCGCCTCCAAGACTTCGACAACACACATCCACCTTCTCCCAACTGCGTGGCCTGTGCTGTCTCATTGCAGCATCCAGGTCACCCTGACCCGACGACCCAACAGGTGCCTGCGCTCAGGGAGGGAGCCTGGCCGACAGGGTCTGCTTTTTCTGTCCAGAGAAAATGGAACAATTCCTCCTGTAAAGGTCTCCTGTGACCGGAACTGCGCACTCCCAAATACTCCTAACGATAGTATGTGACATCAGGGTACGGATGTTTTTAAAAAATGGGATGGGGAGCATTTTGATTCATCAAGTTCTCATGTCCTATCGCTGCTTATGTGTGCGAACCTTGTTCTATGAGTGCAAGACACCGCCTCTCGTTACCTGGAGTAAACAGTCGAGAGGGCACCATGGCAAGTTCTCAAGTGGGTGTTCTCGGTCTGTGCTGAAGACAGACTTGTTACACTTCGGGGGTTCTCCAAAGTTCTCGTTTAAAAATCCACAGTCTAGGTACCATGTTCCCTTGTGACCTGACCAAGAATGTAGAAACAAAACAGGTCAGCTGTTAATCCCTTGCTATATGTCAGAACCCTGCACATGGAACATATTGCATTGATGGTGAGCATGTGCAAACACACGCAGGTACACACAAGTGCACACACACAGGTACACACAGACACAGACGCACACACTACAAGCACACATAGGTACACACAGGCACACACAGGTGCACACATAGGCACACAGGTACACACACAGATGTACACACAGGTGCACACACATGAGCACACACAGGTGCATACACGCAGATGCACACACTCAGGTGCACACACAGGCACACACACAGGTACACACACAGGTGCACACACACAGGTGCACACACAGGTACACACACAGGTGCACACACAGGCACAGGATCTGAAAGAGTGAGGAGGCCTTCCCACCAGGCCCCCACATAGCCTGCCATGTCTCTATCACTCTCGCAGGACATAGGAAGTGGGGTACGAGCCACAGATCCTGGCACTGGTGAGGGATTTGTATATTCTGGCAGAATAGAGTCAGCTAAGTGAGCAGATGGAAGGAAAAATGAATTGGGGGTAAGCTGTAGCTAATTTTAAAAAGAAGATGGTCATTATTAACACACCCCTGGATGCTGTCCCTGCAGCCTTGAGCTGGCCCAGTGGGGACACGGTGATGCCTTGTGGCTGAGCTCGGGCCAGATACCAGGGCATCTGGAGGCCACGCTGTATTTTCTTTATTAACTGCTTTCGCTTGATTGTATATTGTCCATCATGTCCTTTCATGGCTCTCCCTCCAGAATGCCTGCACACCATGAGTACCAGGGGAGATTGGTTACAATTTTTTCTTTGCTTCTTTATCACCTTTTCGGGCCAACCTTGAGTGTGACAGATCCATGACTCAAGTGCCAGTTTTCTCCCTGTCTCTTTATGCCAGCCCTGTATCTGGCAAATGCTGGAGACTTGAAAATGTATTCCAGAGGGAATAAATAATTGTATGTGAGTATATATGGCACCATGTTAGTAACTGAGGGAGTGTGGTGAAGCAAATCCAGGAAACTCCCAGCCTGTTGCCGTCTGTACACGCAGATTCCCAGCATGTACGTGTGTGCGGGCAGACACATGATTTCTCATTCTAGACTGGAAGCCATCAGTGCCTCTGGCGAAGTTGGTAAGGGACTGTACGACTCGTGGGGAGCAAGAGATCGTCTCGGCCGGGAGAATCAAAAGGGAAGACCTCACACAAATGGTCCGGCCAAGATTCTCCCTTGTCGGTTGGAGGAAGGACATTCAGGCAGAAGGGGCTGCCACACATTGAGAGGATCGAGGTGTGCCCGACGACACCGAAGCCTTGTTCTGTTTGCCCGACACGGGGCAGAGGGGGAAAGGGCAAGGTGACAGGTGTGCGAGTGTAACAGGCTGAGGGCGCTGGGTGCCTGAGCCATGATGGACGGCCCCCGGGTTCCTGGAGGTTGCCGAGTTGCTGAGCAGAGGTACCTCGGTAGTGCTTGGCTTTGCAAAGGTCGGCCTGCTGGGACCTGTCCTGCAGCCCAAAGCACTGGCACCTGGAGATCATGCAATAGGGCAAGAGGGGCAGGAAGGAGCCACGGTAGCGGCAGGGTCCTAAAGCCTGCACGGCTACGAAGCTTCCACACCCATGAGTTCATGCGGCCTTCATGACCCTTCAGAGATGGGAGTCTGTGCAGGGGGCCGGCCCTGGGATCAACCAAGAAGGAGCTAATCAAAGGGTCACTTCTGTTGGCCTTGTGAATGGGTTATTTGTGTTTTTTTCCCTCTTCCCTATAGATTTACCCTCGTAATTATATTTTACTTAGGCTAATAATTAAATGAGTGTGAATTCCCTGAACATGCAATGCAGGATTGTGTGGCCCAGGTGTGCTTACACTGTTATGAAGGGAAACCAGCCAAGACCGTTGCCATGGGCTATTTCCAAGGCTGACACACATCAGTAAGAGAGGATGCTTCTGTATTGGACATGAGTGAAAAAGAGAATTCCTCTCACAGATCTTCTGGCATAGTCTGTCTCCCAACTGAACTTAATTACCATCGCTTTCCATCCGACAATGTTTCAGTCACCATGGTGGTTTCTAAACATTCTTCCTAATTGCCTAGTGTTGGTATTAACACTGATTTTTGTATACATCTGGCTATCTTTCAACATAAGAAATTCACGGGTAATCTTCAGAGGCTGTGGCCAGGTCTAAATGTGGAGAATTGGACCTTGAAATAGCATTTTGTGTTTCGATCGAAGGTGTTTCCCACCCATCTTCCCCACTCCTTCTCCGTGGGCTGCTTCTGCCCGCGCATAGGAACAGCAGTCACCGTTAAGTGCAAATCCGCGGGAGTGTGGTTCTGCTCATCTGCTGATTCTGTTCACTAACGTCCATGGGAATTAAATTTCTGTATTTTGGAGGTGCCCTTTTTTTCCATATTTGATCATTACCTTTCATTCCTAGTTAAAAATGACAGAGAAATGGATCATTTGGAGTTCAGAAAATAAAATGCTTCTATCCAAAGTAGGCATATGCATGAATCAAACATAGAAGGCTTCTGGGAAATTGAAAAATGACCTCATTCTAACTCTATATATCATAAATCTCTTTCTAACGGTTTGGAAGTCCCAGGCGCGAGCCCCCAGATCTCACTCCTTATTAACATTAACCAGAAGGACTAAATCTTAAATGAACGTTCAGGTCAGGCATCCGAAGCACGTGTCGGCTCCGTGGGCGTCCCGTGGTGTGGCGGTGCAACGTCTCTTTCAGAGGCTCTGGCCTTGTCCTCTCCTCGTCCTGGAATTTTGCTTCGGGGCGGCGTCTGCCCCGCAATTACCTCTCATCTGCAGGGCTAGATTTCAGATCTCTTTCTGGAGTTTCGGGAATGCAGAACCCCACTCCTCGCCCCTCTGCAGGACGCCCCACGGACACCCAAGCCCAGCACGTCCCACTGACGTCTTCTTCCACCGAGCCCACCCTGGCGGGGTCGCATCTCCGGCCTGTCGGCTTGCCTCGGTCTCCCCAGACCCCGCCTGAGGATGCCTTTGAAAACCCCTGGCGCCTCTCCTGGGGTGGTCTTATCCTCCCCGTCCTCCTCCTCCTCCTCACAGGATGGTCTGTGTTGCACCTGCCTCTTATTTTCTTTCTCAAACAGAATGTAAAGCAGGCACTTTTTTTTTTTAATTTTTTTTTCAACGTTTATTTATTTGTGGGACAGAGAGAGACAGAGCATGAACAGGGGAGGGGCAGAGAGAGAGGGAGACACAGAATCGGAAACAGGCTCCAGGCTCTGAGCCATCAGCCCAGAGCCCGACGCGGGGCTCGAACTCCCGGACCGCGAGATCGTGACCCGGCTGAAGTCGGACGCCTAACCGACTGCGCCACCCAGGCGCCCCAAGCAGGCACTTTGAGTCATTCGCGTGGGTTCAAACGCCGTCATTCTACCTGTTCGGAGGCCTTGGGAATTCACTCAGCCCCTCGGAGCCTCTACCCCATCTGAAATGACAGCAATGACAGACGTTAGCGGCTGCCCGTGGAGAGAACTGCTGCTGCGGGCAAAGCACCTGACAAGTGCACCTGCCGCCAGGGAGGGCAGCGGCGCGAGCCCCCGACGCTGTTGTCACCATTGCGGAAGTGGCTCCCAAATTTACCCTTCATAAGACTCCCCCTCCCCCCGCAGGCAGCAGCTGGACCTGGCCAGTCACCTCTCCCCCGACATTACCCGCACACCCGTCCTTTGTGGCGTTTCTTGGTTCGCAGTCTCCCCGGCCCGTCTTCCTCACCGTGAGGGGGTCACAGTCTTTCCTGGCCTTAAGACACTCCTCCTGCAGCGGAGTCCCCCAGCTGTGCTCCCGCGTCCTCCTTCCTGGGATCCTGGGATCCCCCCACTTCTCGCCTCCATCCGCACTCTCCGCCCTGAGCCGCCCTAGACGTCATGCAGGTGTCAGCCACAGTCCGGTGTGGGGCCCCTGCCCGCCGCACCCCACAGTCCCACGGCTGCGGGGACTCATCGCCTTCCACATGCCGCGGCCACACCCCGTGGGGTCTTACTGCAGAGCCGGCGTGAATACCGAGCTCTTACTTGCCGCGCAGAACCGCCCAGAGCTCCCAGCACCGGTCCCGCTGGCTTTCCGTTGTCCTCGGGTGGGTTAGTCCCGAGGGGTCGTGTGTTAGAAGAAGCAGAGACACCGGACCCAAGGAGACCTCAGTGTCAAGCCTGGCTGTGACCCCGTGGGCTGCGTCGAGTTGGGTGAGCCCACTGGGCATCCCTGCGCCGATGTGGGAACCGGGCGCAGTTCTCGTGCCTGTCGCGGAGCCCCTGTGACATCACCGACCCTGCCGGGAAAGCTCCCGCAGGGACCCTGGGAACAGGAAGGTGGCTGAGGGCTGGGCTCAGCTTTTGGCACATGGTGTGTGACACTCTCGTCAGCCCCCAGCAAGCCTCTAACGCCCCCGGGAGCCAGACCCCCTCACCCAACCCCACTTAGGCCGGCTTGCGAACCACCCCCCACCTAAGACCTCACGTCCTTCGGCCTTTCGCTTCCTCCACCAACACCTCCTCCAGGGAGGCCTCAGATCCACGGTCTCAGCATCCTCGCCGTCGACATCGAGAGCTGAATGCTTTGCCCTCCACGCACCTGAACCGCTCCTCGTGTTTTAGTGTTACGTTTACTGCCTGCCGCGCCCTGTGACGCATGCGGCCTTCCCGTCAGCGCTTCCCAGACAAGGAAACCTTGCTACAAGCTTAGGTAATTTGCTCACGGTCCTGCAGCTGTACAGCGTGTGACCTGAAAACATGAACTTCCTCAGCCGCTGTCCAGCAGGAGCCCCGATCGGGCTGCACGAGGCAATCCCAGCCGAGCCCCCACACATGACACTCTGCCCCTGTGATGCCCTGCCACCGTGTCCCGCCGTGGGTGCCACTGGATGTGGACTTCAGAGTGTACCAAAATAACCCAGGCTCCCACACACTGCCTATTCTCTTTGGCAGACAAAGCACGAGGTGTTTCCCTTACATAAGCTCATTCACCTCTAATGGCGACTCCAAAAGCTAGAAGGCATTTTCCCCGTTACCCAATAAAAAAATTGGAGTTGGGAGAGCAGGAATCTGAAGCCAAATCTGCCTGCCTCCACGTGTGACACTTTTGCTTATCTTCCCTTTATCTCATGGTCGCGTCTCCTTCGGTATTCGGTCCGGTGTCTTACGCATCAGAAACGCTAAAAAAAAAAAAAAAACGCCGGCAAACCGATCCGGGCCCACCGCTTTGCTGTGTGTGATTCTCTGTGTTCCCGCCAAGGAGCGCTAAGTTCCTCCAGGCGCTTGTGAGTCCCCAGCATCCGACTCAGCGTCAGCAGCGACCGGCCAGGGGCACCCGGGGCCCGATGCCACCACGCCGTCCGCGTGCCTGCTGCACGTTCGCCCCAGGCACGGGTCTCAGCCCACGCGTGACCCAGCCGTGCAGGGAAAAGAGCACCCTCTGTCTCCAGGTCTCGGGCCGGGGTGGTGAGGAAGCGTGGAATTAAGGCCATCGAAATCAGCCCCGGCGGAAGGATGCACTGTTCCCTCAGCTGATTGACTGTCAGGTGGTGGCCTCATCTCTTCAACCTTTGTCCCCTCCGTAAAGCGACGTATGAACGGTGACCTTGAGTGTGGGGTCACCGCAGGTTTGGGAGGAGGCTGGAGTGCTATTCTCTGGTGTTTCTAGTGATGTCACGGGATGCTGAGTAGATGCGAATAAGGGGAACCATCAGAACCAGGGAGGGTCGTGGACAGCACGGACCCTGGTCTCCACAGCAGATTCCCAGGAGGGGCACAGCCCCCACCCGCCAGCCTGGCGTGGGCCCCACAGGCAGAAGCAGAAGAAGCACCCAGTGCCGGGGGTCCAGGGCCGACATAATGGTGAGCATCTGAGTCAGTTGGGTCCAGGTTCAAATCCTAGCCCTACTGCGGACTAGCAAAGGGTTCTTGGCTAACAAGCCCTGAGTCCCACATTTTCCAAGGACGGAATAAGGATAAAAGATTCACATCATAATATTATTGCAAGGAGTCGGGGCGCCTGGGTGGCTCAGTCGGTTAAGCGTCTGACTCTTGGTTTCAGCTCAGGTCATGATCTCGCAGTTCCGTGAGTTCGAGCCCCATGTTGGGCTCTGTGCAGACAGCACAGGGCCTGCTTGGGACTCTCTGTCTCCCTCTCTCTCTGCCCCTCTTTCTCTCTCTCTTTCTCTCTCTCAGGACAAATGAACTTTAAAAAATAAAATAACAAAATAAGAGAAAATAGTTGCAAGGATGAAGTCACACGGGGAGTCAGGCTGCACGGCCTGGGCCTGACGGGGAGCGCAGACGAACACTGCCCCCTGTTACGCGGGGCCTCAGGCAGACCCTGTCTCGAACAAAAGGCTAATTAGCATCAGGATCAGATCACAAGGCGAAGGGAGATGCTCCCTGCCAGGGCCCCCAGGGGCAGCAGGTAACGGGCCAGGTCAGAGAAGGAAACTAGGGATAAGGTCCCCGCAAATCCGGGTTCTGATCTTGTCCTCCAGACCCAGCAGGTTGCTTAATATCTGTGCACGGAGATAGTTTTCGAAATACCGTCTGCGCCACACGCACGATCCCCCTGCACCACACGCTGTAGGTGTTCATCTACCCTACGCGGTGAGGGTGCCCTCATCTGCGGGCACATTCTGGGACGGGGTCCGCGGGCCCCCTGGCCCCTCCTTCTGGGAGCCGCGGGCGGGTCCCGGGAGGTCTGCACTGCTCCAGAGCTCCCGCGCCAGGCCGGGGCCCAAGCCAATAGCGTTTTGCTCTCCTTCCATTTTCAAAGTGTATTATTTTCTTAAATAGTGAAAGAGGGACTCTTCGTGGGAACCGTAATCGGTTAATTAGCCAAAAAAAGGAGTTACATTCAGTCATTTAGGGAAGAATTACATGTAACTACCCTCTCCACGGGCAGTGATAACTCTAATTTAAAATTATTAATTTCCATGTGTTTTATAGTGGAAACATTCACTTGTGCTTTTCATTCTGCCTTTTGAGAAAAAAATAATTTTATTTACTTACTTGGTGCTATTTTTTCTTGGTTGAAGAGCTAGATTGTTACCCCTGACACATGCATTAGTGCCTGCCGCACGGGCCCCGAACCCGCCAGGTCACCGGAAATAAGACACCTCTGCCCACGGCACAACCCGTGGAAGAAAATAACACCATGCATTTTTTTTTTAAGTATCTTTGGTTGGATTTGGGCAGAAATGATTGTCATTTGGTTTGCTGAACAATCTTCAAATTAGAGCTCTCATAATTATTTATGGAAAACTCTGATACATCACGACCTTAAACCAAACTGGAAAATTTATAAAGACTTGAGGAGGTTAGAGGATGTGGGAGATGCATGAACCACTGGGGTCATTCCTTATCACTCCCCAAGATCTTCCTTCCCTCCCCACCTCCTCCCTCCTCCCTCCTCCCTTCACTCCCTCTTCCCCCTCCTTCCTCCCCCTCCCTCCTCCCTCCCTCATTCCTCTCTCCTCCTGTCCTCCCTCCTCTCTTCCCCCTCCCTCCTTCCCCCTTCCTCCTTCCCTCCTCCCTCCCTCATTCCTCCCTCATTCCTCCCTCCTCACTGCCTCCTCCCTCCCCTCCCTCCTCTCTTCACTCCCTTCTCCCCCTCCCTCCTCCCCACCTCCTCCCTTCCCTTCCTCCTCCCTCCTCCCCACCTCTTCCTTCCTTCCCTCCTCCCCCCTCATTCCTCCCTCCTCCCCACCTCCTCCTTCCCTTCCTCCTCCCTCCTTCTCCCTCCCTCCTCCCCACCTCCTCCTTCCCTCCCTTCCCTCCCTCCCCCCTCCTCCCCCTCCCTCCTCCCCGCCTCCTCCTTCCCTGCTTCCTCCCTCCTTCCCCCCCCTCCTCCCCATCTCCTCCCTTCCTTCCCTTCCCTCCCTCCTCCCTCCTCACTGCCTCCTCCCTTCCCTCCCCCCTCCTTCCCCTCCCTCCTCCCCACCTCTTCCATTCTCTCCTTCCTCCCTCCTCTGTTCCTCCTCCCTACCCTCCCTCCTCCCTTCACTCCCTCCTCCCCCCCTCGTCTCCACCTCCTCCCTTTCCTCCCTCCTCCCTCCTTCTCTGCCTCCTCCCCACCTCCTCCTTCCCTCCATTCCCTCCCTCCTCCCTACCTCATTCCTCCCTCCTCCCTGCCTCCTCCCTTCCTTCCCTCCTCCCTCCTTTCCTCCTCCCTCCTTCCCCCCTCCCTTCTCCCTTCACTCCCTCCTCCCCCCCTCCTCTCCACTTCCTCCTTCCCTCCCTTCCCTCCCTCCTCCCTCCCTCCCCCTCCTTCCCTCATACCCTCCCTCCTTCCTCCCTCTCTCTCTTCCTTCCTTCCCTCCTCCCTCTTTCCGCAGAAACTTACTCAGCACCTGCCATATGCCACAGGCTGTTCTAGGTGTTGGAACAAAAGAACACAGAACAGGGAGCGCCGCGTCCTGCCGCCACAGCCGGGGATGCCCGACCCTGTCAGTGGGTCACAGAACGACCGCTGCCACTCTCCAAGCCCCTTGCTTTATCACGTAACCTTGCTGTTCAAAACCGCACTGTATAGAACCAAATCTTGTCCAGGATATTTTGCAAAGGCCATGAGTCAGTGTACTTGGATTTTATCTCATTCCAGCTTGTTTCCATGTGAATTTTTTGGATTTATTTTTATTCCTCTGAGGAATGGAGGACGCTCCCTGTGTATGCTTTCCTTTCTGACTGGCTCCAGAAAAGATCACGACAACATACAGCGTCAGTGTCCCCGGCAGGTTTCTGTCCCTGTTGTTCTGCCAGACACAAGCCACGGTCCAGCCACTTCCCACACTCCGCGGCTCCCAGATTCCGCGAGCGTGATGTTTTAATGGCAGGAGCTGGGCCGCTGGGCACACAGCTCTCCCATCTACTTACGCTGTGCTCACTTCCGCACAAGCACAGTAAGTGCCCCCGCCGACTGCCTGGCTGGCCAGCTCGCCCTCCGTGGCGCCCCAGCGTCCCCCAGCGACAGCAGCCATTCTGGGCCACCGTGGGGCCTCCAGCCTCGGGCAGTTGTCTTCTGAGTCCCATTCGAATGGCTTCTGTCGCCTCAGGAGATAGCACCATTCCACTGGTCACTCATGATGTCCCCTGTCACTTCTGATTGCTATAAAAGGCTACAATCAGATTTATAAATAAAATATCAAAAGAAATAAGTGTATTAGTACATTGAAAGGTCGCTTTTGTTTTGACTTGATCATTTCCAAGAATAACGAAACGGGAAGAAATCACAAAGAGCCATGTTCTAAAAACAGAAACAAACACAACAGTAGGAGACCCTCTGGGAGACGTGCTTTGGAAAAACCAAAAAAAAAAAAAAGGTGAAAACCCTCTGGACGAAAAGCAGCAAAGGGAGCAAGGCGGCTGGGATGTGCCAGGGTCGTGGCCTGGATGCGGTGGCCACGTGCATGGAGCCAGGAGGCCAGGGGACGTCCTACGTGATGGACCACACCCCAGAGACGAGTTGTTCCAAGACGCCAAGGCTGCCTCCTGGGAGCAGTGGGCACACGGCACAGCCCACGGTCCCCAGGGACAGGCAAGGAGCCTGGCTGTCCCACAAGAGGTTCGCATGACACAACAAAACAGAGGGAACCATCTTCCTTGTTCCTTGGGCTCACCGGATGATCCGCGACCCTATCTGTTCTGGTTCCACACGCACTTGTGCCGCCACACGGGAAACGTGTTTCCACTGTAAACATCAGACTGGAGGAGATCGGGAGGCATTCCTTTTAGGAAATTTAGGTAGATGAGACTTTGGAGGTAATGTAAGGAAAACTGATTCTATAGTAAATTAAACTTCTGTAAGAAGAAAGGAAGGAGAGATAGAGAGAGGAGGAGAGAGGAAGGAAGGAAGGAAGGAAGGAAGGAAGGAAGGAGAGAAGGAAGGACAGGAGAGGGAGGAAGGGAGGAAGGAAGGAAAGGAAGGAAGGAAAGAAGGAAGGAAGGAAGGAGAGAAGGAAGGATGGGAGAGGGAGGGAGGAAGGAAGGAAGGAGGGAGAGAGGGAAGGACAGGAGAGGGAGGAAGGGAGGAAGGAAGGAGGGAGGGAGGGAAGGAAGGATGGAAGGATGGGGGAGGGAGGAAGAAAGGAAGGAGAGAAGGAAGGATGGAAGGAAAAAAGGAAGGAGAGACAGAAGGAAGGAAGGAAGGAAGGAAGGAAGGAAGGAAGGGGGAGGGAGGAAGGAAGGAAAGAAAGAAAGAAGGAAGGAAGGAAGGAAGGAAGGAAGGAGGGAGGGAAGGAAGGAAGGAGGAAATTCCAAAGTACTCCCCCTGTTTAAGGAGGATTAGGCCAGAGTACGTGATGACCCTGTTCTCAATCGCTCACAGTTAGAAGCGCACATGGTTCTGGAAGCTGTGGGATAGAAGTCAGGATCACAGGGCTCAGTCTCTGGTTGGACTTTGCCATCTGATATGACAGCCGTTGTCACGTGAGACGGGGCAGCGCCCCTGCAGCATCTACACCGCAGCGGGTACACGCCCCTCCGACTTTTCCGTGTTTCTCTCACTCCTCCAATCCTCCCAGAAACTTTGTGAAATGTTGTTACTCATGTGCCCATTTTGTTGGTGGGATCACTGAGGCCCTGAGTTGGACAATTTGCTAGGATCGCACGTCAACTAAGAGGGGTGAAACCTAATTACTCCAATTACAAGCCCCCTTTTCCTGTGACACGTTCTCCTGCTGGTGGCGTGGACTTGAAAACACTCAGGCTCCAAGAGGACACAGTGACTGTGGAGGGAGGCCGCACCCCTGGGCGCCAGAAGGACCCACAGCCTTGGCTGGAAGGCCTTGCCCTGCCCTGCGTTCAGCACCTGTCACCTGTCTGGGGGCCCGACCTGGGGCAGGAGCTGCCTGATGGCACCTGGCCATCTCCAGACATTTTCGTCTTAGGTTAGGTTACTTGTTCTTCATGAGATCCCTAAACAATATTATTAGCATCTTGTTTTTAGATAAACACCTGTCAGAAAGGTTAGCGAACTTGACGTAGCATGCTCAGCTGGTGATGTGCCTGGAGGCACCCAGACCCCAAACCACCCTCCCCCTTGGGCCCCAGGCCTGACCTGCCGAGTGTGGTCTGACCTAATGGTGAAGGGACTCCTGGTGTTCGACACACTCAGGACTCACTTCTCCTTTTTGTCTGGAATTTTCTTTTGCGATCTCCTCATGACTTTGCCCATAGACGGGGTGGGAATTATCCCTATGGGCCCAAGAGGCTCACAGCACCGTGTAGGGCTCAGGAGGGGACACTGTTGCAACTTCTCGTGCAAAATGAGCAGAAGGGAGAAAGGCCACTCGCAGGGGAGGGCACTCCTTCCGGCCGGTCGCTCTCCCGATCCAGAGGTCTGTGTTCTGAATCAGTCTTCACTTCGGAAGACCAGCCCTGTGTGTGGCGAGAAGGCTTCTTGGAGAGCTCCCAGGTGTCCTGGGCTCTTGAGTCTCAAGAAGGGGGTGAATGTGATGCTTAAAATCATAAATCGTTTCAATTATTGTGAAGATTTCCTGATTCGGCCTTTTGTAAAGATTTGCAATTTCTTAACATCTCAAGCCAGCTGATTTTCCAACCATTTCTTCGCCAACTCTGTGGCCTGCAAATCAAGCGTCGATTGGCAAATACGACTTCAGATGGCATCAGTGCTCCTGCATCACTTGGAGCAGAAAAAGTAAACAGTGAAGGGGGTGGGGGGTATCTTCCCAACGGGAGCAAAGAGTCAAAAAGGTGTCACTCTCCCTTGTTGGATTAGTCAGTGACACTTTCATTTAAACCAGTCCCCAGAGGTTTGATCTTTGCGAAACATACTTTGCAAATGCATTCGAACAGAGAAGCTAGTTTTCTTAAGAAATGTAATTGTATCACAGCAATGTAAATAGATTATGAGTAAAGGGCAGAAAGAAATTTTGTTTTAATGGGTTTATAAGTTTTTTTAATATTTCATAAAAATCCCAGCTCTGCCGTCCGATAACCTAATGTTTTATGCAAACCATTTTTTTAGAGACTGTCAGTGGCTTCTAGATGTAATATACAGGACCTTCCACAATATGGCACCCACAGAATGTCCGTGACCACACAGGTGGCACTGTGGGTGTGCACATGGGCCTAGAACAGCAGACCGGAAGGGATTCTAAGTACCTTAATACCAACCTCCCTGTTTTCAGCCATGAAGAGAAACCGAGGTCCAGAGAGAGAGGCATGCGTCTGGGTTGGCTTCCCCATCTGTAGGTCTTCTGGGTTGGCTTCCCCATCTGTAGGTCTCCTGATTCCTCACTCACAAGGAGAGGAGCAGAGAAATCTGACCAGGGACGGTCTCGGCGGACTGCCTGTCCCAAACTCCAAAGCCTTGCTGATCAAGCGAGGTGCTGTTTATGTGGTCGGTCCTCCCGGATCGCCAGGTGCCGATCATCTGCCACTGAAGGCCTCTGCACTATCCAAAGGGTGGGGAGAATGTACCAGGTTTGGGTATTTTTATTCTAGGTAATATCTGGGATTTTTAATTTACATTTTTTCTCTTCATCAAGATTTTAGAAACAAGGAGTGCTCAAAAAGCATCATGTTGTACATGTTTTCTTAGACGGTCCTCTTAACCCTTAACTAATAATGTGTTTGCTCACATGACAGTTTTCACAAGTACTATCGACAGTGTGTTTCAGAAACTTCCTGAAAACCCCTCAGTTTAGGGCCAGGCCAGCCACAGTCTTACTTGTTTCTCACTTCATCTGATACATTTAACTTTTCTGTCTGATGCCACAGCTAGAATGTCTGTCACCAGACTGCAGTGGGGGTTTGGAACGGCCTCACTTAAAATACAGGCTGCATTTTGCACACACATCAGTCTTGGGGACTCTGGGCACCACCTCAGAGATGGTCAGCCTCCGAGCGACAGGAGGAGAGATGGTCAGAGGCCGTGCAGCCCCAGCCCAGAGAGACGGGTGCAGGGAACCAAGATGCCATGGGCTTCAAATACGAACCCCAAATCCAAAGTCATAACTGCAGATCAGAGGCTGTGTTTCACCTGAATCGATTCCCGCTCTGTAGGAAGTCTCAGGAGGGATTTATTAATTAGGAATGGTGAGGATTCTCTTAAGCAATGTTCTCGGAGGGGGGGGGGGGGTCCCCTGATCAGCAGCATCTCCTGGGAACTTGCCGGAACAGCCAATTCTGGGCCCCACCCCAAATCTACAGAATCAGAAAGTCTGGGGTGGAGCCTGGTAATTCTGAGTTTTTATAATCCCCTCAGGAGAAGCACGGTGAAGTTTGAGAACACTGCTCTTTGGTAATGTTGGGGAGGCAGCTGTGTGTGCATGTGTGAGTGTGTGCACGTTTGCGAGTGTGTGCGGACACACAAGCGGCATCTGTACATGCACGCGTCTGTGCACACACATGCGCACACGCACGCACACGTACACACACGCACACACATACGTGCACACATGCACACATATACATGTGCACACGCACATACACACATGTGCACATGCGTGTATACACATGCACACACGTGTGCACACACACATGCACAGTGGGTGTCTGCTCGTCCCCTCTGCTCGTCCTCCACGTCTGATCCTTTAACCCATTTATCGCTGTAGAGAATGCTATGCTTTTGCTTCTTTTTACAGCTTTGGCTGTTCATGTCAGCATTACTGGGTCTGACCTGTGGCTGTAGTTTGCGAGGCCTTGATCTAAACCTCCCACTTAATTTTCCAAGAGATCCCAATCTGCCGCTTGGGTCAATAACTGCACCTTTCACATGTGATCCTTCAAGGCGCTCATGGTGGCCTGGGGCCCGCAGGCCAGTTTGTCCCCCATGTCTTTGAAGGGCAGACCTCTCCCAGGTGGCCCCACCCACATTCAGGATGCCCCCTGTACATCTACTTTGGGGGATGTCTGTCTGTCCATGCCTGTGTTTTCTCTGACTGGAGATGCTAATAGAGAATTGAAGACGCAGGTAACAGTGGTCATTACATGTGTGGACTCTCTCTTTGAAAAACAAAATGACCGCTACTTTGATATGTCTCCCTATTTTATGAGTCTCCGTGGCTGCAGAAAAGTCTAGGGGACCAAAGATGGGCTTTTGCCATGAATTATGCTCTTTCAGTAAAGGAAAGGGTGCTCACGACTCCCCACACTTCAGCTGGCTCTCTTCTGTGCACACACCTTGACAACCTAGAGCCCAGACACCCAAGTCACAGGACAGCAAGTGCTACCAGAACCAGAAACGGCTGTCCCGGACTCCTGCCCCCACAGTGTGCTAGTGGCTGGGGTTAGGCTAAACCACTTTCTGTACGTACCACGGTAGGGATCTATACATATGTGTGTTACAAGTAGCTAAAAACCGGAAAACTAACCCAGCCTTAGTTCTGCAAATCTTTTATGCCTAAAAGATTCAAATTTTTGGAAAATAAAATTCTTAATTAAAATCTTTTGAATATCCAAGAGCAAATGGGGGGCTTATTTCATTATTGTTTCCAAAGTAATTTGAATTTCCAGTGCAAATAATGGAATTCTCTGTATCGTGTGGCTCTTAGACGGTGCCTTTTTCTGAAGCAGAAGGTATGTGTTCAAGACTTCTGGCTGAAAGGAAGATGGGGTTTGTGCTTAATAATAACTAACCCCAAGGATCCCCCTGCTGGACTGCGTCCCCTGGGCTCAGTAGTGATGGCCAGTGGCTGGGATCCTGCAGCAGGACAGAAACCCCAGGCCACAGGGCAGCAGGGAGGGTCCCAGGGAGGAGGGGACACCGGGAAGGCCATAAATGACAGGTGGCAGGGAGGTGGGAAACAGCCTCGGTTTGGGGGAATAGAGCTTTGAAATCCTATAACCGTTGTTTCTCTGTAACGTTCTCTCTCTCCAGAGAAGTTCCTCTGTGATCTTTCATTAGGGGCGAACTGTCCATGTGTCTTTTATTTTAAGTGGCCTCTAAGCTTTCCTGGAAGTAGGTGGGTTAAAATCATAATGGAAAAGAAAATTAACTCGGAAATGTAGGCGTGGGAAAGGATGTGCCGGGTGGGGGGCAGAGGTGTGGAAAGGAGAGGGTTTCCTTAGCACGGGCAAGGAAGGGGGTGGCGCCGGGCAGGGCGCGGGGCTTGGGGGCGCGTCCTGGGCAGAAGGCAGAGCTGTGGTTTTGTAACGATGGTTGAACTTTATTAAGTACAAAGGGATGCGGGAGGTGCCAGGAGGCGTTTTCAGCAGAACAGAGTACAGGCTTCTCATCCTGCAGCGTTACTGTGTGAATCTGGGCCCGGTGGCTCCCGCGGAACCCTAAGAGGACAGCGCAGTGAGGGGCGTCGTCGTGGCCACGGCACCCCCAGCCAAGTGTAGGGGGGCGCCCACAGATGCGGGAGCGTGACCTCGTGACCCCCACGGCCGGGAGGGAGTGGCCACAGAGCACGGATCGAGGGGTGGGGGACCAGGCAGGGCCCCCACCTCAGAATCCGCGCTCCCGCCCACCCCGCCCTGCCGCTCAGTCTATACCGCAGGCGCAGAGCGGAAGACTTTCCCCCAGACCCGCTGACGGGTCCACAGGGACCACAGTCCGCTTGCTGCATTTGTGCCGATTCGTGCAGAATCCCGTGTGTGGGAAACACCAGCGAAGGGCAGCACGGATGGGGGTTCCCTGCACACAAGTCTGTGAAGCAGCCACGCCCAGCCTGCACCTGCCAGGACTTAGTGTGCGGCCAACGGTTTGGGTTGTTTTTCTGCATACTGGGGTGTGTGTGTGTGTGTGTGTGTGTGTGTGTGTAGGTGTGTTGGGTGTGTGTGGGTGGGTGGGTGTTTGGGGCTGTGTGGGTGTGTGTAGGTGTGTGTTTAGGTGTGTGGGGGTGTGTGTAGGTGGGTGTGTGTAGGTGTATGTGGGGGGGTGTGGATAGGTGTGTGTGGGTGTTGCGGGTGTGTAGGTGTGTGTGGGTGTTTGGGTGTATGTGTCTAGGTGTGTAGGTGTATGTGTGGATGTGTGTGTAGGTGGGTGTGTGTAGGTGGGTGTGTGGGTGTGGGTAGGTATGTAGGTGTGGGTGTATGGGTGTGTGGGTGTGTGTGTAGGTGTATGTGTGGGTGTGTGTGGGTCTTTGGGGATGTGTGTGTAGGTGTGTGTAGGTGAGTGTGTGGGTGTGTGTGGGTGTGTGGGTAGGTGTGGGTGGATGTGTGGGTGTGTGGGTGTTTGGGTATGGGGGGTGTGGGTGTGTGTAGGTGTATGTGTGGGGGTGTGTGGATAGGTGTGGGTGGGTTTTGCGGGTGTGTGGGTGGGTGTAGGTGTGTGGGGGGTGTGGGTGTTTGGGTGTGTGTGTTTAGGTGTGTGGGTGGGTGTGTGGGTGGGTGTGGGTGTGTGGGGGGGTGTGGGGGTGTTGGGGTGTGTGTAGGTGTGTGTGGGTGGGTGTGTGTGTAGGTGTATGTGTGGGTGTGTGGGTAGGTATGTGTGGGTGTTGGGTGTGTGTGGGTGTGTGTAAGTGTATTGTGGGTATGTGTGTGTGTGTTGGGTGTGTAGGTGTGTAGGGGTGTGTGTGGGTGTTTGGGGGGTGTGGGTATGTGTGAGTAGGTTGTGTGGGTATGTGTAGGTGTGTAGGGCTGTGTGTGGGTGTGAGTGGGTGTGGGTGTGTGTAGGTGTGGGGGGGTTTGGGTGTGTGTGTTGAGGGTGTGTGTGTAGGTGTGTAGGTATGGGTGTGTGGGTGTGGGTGTAGGTGTGTGTGGGTGTTGGGTGTATGTGGGTGTGTGTAAGTGTATTGTGGGTGTGTGTGTGTAGGTGTGTAGGTGTATGTGTGGGGGGGTGGGGGTGTGTGGGGGTGTGTAGGGGTGTGGGTGTGAGTGGGTGTGGGTGTGTGTAGGTGTGTGTGGGTGTTTGGGTATATGTGTTTAGGTGTGTGTGTTGGGGGGTGTGTAGGTGTGGGTGTGGGTGTGTAGGTGTGTGTAGGTGGGTGTGTGGGTGTGTAGTGTGTAGGTGTGGGTGTGTGGGTGTGTGTGTGTTTAGGTGTGTGTGTTGGGGTATGTGTGTTGGGTGTGTGTGTGTGTAGGTGTGTAGGTGGGTGTGTGTAGGTGTGTGTGTAGCTGAGTGTGTGGGTGTGTGTAGGTGTGTAGGTGTATGTGTGGGTGTGTCTGTGGGTGTGTGGGTAGGTATGTGTGGGTGTTGGGGGGGTGTGTAGGTGTGTGTGGGTATGTGTGTGTGGGTGTGGGTGTGTGGAGGGATGTGTGGGTGGGTGTTTGGGGGTGTGTGTGTGGGTGTGTGTAGGTGTGTGTGGGTGTTGGGTGTGGGTGGGTATGAGGGTGTGTGTGTGTGTTTAGGTGTATGTGTGTTGGGTGTGTGTGTGTAGGTGTGTAGGTGTGGGTGTGTGGGTGTGTGTGGGTGTGTGTGTAGGTGGGTGTGTGTAGGTGAGTGTGTGGGTGTGTGTAGGTGTGTGTGGGTGTGTGGGTGTGTGTGTAGGTGGGTGTGTGTAGGTGAGTGTGTGGATGTGTGTAGGTGGGTGTAGGTGTATGTGTGGGTGGGTGTGGGTGTTGGGGGTGTGTGTAGATGTGTGTGTGTGGGTAGGTGTGTGTATGGGTGTGTGGGTAGGTGTAGGTGGGTGTGTGGCTGTGTGTAGATGTGGGTGTGTAGGTATGTGTGTTGGGTGTGTGTGTATGTGTAGGTGTGTAGGTGTGGCTGTGTGGGTGTGTGGGGGTGTGTTAGGTGGGTGTGTGGGTGTGTGTAGGTGTGTAGGTATATATGTGTGTGTGTAGGTGTGTAGGTGTGGCTGTGTGGGTGTGTGGGGGTGTGTGTAGGTGGGTGTGTGGGTGTGTGTAGGTGTGTAGGTGGGTGTGTATAGGTGAGTGTGTGGGTGTGTGTAGGTGTATGTGTGGGTGTGTCTGTGGGTGTGTGGGTAGGTATGTGTGGGTGTTGGGGGGGTGTGTATGTGTGTGTGGGGGTGGGTGTGTGGAGGGATGTGTGGGTGGGTGTTTGGGGGTGTGTGTGTGGGTGTGTGTAGGTGTGTGTGGGTGTTGGGTGTGGGTGGGTATGAGGGTGTGTGTGTGTGTGTGTCTTTAGGTGTGTGTGTGTTGGGGGTGTGTGTGTAGGTGTGTAGGTGTGTGTGTGTGTGTGTGTGTATGTGGGTGTGTGTAGGTGAGTGTGTGGGTGTGTGTAGGTGTGTAGGTGTGTGTGGGTGTGTGTGTAGGTGGGTGTGTGTAGGTGAGTGTGTGGGTGTGTGTAGGTGGGTGTAGGTGTATGTGTGGGTGGGTGTGGGTGTTGGGGGGGTGTGTAGATGTGTGTGTGTGTGTAGGTGTGTGTGTGGGTGTGTGGGTAGGTGTGTGTGGATGTTGGGTGTGTGTGGGTGTGTGGGTAGGTGTAGGTGGGTGTGTGGCTGTGTGTAGATGTGGGTGTGTAGGTATGTGTGTTGGGTGTGTGTGTATGTGTAGGTGTGTAGGTGTGGCTGTGTGGGTGTGTGGGGGTGTGTTAGGTGGGTGTGTGGGTGTGTGTAGGTGTGTAGGTATATATGTGTGTGTGGGGGTGTGTGTGTGTCTGTGTGTCTATATTTTAACATTTTGCTCCGGGGCCATGCAGTCTTTTTACCCGGAAGCAATTTCAAAGGAGACCCGGAGGAGCGAGGTTCCAGCCTGGGCAGGAGGCGAGCCCGGAGGCCTGGCCCCGGCACAGCATCTTCCTGCGCGGCGGGTGTAGACGGCTCTCTTCCTGCGGCAGCCTCTGACTCACTTCTCCCGCGGCCCCGCGTGTTCCCTCGCAGGCACTTTCTGGCCCTGTTTCTTGCACACGCGCTCCCAGCCCTTCCTTGTGATTGCGTCTCTCCCCACACCGAGCCCCGAGCCCCGGGTGTGACCACCTTGTCTGTGGCAGCGCCACTGCGCGCCCCCCACCGGAAGCGCCCCGTTTTGACTCTTGCCCCCGGTTTCGCATGCTGACTCTAAAAGTCGGGACTTAGGGGGCGCCTCGCGCTCCCTCCGCGGTGCTCCGTGCTCGGCCCACCCGCCGTCCCCACCTTCCCTTCCCGGGGCTGTCCCCTGCCAGCCTGGGGCTCCGCCGTGCCCGACTGGGGTGGAGGCGGTGGCGCGTCCTCGCTGGCACCTCGCTGGCTTTGTGTCTCTTCTTCCTTCTTCCAGAGGCACCGTAACAGCACAAACTCGGTTATTTTTAAATGTTTCTCTTCCATTGACTCTGAAATTTTGCAGAAAAAGTCACCTTCTAAAGTAAGGCACAGGGATTTGGGGAATTTGGTTTAAATATTTTTCTTTCTTAAGACTGTTTAAGACATCTCTTTGTACATATAAATGGGGATTTATGATTTGAGCCTTAAGAATTTTGACCTGGAGGAGAGAATGATCTGGCATCTATCTATATATCTACACACACACACACACACACACACACACACACACACACAGAACAGGATGTTCTGCAAAGATTCAGATAGAGGAGGGGAAAAAGAGGGAAGGAATTTTGGAAGGGATAGGATGCTTCACACAGCACACCCAGAAATCCTGTTCGAGGGTGAGGGGCTGAGTAGGAAGAAGGCAGACTTCTCTGTGGCCCGGAGAACGCCCATGTTGGTGTGTTGGCGATGGAGACAAGGCCACATCCCACCCTCAGCTCCCAGCCTTCCTTCTTTCTCTGCCATCAGTGTCCACAAAATGCCTGCCCTACGTGCACGTGCTAATACCTTACAAGTTATAAAGCAGTTTTTAACTTAAGATGGGAATCACTTAGGTAGCGGGAACAGGTTCCACGTTGACCCTCGTGTGGAACTATGTCACTGCCCCCCAGGAGTCAGAATCAGGTGTGTGTCCCTGAAGCTAAACACAAGATCAGCTCTTCCCGGGCCGTACGGATTGCTGAGCAAGGGCTGTGAGGTTGGATGGCGGAGAAATTCCTTGGTTCCAGAAACAGGCCACGGAAGGGGTGAGCCTCCACCTGGAATCTGCACCACGGGCGGGAGTAAGAGGGAGTGGCCCTTTGGACGACGGAAGAGGAGGGCAGAGGTGGGGACCAAGGCCCCTTTGGCACACCACGTGGGCGCAGAATGGGAGAGGGGAAGCCATGAGGACAAACTGAGGCATTAGGGGCCCTGGGGGTCTGCCCTCCTCCCAGCCGTTTGAACACCTGACACAGGAACAGAGCACTAACAGGAAAGGCCAGCTTTTTGTTTAATTTGTGCCCCCGGATAACTTTGGGGTGACCGTAGGCGAATCTGTCTTCATATTTTGTTTTCATTGAGGGCCTACTATGATCACATCACATTCAATGGATTTTTCTTACTAACTTCGCCCGGCCTCATTGGATGCTCAAAAGAAGCTCTTGAATTAGTCATGGGTAAGTTCTCTGTGAGAATGAGACATTCTTGGAAATGGTGTATCACTGCTTTCAGACCCTTGTATGTGACTGTCATTGCTGGGTCACTCTTACTAGCAGCTTCGGGTAATCCAGTGATATGGTTTATCTGGCGTCAAAGAGAGCACAGTGCAGTTTGCTTCACTGACTTACACCCTGCCTTCAGTGTCCAGATTTCTCCTAAACGCGCTCCTTACGAGAGCTGGGCCTCCTGGAAGGGGTGTCGGGCGCCTGTGAGGTGGGGTGGGGGCTGAAGGGTTGGGGCACAGCCTGAGGTTGGCTTTCTCTGAGATTGGAGGCATGTGGGAGGCTCCACCATGTGCTGGCAGGAGAGTCACGGAAAGAGCTTCCGGAAGGATGCCAGAAACACGAGGGCAAGAAGCAAAGCCACACAGGGAGGGGGAAGGAGGGGGGAGCCTGAAACACGTCGGCCGTGGGTCTATCCTAGTGCGTTTAAAAGTCTCTTACGTGACGATTTCTTTGATGACAAAAGGAATATAAGCTCATTGTAAGCAACTTAGAGAAAATAAAGAAAACCAGGAGAAAAAGAAAAGTCACCTCTCACGATTAGAGGTAACCGTGCTTTATGACTGTTAACATTTCCTCGGTCTCCATGATTCCCTTCTGCTAGGTTTCTGTCTCATGGAGTTAAAGTCCTGTGTAAACGTTTGTTTAAGAGGTTGCAAATATTTTATTTATACAGCACCAGAGCCAACCTATTTTCTAATTTTAAACATTAGGTTTTTTTCAATTTTCTTCAATTATAAATAATGCCACAATTCAAATTTTTCCTCATAGTTTTGTACCGTGTGTTGTAGAGTCTTGTAAGGAGAAAAGCAGGGAGATGTGCCCAGGATAAGTTACTTGGGTGGATTTGTAGTGTTCTGTGGACAATTCAACCCCCTTCAGGAGCTTCTGGGATCACCTGAGCAAAGTCACGTCCACGGATGGGTCTGGAACGCAGCCAGACACAGTGGCCCCACCTTACCCTTAAAAAGCACTTGCGGTGTGATTTAATTGGCAAAATTTTAGCTACTTTGGTTCTTAACGAGTAAGTGATCAATAAAATTAAGCAGCATTCACCTGCAGAGGTAAATTGAGATTTACATTTTTTAACAATCCATCTAGTCCTTGGCCGACATAGAGCTCATGCGGTCAGACGGCTGATTTCCACCTTGGCGCTGTGGAATCCTTCACACGAAAAAATAATAGGAACGATCATCCGTTACTAAAGTGAGCTAACGGGAAACGTGGCCAGGAGGCGGCCTCCACGCAGCAGGCACCGGCAGGCTCTGAGTGACGGGGACCCACCTGTGCCCTGGCCCTCGGATGCAGCGGGAGCCCCACCCCCACCCCTGCCAGCCCCCGTGCCTTGCGCACCGGCCTCGGGAAGGGTGACCGGGAGGCGGAGGCGTCCGTGGGCTCCAGGGGGCCCTCCTCCGGGTGGAAACCATTGTCTCCTTCCTGGCACCTGACGGTTTCTGCTCCTGTGGGCTGTGCTCCTGTTTCCTGGAACCTGCTGAGTTAATTACCACTGTCAGCTCTCTTCCTTTCTCTGCTCCAGGTACTCAAGTCTCACAAAAATAAACCCGTGCCCTCAGGTGGGTGAAGTTAGACCAGGTACCCGAGAAGCCCAGGGCCCTGTCTCTGTTTCCTACGGCTGCTGTACCCATGATCACAAACGTGGTGGCTAAAACACGCCAAGTTACTATCCTTCGGTTCTGCGGGTATAAGCCGAGGGGTCTCACTGGGCTAAACTCACTGTCCTCGGGGCTGGTGCCTCTGGGAGGGTCCAGTGGACAACCGTCTTTTGACTTTCCGGCTTCTAGAGGCACCTGCACTCCTGGGCTCGTGCCCACCCCTCCCCCATCCTCGTAGCCCAGTCTCTTCTCACCTCTCAGACTCTGGCCCTCCTGCCTCCTACCTTCTCTTCTAAACACCCCTGTGATTACGTCGGGCCCACCAGGCTGATCCAGGAAAATCCCCCCATCTCAAGATCCTTAACTGAATCATATGCTAAGTAAGTGAGCAGGATCCCAGGTCTGGGGGATCATGGTGGGGGCGTCTTTGGGGAGGGGGGCTGTGATTCCACCTTCCACGGGTCCTGTCTTCTCTGCAGACTCCGTGACCATTCACACATGGTGTGTCTTAAAAACGACATTTTTATCACATTAGAAAGTGACATTAGGGTTCAAAGTTAAATTCTCATTATTCTTTTATGCAAGCTTTTTATATGGATCTTAGCTGAATCTGCATCTCCACTGGGTGTTTCAGGGTTATGGTGCAATGTCCATGTGTGCTTATGTCAAGAGAGCGATGGCATTGAATAGTCCCTCCATGAACTGATAAATGCATAGAATAAATTGTTATCAGTTAGAATACTTCTTTCTGAGCTTTACCTTGATCCTTAAAAACCTGTGGGCATCCGGGGCAGTTAAGCTCAGGTCATGATCTCATGGTTCGTGAGTTCGAGCCCCGTGTTGGGCTCTGTGCTGATGGTGCAGAGCCTGCTTGAGATTCTCTCTCTCTCTCTCTCTCTCTCAAAAAATAAACTAAAAAAATTTGTTTAACCTATGGGTATCCAATCTTACGAGAATGAGTAGTTGCTATTTCCATATTTACCAGGGTTGTAGATCTTAAATCGGTTTCTGCAATGTCTGTAGGTAGGAAATCTACTGACGACACTTGGGATTGTGGAAATCTGAATAATATGTTTGTAGCTCGCTTGGCACTTTCTTCTTGACGTGACTATAATCATCCTAATGCTAAAACATTTAGCATCATCTTCCAGGCACTGAGTTTAAGAATTTATTTGTACAAGATTTACAAAGGCCTGTGACGTGGGAAATGGGGACTGAGGGGCTCCGCGGCGTTCACAGCTGGGGAGCGTTCTGTGCACCCTGGGGAAGGAGACTGGAGCAATCAGCCTGCCGGTGGGTTTTTTTTTAAGTTTATGTATCTTGAGAGAGACAGACAGAGACTGGGAGAAGGGCAGAGAGAGAGAGAATTCCAAGCAGGCTCCACACTGTCAGTGCAGAGCTGACGTGGGCCTCGATCCCATGAATGCTGAGATCACGATCTGAGCCGAAACCAAGAGTCAGATGCTCAACCGCCTGAGCCCCCCAGGCGCCCCTCTGCCCAGTGTTTTGCCTGGTGTCACACTTTGAATCCCTTGCTTAAATGTTGCCGAGCCCCAAAGCCTAATCGACCTTCCTCCTCCTGAGGAAAGAGCCTCAGCAGTTGGGGTGGCCAGACAGCTCCGGGGGTGCTGACGATCAGACGGGTCAGGGGGAGCGGGTCCGGGGCTCAGGCTGCCTGATTCTTCCTCCGAGTCCCAGCAGAGGCTCAGGAGAAGGCCCGGCTGCAGGCGCTAGCTAGGTGCCCTGTGGCCAGCCCGTGGCCGCCCGGGACGTGCTCTGTGCACCTTCCACTGCAGTCCCCACCCATTCCCATTTTTTTTCTGTTCTTCAAAGTTCTTGCCATTGCGTGTGCCTGAATTTTAAAAATCACTCTGAGTGCAACAGTTTGCCTTGCTGGCAGTGTCCTTATCAAGCAGACCCCGTCCCAAGCTGTCGTGCAGGGGCCGTGCTTCGTCCCGTGTCTGCCAGTTTAGGTGGAGTTTCGGCCACAAACCGCCCTTTCCTGTTGATTGCATTGGATGGCTCACAGTGTAAAACAATACAACACCGTGCATAGTGGCCAGCGGGCAAGTCAGTTTTTTCTCTACATCTTTGTCCTACCAACGACCTCAGAATAAGGACGTGGGCCTGTCATCTCTCCCGGATGATCCACTTGGATAGAGATCACAGCAGGCGGGTCATAGGGCACAGAGCGTAGGGCAGTGCCCGCCCAGCCAACATCTGGGAGCACCGTTTCTAACGCAGTCGCTCTGTGTTTCTGTCACTGTTTTTCCTCTTTGCCAAACCGGCCCTCTGGGCTGACCCTGTTGCTGGGGCTGCAGTCTGAGGCAGAAAGAGCTCCTCACATCTGTCGCTGGGGGGACACTGGGCTATGCACACCGCCCTGCTCCCAGGGGCCCCAGCCTCATGACAAATAACCGAGCCTCGAGACGCTCAACTTTGATTTGCAGTCTCCTCGTCCAGAATATGGGCGAGGGAGCTGTCCTGCCCACCGTACAGAATGTCGTTAAGAACATAGTGGGATGATGGAGTAAGGACATTTATGTCCCAGAAGGTGCCGGAAGGTGGGCCACTATCCTTTTTTGTTTACGAGGGCGTCCTCACTCCTTCTTAGACATCCATCAACCAAGAGTTTTGCAAACGTTTCCTGTTTAATTTTGCAAATGTTTCAAGCAAACACCTGAAGGACAGTGACGGGTCTTTGGGAACGCTGCCCGTCGCCGGCGATGACGACAGCACAGCAGGGCGCCCTTTCCCCAGACGGAGACTTTCCATGGAAGGATCTGTATGTAGTTCGATAAGGAAACATCTTTGGATAAGCTTGAATATCTTCCTATGGTCCAAACACACGTCGTCACAAATAGAAACGTATTTGAAATTATAATCTCGAAGATTCTGTGAGTATTTTATTATGGAGACTATTTCATTGCTGTGGGGGTGTGTCTAAAATTTAGTCATTCAAAAAATCCAGTCTGTCAGGATAGCGGTCTCGCACGCAGCCTTCTGCTGAAACAGCTGCTAACAAGGTTGCCAATTAGGGTGAATATTTTTCTGTGATGTGGGCATTTTTTCACTGGAAACTAATTGGAGAGTCCTAGTTGTTTCATCCACTGAAATGTGTGGCGCGGCGTTCAGATGCCAAAGTGACTCTACCGCGTTGCTGGCAGCTCCTGCTGGAACCCGAGACACCCGACCTGCTTCCACGCAGTCCCGTGGCAAAGACCACTGGGTAGTTCATCAGACGAGAAAGGTGCACATTTGCCTCCCTACAGAGACCACATCACAATCCGATGGGTTCCTGTGAACGAAAACCCGCTCGAACGCCACGGGCAGCAAGCCGGCTACTTCCCGCCCTGACCCGGGGTTTGTTTGAAATCAGGCACGTCAGACGCCACGTCGAATGTTGACTCTCTTCTAGTTACCGGTAACTGGTTACCAAGCAAGCTTGTGAGCGTCCACGTCCACAGCCGGCTGGAAAGGGAATGGCAAAGTCTGTTTTCTCTGTCTCTCTCTTCCGGGGTGGGGGGCTAAATCCAGCTGTTCCGATTAAGAAATATGCCAGATGAGACCATGGTCAGATTTGAGCAAATTTCACCAAGATAAGTTTGCGTAGCATACTATTTATTTTACGAAAGAATTGTCCTATTGGCCAAAGACTTCGCCAAGAATGTCTTAGGAAATAGTAAGCTCTCCTAGGGCTTTTAAAATAGGATTAGCCTGCGCGAAGCTTGATTTTCACACACTCGTTGACGGGGGCCGCCGCGGGGGTCCATCCTCGCTCTGGGCTTCCGGCCCCCCCTCGGCTTCCTCCTGCAATTCTGATGCACATCTCGGCCGGCAGACAGCAGTGCGGGTTTCCCTCGGGTACAGGTGCATTTCCCGAGCAGTGTCTTTGCTGAGAAACCACCTTCTCTTATCTGTCCCCTGCCGAAACCCCAGCCTGTGCCTCGGGTCCTCGGAATGTGCCGCCGAGAACCCTCCCCAGCCATGCCGCACTTCCACGGCGATTAAGTTCGCGCCCACCCGCCCACCGACCAACCCCCTGAGGCCCGATGCCCTCTGACGTCGGCCCCTCCTGCACTACCGCTTATCAGGGCCCATCTGCCCCAGGGGTCCTGGAGTCCCCTCCCTGGAGCGCCCACGATGCCCCCCAGGGCGACGGGTGCTGGCGAGTGGACGCCACGTCAGGTACACGAGCGCATCATCCTCATGGGTGGGTCTGTCGAGCAGCCGCTACAAGCCAGCCACTGCTCCAGACGAGGTCTTCGTAAAACCGAGTTCTCAGAAAGTGGGAGGCGCAGGAGAAGACTTAAGGCAGGACGTTTCCTTCAGGCTGAAGCGTCCAGTTTTCTCCATCGTGTGTAGCGAAAATGTGTGGGTCGCCTCGAGTAGGGCGGGGAGGCTCTTGGAAGGGTGTTGACCGTTACTTGGTTACCTTTGTTGCAATATTAACGACCCCGGGGCCACGAAATATGGAAGCTTTGCTTACTCGCCCCTTTCCTAGATGCTTACCGGTCTCTACTCCTTGTCAGGCCTTGAGGGAGGTAGGGCTCCTCAGGAGATAAAGGCGGGTCCGTTCTCTGCACGAACGCGGTTCTTTGTAGGAGGGCTTGGCCCACTTTGAGTTCTCCCGATAAACTGGTCTTCCAGTTACTGAAGTGATGAAGCCCTGGATCGTGCCATATGTCACCCCCTGCTCTCTTTCCGTCGGCGCATGGTGGGCCTGCTGCTCAGCAGTGAGCGCGATAGCACAGAAGGACACGTCACCGTGTTCCCGGCCTCCCGGAAGAGCGCCAGCAGGCTCTGGGCGGTGCAGGTGCCCCAATGTGGCCCAGGGGTGGGTGTGGGGAGGGGGCAGCCTCCGTCCCCTCCACGGGGCCCCACGCCCCTTCCTCCTGCTTTCCTTGTCATCTGTATGTTACTCAAGGAGATGTATTTTACGAGAAGTCAAAATGGATTTAAGAGTCGCGTTTCCCGTCCGCTGGCTAGAGCAGGATGGAACAAGGGATCAGTTCAAACGAGGTTTGCAGAGAAACGTGCCCTTGTGGCACCCGGGAACCTGTACTCTGCCGCGTGCCCGCTGGTGTGCAATATTCAGGAACCCAAACATTTTTCGCAGCATTCCAGCAACACACATGAAGAAGAAGTAAAACCATCACATATCACACTGACAGCCCTTTCCTGTCTTTCCCCCACCACCACCCCGTATCTCTCCGGACATGCATAGTGGTGCGGACCATGGGGCTTTGCAAGCTGGACCCTGACGGCAGGGTGCAAACTGTGCGTGGAAAATTGGGACGCCATTCTGGTCCTGGTTCTTGACAGCATGAGTTCCGACCTAAGTGTCTTAGCTGTTAACACAGGAAAGCTTTCTCCAACTCGGTGACAAGGCAGGAAAGGAAACATGCTCGCCGCCACGGCTGGAGAGACGCAACCTGTGTCCACGGAGGCCTCCCTCGCCGCCTGCACCCTGCAGGGAGAAAAGCCACCATCCGTGTAGGGGAGGCTCCTGTCCAAGGGCACCAGACCTCACTCTCAAATAATGTAATTCAAGGTCATATGGAAGGAAAGGCACACCCACCGTGTTCTCACTTTGTTTGGAGACTTACACAAGGAGCTAGATGCACATGTTTTCTTTTTATTGCCATGAAAACAATATATTGTACAAGATTACAAAGTGATAGTAAGTAAAGGGTAAAAAGCGAAACGACCCCCAACCTCTCCATCTGGAAATAATCACCGTTGTCACCTGGGAGTTCATCGCATCTTTTCTACGTGCAGGTACACTCGGAAAAATGAGTCTGTGTGATACAGCCGGTTTGCAGAGCAAGGAAGAAAACATTTTCTTCAAGAAATATGTCACGAGCTAAATTTACATTTTATTTAATAAAGTGATTAGTTAATGGAGGAAGGAAGGACAAAAAAGAAAAAACTCAGAAGCAAAGAGAGTGAGCGCCAGCCTCCTGGAGGAGGGGAGAGCAGGGCCCCCAGCGGCAGGGCCCCCCAGAAGGGAGGGGAGAGCAGGGCCCCCCAGCGACAGGGCCCCCCAGAAGGGAGGGGAGAGCAGGCCCCCCGGCGCCAGGGCCCCCCAGAAGAGAGGGGAGAGCAGGCCCCCCGGCGCCAGGGCCCCCCAGAAGGGAGGGGAGAGCAGGGCCCCCCGGCAGCAGGGCCCCCCAGAAGGGAGGGGGGAGCAGGCCCCCTGGCGGCAGGGCCCCCCAGAAGGGAGGGGAGAGCAGGCCCCCCGGCGGCAGGGCCCCCCAGAAGGGAGGGGGGAGCAGGCCCCCCGGCGGCAGGGCCCCCCAGAAGGGAGGGGGGAGCAGGCCCTCCGGCGGCAGGGCCCCCCAGAAGGGAGGGGAGAGCAGGCCCCCAGCGGCAGGGCCCCTCAGAAGGGAGGGGAGAGCAGGCCCTCCAGCGGCAGGGCCCCCCAGAAGAGAGGGGAGAGCAGGCCCCCCGGCGGCAGGGCCCCCCAGAAGGGAGGGGGGAGCAGGTCCCCCAGTGCAGTCTCCTCTCAGTTCCATCTGTGAAATAGCTGATCAGCTGATTTCCCAGCCGCCTCTCTTCGGTGACGCTCCTTCTGACTGTTGATTTTTAGTGGTTTGGCTACAGACCGGGCAGCCGAACCAGCCCCCTGGACCAAAGGGGGGCCTGTTCTTTGGGCCACACCAGTAGTGAGGCAGAGCAGTTAGGAGCCAGTAAAGACTGAGCCACGAGCTGACAGTCACAGCTCAGGTGGAGCACGTCTTCCGTGGGGGTCGTGGAAGGGGACAGCCCCCCTCCCCTCAAAGCAGAAAGTGTTGCCCTTTCAAACCAACAGACACCCCATCTGTGAGGTCGCAAACACACCATATTCTCTAGTGTGCTGTTTCTTTATTTGAATTTCGTTGCATCAATTTCTCTGTGTGTAAAACTGGAAATACGTTATCCACCATCGACGTTATGTTGCAATGGTAGCGGACAGGTTGAAGGGAGGATCGTCAGTCTATAAACATGTTCGTAAGCAGGTCATAGCCATCTAATTCTAGGGGCTATTTCAGAGGCTCTTGCCTTCTCTTGGGTCGCACCTGTCTATGTGCACGTGCGTGTGGATTCAACATGTTTGCTTCACGCGCTGTGTGTGCCCTTAACCGGGAGCGTAAATGCTCTGTCCAGGAGCTGGGGTGTTGGCTCTGAGCTGGAGACCATCCCATGTTCATGCACGACTCTTGAATCAACAGTGCTTTTTACTTATGCGTCGTCAGGTAAAAGAACGTTTAAGTGGGAACTACCCTTATCGCCATGTCTTGAGACCAGAAAACAGGCTGGGCAGGGCTAGCACACTCGATCAAGTCCAAGGCGAAGTATGGAGAGCACTGGTCCCCACATCGACCCTCCTACTCTTGTGCGTGGTCTTTGCGATGCCCCCACCGGGCTGTCCCCTGTGATTCCAAGTCGCCAAAGATCAAGATAAAGGTCTGTCCCCGCCGCGAAGGGATTGGCGTGCTGCGGCTCCAGAGGGTCCCAAGGAGACACCCAGGAAAAGCTCAGACAGGGCTCCCTTGCCTTGTCCGCTCAGAATGCAGCCACGGGCACTGCACGTGCCTCAGATGCGTGTACGCTGGCTTTTCACGGGGAGCCAGCCCAACGGGAGCTGTGCATGGCGATCTGGCGCAGTCCATGCAGAGCCCGCCTTCAGGTGCACACGGTCGATTAGCTTCCGGCTTAGGCTGCAATTTCGCTTGAGGACGTTCAGGCCCCGGGTTCCCCGTGGATGACAGAGGGGACCCCACACACAGGTACAACTGTCCCCTCCCGTAGCGTCCGGCACACGGGACAAACCGTCGGTAAGCTGTCGTCTTCAGACGCTTGCAACAGAAGACATTCTTCTCCAAGCACATGTTTGCCAGAGCCTTGCGTGTGTTACAGATAAACCCGGAATCATACCTGTTGGCATCCACGTAGGTTCACCAGACCCCATGCCCCTTCCTGGCCAGGGCAGTGAAATTATCGTTCTGGGCTGACACCCTCACTTTGTAGGTCAGGAGGTTGAAGCCCAGAGGAAGGGCAGGTGACCCCGGGCCACGGAGCTCACGGGTTCTCAGGCGAGGGCTGTCTCCATCCACAGCAGTTCGTGGCCTCGATTTAGAGTCTGTTCCATTGCGTGCTGCGAGTCAGACTTTTCCCCTGCGTTTCATAGTCCTGAGAAAAACCCCGGTTCCATATTCTAAAGAATAATCTAACTAAAGTCTCGCAAAACATGTGTCTCCTTTCAACAGGCAGTGAACTTGTCTTTTCACTGTGGATAAATTAAAACACAGCTTTGTCAAAGGACCTGAAACATGAAAATAAAAGGTTCCATGCCCCCGGTCTTTAAACACCCTGACTCTGTCTGATACCCATGCTGCTGGCCAGGTGCCGGGACTAGTTGGAGGTTTACCTGGATCGTGGGGTTCCCCAGGACACCCCGATTGCCCGAGCGAGGCAGACGCTAGCTCCACAAGTCAACTCTGCCCTCACAGACTCCCACCCGTGAGACTCAGAAATAGCCTCAGCTCGGGGGAGCTCCCTCCTCGGAGGAAGTACGCTCTTCTCCCACCTGGGGCTGCTGGGGGGCCGGCATGTGGGGAGTCATCTCCACCCGACGTCGTCCAGCCTTCTGAAGGGAGGCCCACCCTCCGTGGGCGCTTAGAGTAGGGGGTTGCTAAGGGAAGGTTGTTGGAACGAGGCATGCACGGTGGCGGCTTAAGGCTTCAAGTGGGGAAAGACAGCAGCGTCTGACGCACAAAGAACTTACGTCCTGGCCGCACCGTCCTTCATCCAAGCCCCCAAGACTGTGATGTGAGGAAAGTTTCAGTTCTTAGAAACGAGAGGTGACTGACATGTGACACGGTGGGCGTGAAAGGCGTTGCTGCAGTGGGATGACCACCTGACCAGCTAGCATCCCTAATGCCTCACACAATTGTTATTTCTTTTTGTGGAGAGAACGTTTAAGGTCTAGCCTCTTAGAAGCTTTGAACTTTGAAATATCGTGTTGGGAAAGGCAGGCCTGTGTCTGGTGACCTGGCCTCAGACCCTCGAGGAGGCCGTTTGGCACAGGTGCGTCCGGCACAGCAGGGTCTATGCAGGCCGCCACATGTCGTGTTCATCGCCCCGGTTAGCGGTTAGCCTTGAGTTTTCCAGCTTCAGCTGGAATGGGAGGTGGGGTGTGGGAAGGAGGCAAGGCTGGGAGGAAAGAGGCAGGAAGGGGTCTGGGCAGGGCGGACAAAGAGGGAAGAAGCATCTGGAAAGATGTGTGGTGGTGAGTTCAACGGCCTCCTTCCAAACACCTGTTGTTTAAAGAAAGGAAAGCCAATGACTGTTCACAGTCCTCAGATCAGGACTAGGACCAATCCAGGGGCGCCTGGGGGCTCAGCCGGCTAATGGGTTCAGGTCACCATCTCGCGGTTCGTGGGTTCGAGCCCCGCGTCAGGCTCTGTGCTCGCAGCTCGGAGCCTGGAGCCTGCTTTGGATTCTGTGTGTCTGTCTCTCTCTGCCCCTCCCCTGCTCGCGCTCTGTCTCTCTCTCAAAAATAAATTTACAGACTAAGGGCAATTCTGAAAGCGGCTCTGGAGGAGTAGGCTGAGTTATGACCCATGTATTTGGGGGCTCCCACAGGGTGGGAGGCAGGTCCAGGGCTGTGCTGTGTGCCTCACACCTCCCTGGGCGGGCGGAGCGAGCGGCCCTCGGTCTGGGTTCACCTACCGCCCCGCGTGCACCTGCTCCCCCCCTCACCGTGCTGGCCACAGGTCCGCTCTCAGGCTCGCTCACCTGGCACCACGGGAACACCCCGTGTCAACTAGGCGAAGGGTAAATGGGGGGCGAGTGGTGGAGCGTGTAAAAAGCGTGCAAGTAAGTTCAAGAACACGAGTCCGCAATGGCCTGGGAAATAGACCAGGCATCCGAGGCTTCAGCTCAGGTCCGGGGGGGGCGGGGCTATGCTGAGTGACAGGCGCCCTGGCCAATGAGAATGCAGCAGGACAGAAAGCCACCAGGCATGTGCCCCAAAGGACCAGAGGGGCCAAGGGCTCGGTGCGCGTGCAGATCCTGGCCAGCGGGCCGTGTCCGTGAGACAAGCCAGGGAGGTGACAGTGCGGGGACAAGAATGACATCAACCAGCTAAGAAATGGTCCTCTGAGGGGACACCACCGCTGCCATAGCAACAGCAGCCTGGAAGGAGGGAGGGTGGAGGTGTGACAGGTGCTTGGTGTGCGGACGGGACGCTGAGGAAGAGGCTGCAGGCTTGGCTGTGCGCAAAGGCGGCCCTTTGAGATTGGCAGCAGGGGGTTGCGGGTGGCATGAAGGGACACGAGAAGGGAAGGAGGCCCCGTCCACGCGCAGCAGGAGCACCTGCTTTCAGGAAGGGTCTGGACTTGTCTGGAGTCCTGCAGGCTCCCGACTCACCCAGGCGACTGGGTGCAGGTCCCCGGCCCCTCAGCGAGGTGTCCAGCCTGGGAGAGACTGCACAGCCCTGGGCAGGGCCTCTGCAACCCTCGTGCACTCCTTGCTCCTGAAAAACACCACCCGCCAGTCCTGGGTTCTAAGTGCGAGGGGGCCACGGAGGCCACCTCCAGCTGGAGCAGTGGGAGCCCTGCTAAACAGGCTTCTCCCACCTGTCCCCTCCGGCCCAGACGTCCACAATAGCTCGCACGTTTGTTAGGCATCCAAGCACATTCGCCCTGTTGTGAACATGCCGTTGGAGGCTGAGGCCAAGGGCAGGGAGCCCACCTGGCCCCTCCCTGCGTTGGTCTTCCGACCAGGAGCGGGACCCAGACTACCAGGATGAAGTCATAACCCTTCGGCACTGTCACTCTTCCCTGAGGTGATCTAGGAAACAGCCGTGCACTCTGCTCTGTCCCAAATCATAACAACTGCAAGGCTGTGCACGTATCCTGGACACAGACAGACCTCGGTTTCACCAATCTGGCTTCGTGACCTGCTACGTCGTTAAAACGTACAGAATAGGTTTTCCTGGGAAATTGATTTCGTGGTTTATTGTGTAAAACAGGCCTGGGTGGAAGGCTGGTGTCGTGTGCCCCTGATCCTGCCCCTGCCCCTGCCTCCTGCAAGGGGAAACCTTGTCCATAACAGAGAGATTTCTGAGCAGCGGGGCTTACTCCTCTTTTTCTGATATTATTTAGTACAACAAAATGCCGAATCACTTACATGCCAAAACAGTATAAGAATCTGGAGACTTGGGGCGCCTGGGTGGCTCAGTTAAGCGTCTGACTCTTGATGTCAGCTCAGATTACCATCTCACGATTCGTGAGTTCAAGCCCCACCTTGGGCTCTGTGCTGATGGCACGGACCCTGCTTCAGATTCTGACTCTCCCTCTCTCTGTCCTCACCTGCTTATTCTCTCTCTCTCAAAATAAATAAATACACTTTATAAAAAAAATAATCTGGGGGCACCTGGGTGGCTCAGTCGGTTAAGCGTCCGACTTCGGCTTAGGTCATGATCTCACGGTCTGTGGGTTCGAGCCCCGCGTCGGGCTCTGTGCTGACAGCTCGGAGCCTGGAGCCTGTTTCAGATTCTGTGTCTCCCTCTCTCTGACCCTCCCCCATTCATGCTCTGTCTCTCTCTGTCTCAAAAATAAATAAACGTTAAAAAAAATTTTAAAAAAATAATGTGGACACTTCTCTGGAGTCAACTATGGATTTATTTTTGTTCATTGGTGCAGCTACTAATCCTGACTCTTAACCCCCGAAGCACCTGTTCCATCTGCTGGGTTCATGTTCTGTGCACGCATCTGATGGCATTTGGTTCTGCCTTCCTCTGAAAATCTCTCTCTTCGTGTGGCAAATGGGAGCCCCTGCTTCGTGGTGTTCATTCTATTACGTGTGCCAAAGGCTCCCACTTTTCCACCCTTCTTCCATGCAGAGACTACACGGTGGTCTCAGGCACCACTGGTGATCCAGCCCAAGGCCAGTCTGTACTGGGTGTGGGGACACGGCCAGGAGGGAGAGCAGGCAGTCTCAGAGATGGAGGGGAGGGCTGCAGTGGCATCGTGGCACAATGGGGGTGAGATGTGAACTCTGTGCTCAGAGGGCGCCATGTGTCTTCCCAGTCCCCAGGACGTGTTTCCTGCACTGCAGCCATTCTTCTCAGGACCCTGGGAGCTGTGAGTTTGCCTCCTCCTGGCACCCCTCACCCCTTGCTTTTGCCTTAGAATTCAGTGGTGGGAAGGGGGAGGTGCCCTTACATTCAACATGACTCCCACCCAAGTGAGTTTCAATTCTTAAGTGACTCAGGAGAGAAACATTTGCATCTTTCCACATTGTCAGATTGCCTTTACTGTTCATTTTTAAACAATTTACTTTTAATTTTTTAATGTTTATTTATTTTCGAGAGAGACAGAGACAGAGCGCAAGCAGGTGAGGGGCAGAGAGAGAGTGAGACACAGAAACTGAAGCAGGCTCCAGGCTCCAAGCTGTCAGCATAGAGCCCAACGTGGGGCTCAAACTCACAGACCATGAGATCATGACCTGAGCTGAAGTTGGCCGCTTCACTGACTGAGCCCCCCAGACACCCCTAAACATTTATTTCAATTCAATTTAACAAATACAAAGACAAAGATCATTATTCACTCATTTATTTAAACAAGTACATATGGGGTACCTACCGCATCCAGGGGATGAGGAAGTGATATTCAGCGAGTGCTAAATGTGTACCAGGTGCTAAGGCAAATGGTTACAAACAGTATCCCACCCGATCAGCTTCGTGGTTCCACCAGCTAAATTTTACTGGGATTCCCTGTCTCACGAGGTGCTCTGAAGGGCCAGAGGCATAAGGAATGGAGTTTAACTGGAAATACTTGTCCAGGGCAGCACAGATAGAGAAAAGGAGAAGAGGGGGAAGAGAACCTTCAGGAAAGTGAAAACCTGTCACTGTGCTGTCTTTCCTGGGGATAATTAGAAGACAAACCTTTGCTATAACTACAGAATGAAAATTTCCTCTCCCGTTAAGCGGATTTGTGCTATCAGTTTGCAGGCATTCCTGGTTCAGATGGAACTTGTGATACTTCTGGAGAGAACCGCCACAACAGTTGCTTATTTCAGTGCTTTTAGGATCAAGCAAAACCAGAATCTACACAAGACAAAATGCACAACAACAACCAAAAGACCGACCGTGAGGTTGGGGGGTGGGGCAGGGGGGGTGACGCAGGCAAACAGAAATCCAGTTGTGTGGATCCTCAAATCAGTTGTCATTGTTTTCGTTTTTGTTTTCGTTGGTTTTTTTTCTTCCCCAAAAACATCTTGTGTAATGGCTCAGTCAACCTATAAATGTTGATTGAATTAGTGAATGGTAGAGATTGAGACATGATAGATAGATAGATAGATAGATAGATAGATAATAAATAGATCTGAGCTAGAGAAAGGTAGAGAGAGAGAAATAGAGATGAGAAAGGGTTGCAGAATGAGAGAGAGAGAGAGAGAGAGAGAAAGAGAGGGAGCCAGATAGATGGATAGATGACAGACAGGCACATGACACATGGTGGGTGAACGCCCAGAGGAAAGAGAACATCTCTCTCCCTATGGTACAGGACATGGCTCCCTCCTGCTCACATTTTAGCTGTTAACAGATTTCTCCAGTCTGACTCACCAGTCTGGGGCCCACAGAAGCCAAAGCATGGAAGTCGTGCCCCCAGTTGAGATGGGGGGCGGGGGGATGACCTCGCTTCCTATTTTCACGAGGTTGACAAGAGGCTCTGCAAAGCTTTGCTAAGCGCCTGGCATCCCCTGAGCCTGGATTTTCCCGGTAGAGCAGCGGGTGGGCCCGCCCCTGGGACCTGGGACCTGATCTGCATGAAAAGCCTGCCTGGTGGCCCTGCAGGACACAGGGCCCCCATCCGGCCCAGGCAGCTGATTTTCACCAGCAGTCGCACAGACCCAGAGCTCTCAAGAGGTATTTGCCCAGGCGCTGTTCTCTGCCCCTGAGCTCAAAACAACATGCAAATAGCTGGGCATCAAAGGTAAGTCAGAGAAAAATGGCTTCAGGTAGAGCCCGTGAACGCAGCGAGCAGCCTCGCGCCATGATCGAGCCACAGGCCACGTCAGGCCCGTCCGCTTTGAGGCCTGCAGAGCCCTCGACGCCCCAGCTGCTGCCGCTGAGGGATTTTCCACAGCTCGGCATCTAGGTCTGAGCTGGCTTCCGCTGTCACGTGTCACCTTGTAGGCGTGGGCTTGCTAGAGGAAATGGACGGGGTGCAGGGAGATTTCCAGGGTCGCCAGCGCGACCCAGTTAGCAAGACCTGTAAATAAATGGTCCCGTGACAGGCGTCCAGGTGTCACGGACACTGGAGACGTGCAGTTCCGCAGCCACCTGCCCGTGACGTCGCGGGGAGGGGAGCCACACACCGTCTGGCGGACGCTCTAATGGATTTCCCACGTCAGAGCTTGGAGTTAAACCCCGCCTGGCACAAGGAGACCGTGTCTTCGAAGCACCGAGACGCAGGGGAAATCGCGCTGCTGAACTGCGTCCATGTGGCACCGAAGCTGTTTCCCCCGTTATCACAGACTTACCTCGAATCGCTGTCTGATCTTCCTTATCATTTCTATAAATATGGTGTTCAATTATGAAACAGAGTCAATCTCCTGATTTCTCCTGTGGAGAGATCACTATTCACCGTACAAAAGGGCTGTCAGATGAGTCATCCGCTCCGTCTACTGACAGGTGACTGTGGAATTCGAGATGTGATTCCAACCAGGGGAAAAGAGGAATGATTTTGAAGTCAGAGCTATGCTAGGCAACGAAACGGTTAACAGCGAAAATAAACAGAATGCCAGCCGTGGCAAGGACTTTAAAACAAGTTGTTTTTCTCCAGAGGAATTTGTAAGCCTCCCATCTGTAAACCTGGCTGGCCTGTTGTAACTTAGTCTCTCATGGACACACAGCTCTGGAAGCAGGTGGGCCGGCTCCGCCCCTCCCCAGGTAACCCGAGTAACTCAGTCCCCAGGTGAGCTGCAGGCCTGTGGGGCAGGCACCTGGTTGGGCTGGTCTAGGATTTAAAGTGACCTTGTTGACACAGAGGAAACACGCGTTCATTAAGGCGAAGCTACTGAGGTGTAGACCACAGAGGACCGAGCTGTTCCCCGTTGTGGGAGTGTGATAGATTCGGTGAGGTCAACCCCATGTTACGTGTGACAGGCGACTCCACCGACAGAAACCTGTGCTACACACACCCTCATGATGGGCAAGGACGCACAGCCGGGGTGGTCCCTGTACTCCAGGTGCCCCAAGAGAACCACGGAAACGCTGAGATGTTCACATATCGGGAACCGATGAATGCATATTGATGACATGAGGGGATGCCATGCATTTTTAAAGAATGAAGGGGACCAAGAAATGGTGGCCCAGGTCATGTACGTGCAGGGCTCCCTTCAGGCTCATGGATGGAGTTGTATGAGACTATTTGTATAAAAAGTGGTGTTGGGGCGCCTGGGTGGCTCAGCTGGTTAAGTGTCTGACTTCGGCTCAGGCCATGATCTCACGGTTCATGAGTTCGAACCCCGCGTCAGGCTCTGTGCTGACAGCTCGGAGCCTGGAGCCCGCTTCTGATTCTGTGTCTCCCTCTCTCTCTGCCTCTCTCTCTCTCTCAAGAACAAACATTAAAAAAAAAATTTTAAGTTGTGTTAAATAAGCATCTACACCTAGATTAGAAGTATAAAGTATATCTACTCCCAGACCAACTGCATGTGTATCTGTGTATTTATACAGCCATATACAGATGTTTTGTAAAGGCACAGAGTATACCTAGCTGGGTCCCCGGGAAGCTGCTTACTGCGCATGGATGTGTGTGAGGAGCCCCACCTGGAAGATCTCTAGCTTTTGGTTTCCACCTCCTCTACTGTTTGCAGTTCTTGCAATGATCTCACAGATGTCCTTAGTTTTAGAAGATGTGTAGTTAAGCCGCTTAAGACCCAGCACGACTCTTGTATCGGTGGGGGAAGGATTCCGTCCCACCTGTTACCTGTAGAAAAGGCCACTGAAATGACACACTAGTCCCATGAGTTCTCAGGTACTGGGGAGAAGACACTATGACAGCTTTATAACTCATCTCTGTAATATTAAGATTGAAAACTTCTTTTGTGCTTTTGTATAAATGGGAGCTTTTTGAAACATTTTATAGAGAGAACGTGTTTCTAGACTGTAACGTATGTTGTTAGTTTAAAAAGTTTTTAAAAACGTTTGCAACTCAAGAAGCATTTATATAAATACCTTATCTTTAAAATAAGAGGGTTTGGCTAAATAAATACATAAAAGCTTCTAAGCTCTCTTTCAATTCTCAGATTCTTTCCACTGGGATGTGGGCAAGAGACCTTATTCTGATGAGTCAAAGTATTCAAAACTGGGTGTCATTCAGATAGGACACCCATTCACTGGACGATAGTTTGCTTTCTACATGACGGTGTTTAAAATCTAACTCGGTGGTGATTTGACTGCGTCCCTAGTAAAATCATTATGATAAACCCACTGTACAGATTTTAAATATATTGCCTTTGATGATTTGGAAGTTTTATGAAGGACTTTTCCGGGGTTGTCCTCCTGAGCTAACTATGAGGCAGAAATACTTACTTAGATATCAAGCCCAATGTGGAGTATATGTTACAGACCTGCACCTCGCCCGACCCTTGACATTTACTGATGATCCCACTGTCTCTAATCCTTGCACAGGGCGGTCCCAGGCATAAGCGCGTCAACAGCTTTGTGTTCTGTCCTGGTGAACGAGTGGTGACAACTTGTGTGGCATGGAACGTTCCATTAACGTCTCCGAGTGCCTCATTTTCTAACCACAACATGGAGTTAGTAGGTTGCCTTTCAAATATCTGAAGGATTAAAGGAGCCCAATGCCTGAGGGACGGTGGGTGGTCAACAAATGTTAATCCCTTTTCCAATTGTTTGTCCTGAATGGTATAAATTAGTCAAAGTATTGAAGTTATTTTTATAATCTAATGAAAATGTCCTTTTAAAAAGTCTATGTTGCCTGAACTTTAACTTCATGGGCAATGTCCTGTTTTGAGATTATTTTAATGAGTTTTTTTTTTATAAAGTTAATTTTTTTTTTGAGAGAGAGACAGAGTGTGAGTGGGGGAAGGGCTGAGAGAGGGAGACAGAATCTGAAGCAGGCTCCAGGCTCTGAGCTGTCAGCGCAGAGCCCGACTCGGGGCTTGAACTCATGAACTGTGGGATCATGACCTAAGCTGGAGTCGGACGCTCAACCGACTGAGCCGCCCAGGCGCCCCAACAAGTTTTAATTTAACAGTGTTATGCAATATATGTGAACTCCCATTCCCAGAGAGAAAGTGTCTGCTCTTTCGTAGCTCAAATAAACAAACGAGGGACGGCAGGTCCGGACCTTTCTTAGCAGACGGCGCTGGCCGGCTCCCCAGGGGGGTGTGCGCCTGTTTCCTGTGTGGCCTGATGGAGGGGGTGGGGGCTGCGGAGGAGAGGAGACCCCCCAGAGGTGCCTGCTGCAAACCTCGGCTTGTTGGCCTCACCTTCCCGGCCTGGCTGGGGTGCCAGAGACGTAAATGAGTGGGAACAACGGCGTCCCACGGGGACACGTGAAGTGTGAGATGCTGGGCAGGTGGCACCAAGCTCTCGGTCTGAAATGAGGAGGCAGGTGTCAATCTAGAATTATGCTTCTGGGAGTCCTCGGTGTGGACATGGTGTTTAAGGCCATGAAGCCGGATGAGATGGGCCAAAAGAAGGGGTGCAGAAGGGCGGGGGTGTGTGCAGGGCCCCTCCACAGTCAGGCCAGAGAGAGGAGCCCGCACGAAGCCTGGGGAAGAGCACCCCAGCGCGTGGAAGGGAAGCTGGAAGGGTGTGCCCACGAACCCAGAGGGGAGAGCATCTCAGGGAGGGACGATTGGCCTTCTGAGCAAGACCTCGAGGGGTGACGCAGGTGAGGGCCGAGGGCAGCCCCTCTTCCAGGATGAGTCTGAGACAAGGCAGGTTCTAAGTACTGGGACCAAGCACACCTGCCACCCACCACATTTGGGAAGATGACCCTCGTGCGGGACCTACAAGTTCACCTTCACCCGGAGCGACGTCAGGGAGGCCATCCAGAGAGGACCCCCTCACGTACACAAAGACAGGTGGCGGGAGAGGAGGAACACTGCCCGGGGCATGTCAGGCACAGAGCAGGACACGCCCGTGGGCACCAGGCAGAGGTCACACCGCGCCCACACGCGGCCCCGTGTGCTGGAAAGGTCGTGGGGGAGATGTCCCCGGGCACACAGCCTCGGCCTGTTTTCCCGCGATCCCACCACCTTCTCCAAGTTCTGCTAGAAAGCATGGCGGGAGTGAGACTGTCATCCTAATAACATCTCTGCCTGAGCTGCGGAAAGTGAACTTGGGGAGGTGATGCTGTGGGGACCAGGGTGGCCGGTGGGGTTAGACTGGTCAGGGCGGCGCTCTGTCGTCAGGGCCATGTGGGTATTGCCTTCGGACCCTCCCAACACCCGCCGCTATCTGTGACTCAGACACTCGCAGTGGGGGCAGGAGGGTAATTATGAACCCTTCCCGGGCTGACAGGCACCTATTTTATGGTGACTGGAGAAGACGCGGCCTTGATGGTTCAGCGGGAGGGGAAAGGCAGGAACAGATTTCTACATGCTGGGGGCTGAGTCGGCTCAGGACCCGGAGAGCAGTTCTGTGTTCAGCAAGGGGCTGAGAAAAAATTCTTTTAACTTCATCCATAACAGGTGTCCTCTCTAAAGATGCGTGCCCGACACAGGACCGGCCACGTAATTCGCAGGGCCTCCTGTGCAAACGTTATTGAGAATTTCAGGACGGCAACCACAGAAACTTCAACGACGTGGGGCCTCGAGGGAACGCCCGGGTCGTGCGCCCAGGAGGCCAGCCTTGGCCCAGCACCTTTCTCAAGGACTTCAGTCTCAATCCTGATTCTTTTCCTGGTGCACAACCGGGTGTGGCATGGAACGGGGTGGGGCCGCTTCGCCCCTGCAGCCCTGACAGGAGCAAAGAGCCTTGCCGGAGCTGTTCTGCTCTCTCCCCCATTTTCAGGGCCACTCAGCCAGCCTCCTCTGCCGTCTGTTCCGGGATCTCAGCCGGACCCCTTCTCCGGACCACCAGCTGTTGCCATTAGCGCCTTCTATTTTCAGACAAGGGAGGACACAACAGGCTCCCAGACAGGCAGGGAGGGAGGAACTCTTGATAGGATGTCTCCTCACAGTGAAGGCAAAGGATCCTGTTCACGTACAAATTGAAAGAAGGTTCGTTGGAAGTTAGTCAATGAGCTTCAACTGGTTTGTTCTCCTTAAATGACTTGCTTCCGTTCATTATTTTTTCTTTCCAGCAGCGTGTTTAGATAAGCGGCTTTCAGACAGTCATCTTAAAAGAACATCTTTTATTATGTTCCACATAATAAATGTTTGTTCCACAAACATACCTCACCTATCAACTCAGTCAACGCACGCAAAGCACAACAGGTGCCTTCCTGTCCTTGACCTTATCAGTGCTTTGATTCCCAGTCCGCATGCCTCCCTTTGCTGGCTGCTGGGAGAAGGTTGGTGGTGTGGCAGTTTTAAGTGTGAATTGATTTCCACATGGAGCCCTCCTGTGTTTCCAAAGCTTTTGCTTAAAACTATTTTTTTCTCTTTCTTTCTTTTCTTTTTCTTTTTCTTTTTCTTTTTTTTTTTTACTTTTAGAAGCAAAATTCAAACAATGTTCCAAAATTAAAATGAAGAAATAAAATATGCCGGGTGGATAACTTTCCATTTTGAAGGCTAATTGCAAAATAGACTTTTATACTTTAACTTCTACTTAACTGTTCGGATCCAATCTTGTAAAGATAAACATTGATCTAGGAAGTCTTTGTAAAACTATATGAAACAAATGGTTGAACATGTGGAGGAAATAATTTAAAAATGAAAATTTCCCTGAAATCTAAAAAAATCAGCTATTTTTAGAAATGCATAATGCTACATATCACTCTGGAGCCGATCAAGGGAAAGATTTTAGTCCTTAAAACAATAAAACATTGCATACTGTTTCTAAAAAGGAGCGTGAGGTTGACAAATCTGACTTCATTGGTGACGGATTCACTACGAAATAAATAAACGCACTTAAATTATTTACTTTTCAAATTATCTTTAAGAGAGGAACTTTCCCTATGAACAACCTACTGAAGACTGTCATTAGCGTGAAAACATATGGAGGGACAGGCTAGTTAGCTGTATTCAATTTTATCCTAATCCCTTCATCAAATTATTGTTTTTGCTTATCTTGATCCAGAAAAGAGTTAACTCAGCTCTGACTTCCAGAGATAACTCACAGATAGAGACAGGATTTCTCCTTGGTTGACAGCTCAGCTCAGCCACCTTCCAAGGGGCTGGATGTCCCCTGCAGGGAGGGAGGTGGGGCTCACACACTTCCTTACACGGTCAGGCAGGTGCACAGACACACTTAAGGGAAGTCCTTCCAGAATACAGGGGAAAGGTTGACACGTTGTATTTAACAGAAGATTCTTCTTCTACGTTTTTAATCACGTTAGGGTAGTTGCTTTTTATGTTTTTAAATCTCCATGTCTTATCATTTCCAATGTCATTTAAAGATGTCAACTGTAAGAGCGGTTTTTGAGAAACACCTGATGCTTAACATTTTCTTGCCAGTATATCACATTAGGACTTTGTCACGACAACTCTAAATTTCGATTTAGAACATAAGCAGATATCCCTGAACTTAAGATTCCTTCCTCTCAAGGAGGTAAGAGATAACACATGTTGAGTCTATGAGTGTCCTAGTCTGGAGTCTTCTGACCTCTCCCTCGTCTTGCTGATGTCCAGATGAGATCCAGGCATTGTCATCTTCCATTTACAAATATCTGTTTGAAAATGCTTAACTCGTATAGATTTTCGTAAATCCATAATTTAAGAAAAATACAAAGAGATATATTTCTAAAGAAGATAGTGAACTCTTTTCACTGTTTTCCAAAAAATATATACCATATATAATTATATAAATGTAATATGGATTTTATATATAGTGTAATACACTATGTGAATGTTTAACATAAAATACCTTAAAATATTATCTAAAATATACAATTTAAGTACCATATAAATATGACATATACTATGACTTATATTATACTATGTGTGTGGCTGTCTGTATATCCTAGTCCCACTGTCCAGTAGCCCTTGAAGGACAGTAGGAAAACGAATTTGCTGTATCTATGAAACTGTAAGAAAAGTCATCTACTAATTAAATAGCACAGTTGAGAAGACGACACCGGGTGTTTAAGCAGCGGGCTTTGGACAAGGTCAGAAGTATATCCAGTTGCTGTCACGCACCCTGGGGGCATCCCGTGCAGCCCGCGTGCCCTCCCAGCCCTGGCGATGGGGCGGGCCCCACAGCAGGTGCTACACAACTTCACAAGAGGACTCCGGTGCTCTGACCCAGGAATTTTGTCTTCAGATTTCCACTCTCTTGGAAGTTGAAGGCCTTTCCGTCCAAACTTTCTCTTCTAAAATGCAAATGCCCCCAATTTTTTTTATGACAAGTTTGTTTATGCTTCAAGGCTGGTTTGTTTGCATCAGATACAACCTTACTAAAAGCCTGGCTGGCAAAGGAGCTCTGGTTATAGGTTGTAAGCTGCACCCTTGACTTGCAGGCATCCGGCTTCCGTCTCAGGGTTACCAGGGGAAAGGAACACGGTACCTGCCTCTGTGGGGCAAATCCTGGCCGCTGCCTGTGTGTGCCCTTTCTCTATCATTCAGTAGTGCTGTTTTGGTTTTTCTCAGTGGCCGTGGCTGTACGTGGTGGCCATGGGACAGGCCAGTCCCCAAGCAGGGACCTCAGGTGCGTTCTGTGCCTGTCACCAGTTCTGAACTTCCTCTACCCGAATCAGATTTCTGGGGCCAGTCCTTGATGGCACTCTTGAACCTAAATTTAGTTAGCTAGAAAGAGTCAGACAGCTCAGACTAATCATCACCATCAAGGAAGTCCAGGAGGCCCACAGATCTTATCTATGTCAGCCATTGCGGACCCCTCCCTGGAAGCAATATGGCTCAGTCCCCATCCTCGGGAAGCGTCTGAAGAGACGCCTCCATCATATGAAAGAAACATCACGGCCTGCGTGAAGACTTCTCTGGAAAGGAGTGCAGTTTAGCAGGAGAAAAGTGGGTGTGGGGAGATGTTACCACAACAGATATTCCGAGGTTCTCTGTCTGCCCTGCACCCCTTCATGCCCGGGCTGCCCAAAATGGAGGCAAGTGGTTCAAATTCTGCCAGGGAGGGAAGGCTGGAGGCAGAGTGTCTTTCATAAAATTAAAACGAAGGCCAATTCTAGGGACACCTGGGTGGCTCAGTCGTTTTGACTCTTGCTTTCAGCTCAGGTCATGATCTCATGGTTTGTGTGTTCGAGCCTCATGTCATGTTTCATGCTGACAGTGCAGAGCCTGCATGGGATTCTGTCTCTCCTTCTCTCTCTGCTTCTCCCCTGCTTAAGCGTGCCTTCTCTCCCTCAAAATAAGTAAACTTTAAAAACAAAACAAAAAAAGAAAGCCAATTCTAAACACCTTCCAGTTTGCAGTGGCGACTCATTTTCCCAGCGCCCACAGCCGAGCCCTGTGCTGGACCGCCCATGTCTGCATGAGGAACATCTTTCCCCCAGGACCGTGGGGACGAGAAACTGCACAGCAACAGGGCTCCCCAAGCCAAGCCCAGCACTGGCTTTGACTGCCCGCGACACTCCTTGTACCAGACTCTCCTAGCGATGTGACAGCATCCTCCAGGCTCAAACCTCCTTCCTCCAGTGAGTCAGGAAATAGCATTTCCATCTCAGCCAGATCTCACCATGTTGTCTCACAGATATTCAGGCTTTCATGCTTTTTTATTTCACATTAAGAAACGAAAGTCCTGCCTCTTGGTCTTGAAGAGTGCGTGACTTCCTACAGACCAGAAACACTAGCGATGGTGAAGGAGCTGGGACCTGAGCTCGCTATGCCCACCTGGCTCTTGCCCTGCAGTCTCAGGCCACTGGGTCTTTGAAAGGAGAGGAGGCAGAGTCAAGTCTGGAGGGAGGTTGAATGGTCCCATGGCTCTTCCCTCTGCTTTACCAACCCCTCTTGCTTTAATAGATTGATGGAGGGGCGCCGGGGTGGCTCAGTCGGTTGTCCGACTCCTGATTTCAGCTCAGGTCGTGATCTCACCATTGTGGGACTGAGCCCCACACTGGGTGTGGAGTCTGCTTGGGATTCTCTCTCTCTCTCTGCCCCTCCCCTGCTCATGCACATGCATGTGTGCACTCTCTTCCCCCCTCACTCAAAATAAGTAAACATCTTTTAAAAATAAAAAATGAAAATAGCCTTCTGAACCACACGCACGACATGGCTGTCCATTTACGTAGGTCTTGTTTAATTTCTCCAGCAAAGTTTCTTCTAATTTTCAGTGTCTAGGTCGAGCTCATCGTTGCCAATTTTCTACTCAGATATTTTACATTTTTGGTATTATTGTAAGTTATAGTTTTAATTTCAACCTCTGAATGTTCATTACTAGTATATGAAATTAAAACTAATTTTAAACACCGAACTGTGTCCTGCAACCTTGCTAAGCTCCCTTACTCATGCTGGCTGCTTTTCTGTGGATTTCATCAGATTTGTCTACACACACCATCATATCACGTACAAATAAAGACAGTTTCACTCTTTCTGTGTCAATCTGCACTTTACTTCTTTTATGACCTTGTCCTACAGTGGCTACAGTGTCCAGTACAATGTTGGTTACCAGTGGTCATGGAGGACATCGTGTCCCACTCCTGATCTTCGGGGTAAATTAAGCTATAAATTCTGTGCCGATGCCTTTTACCGGCTTGAAGAAGTTTCCTTTTATTCTTAGTGCCAAGTGTTTACTCAGAAATGCATGGTGGATAAGGTCACATTTTTCTGCAGCTAGAGATGATAATGTGGATGTTCTTTTTTAGTTTATGCATGATGAATTACTTTGATTTTCAAATATTAAACTAACACTGATTAAACCCCATTTGGTCACGACATACTATACCTTATTATGTGGATTTACTTTGTTAAATTGTATTTGGAATTCTCATATCTATCTTCATGGTAGATACTGCTCTATATTTCTTTTGTCTTCTAATACCTTTGTCTGGTTTTGAACTTGAGAAATACTGGCATCCCAGAATGAGTTGAGAATTATCCCCTCGTTTAAAAATTCCTGGAAATATTTGTGAATCATTGGTATTATTTCTTCCTTAAATGTTTGGTATAATTCACCAGTGAAGCCATCTGGACCTGAAGTTTTCTTTGTGGGAAAGTTCCTAACTCTCTTGAGTGTTCTTTGGTAGATATAGGCTGTCCAGGGCACCTGTATCTTATTGAATGAACTTGGTAGTTGGTGTGTTTCATGGAAATTTTTTCTACTTCATCCAAGTTGTTAAATTTATTGGCTAATGTTGTCCATAATGTTTCTTTATTGTATTTATTGTATTTTAATATGTGTACATTCTGTACTGGTCTCCCCTCTCTTACTCCTGATATTGCTAATTTAATTCATTGGCTCCTCTCCTCTCCTCTCCTCTCCTTTATCCCTCCCCTCCCCTCCCCTCCCCTTTTCTCCTCTCCATCTCTCTCTCTCTCTCATGTACACACACCTTTATCTTTCTGTCCCTCTCTGTATCTCTCTCTTTTATGATCAACATAATTAGAGATTCATCAATTCTATCAATCTTCTCAAAGAATAAGTTTTTGGTTCACTGATTTTCTCTACTTTTTTTTTCTGTTTTCTATTTCACTGATTTCTTCTCTGATATTTATAATTTTCTTCCTTCCACTTACTTTGACTTTAATTGGTTCTTCTCTTTGTAGTTGCTTAAGATGGAGGCCGAAGTCATTGATCTTTTTGTTTTTTGACAGGTGTATTTGGGGCTGTGACTTTCCCCCTATATACTGCATTAGCCACAACATGCAAATTGATATGTTCTGGGCTTTTTTGTCATTTTCATCCAATTCGGAATACTTTCAAATTTCCCTTCTTTTTAATGTTCCTTGACCTATTGGTTATTTAGAAGTAGGTTATTTCATTTCCCAACATTTGAGGGATTTCGTAAAGAACTTCCCATTACTGACTGCTACTTTAATAACACCGTGGGCAGAGAACATACTTCCTGGGACTTGAATCTTTCCAAATCCATTGTTGTATGCCCCAGAATTTGATGTGCGGGGTACAGCCTTGGTGCGTCCTGAAAGGAACACGCATTCTGCTGCTGGGGGGCGTGCTCTCTAAGTGTCTGCCAGGTCCGACTGGTCGATGGCGCCGTTCACGCCCGGATCTGCACTGATTCTCTGTCTGCTTGTCGTACCGATTTCTGCTCCCCCTTGTAGATCTCTCAGCTCCCTCCTGCTGCATGTGTTTGAAAGGTCAGTTATTAGGTGCAGAAGTGACTAAGATTGTTGTCTCTTCTTTGCGAATTTATCATTACAAAGTTCCCTTTTTTTTTTAATTTATTTTTTTTTTAATTTTTTTTTCAACGTTTATTTATTTTTGGGACAGAGAGAGACAGAGCATGAATGGGGGAGGGATAGAGAGAGAGGGAGACACAGAATCGGAAACAGGCTCCAGGCTCTGAGCCATCAGCCCAGAGCCCGACGCGGGGCTCGAACTCACGGACCGTGAGATCGTGACCTGGCTGAAGTCGGACGCTTAACCAACTGCGCCACCCAGGCGCCCCACAAAGTTCCCTTTTTTATCCCTGTTAATAGTCCTTACTCTGAAGCTGTGTCGTTTGTTGTTAACAAAGTCACTGCTGCTTTCTTCTGACGAGCGTTAGCATGATGTACAGTTTCATTCTTGCACATTCACACTTTCCTTTGTCTTCCCACAGAAGACATGTTTCTGCAGGAGGCATACAGTTAGGTCATGTCCTATCGGAGTCAACAGCTTCTCCCTCTTCGTTGTGATGTTCAGATAACACGTTTAATGTGATTGTTGATGCCGTTAGATCCACATCTACATCTTGCTGTGTGGTTTCCATTTATCCTGTCTGCTCCTTGTCTCTTTGGTCCTAACTTTTGCCTCATGTGGGATCGAGTACCTCTACGTCGTTCTGTTTCTCTCCTCTATTGGCTGATTAGCTACAACTCTTATGTAGTAGTTGTTATTTTAGTCGCTGTTTGGGTTTTCTTAACATTTTTTTCTTTTTACATTTTATTTATTTTTGAGAGAGACAGAGCACAAGTGGGGGATGGGCAGAGAGCGAGGGAGACACAGAATCCGAAACAGGCTCCAGGCTCCGAGCCGTCAGCACAGAGCCCGACGTGGGGCTTGAACCCAGGAACCGTGAGATCATGACCTGAGCCAGAGTCAGACACTCAACTGACTGAGCCACCCTGGCACCCCTGTATTTCTTTCTACAGTCTGCCAACAAACAGTCCTACAACAGTGTACCCCCTTTCTCCCCCCTGACCTTTGTGCTATTGCCATGCATTTTAGTTTTGCGTATGTGATGGAGGACGCACCACGTCATTATTTTTGTTTAAGCTGTCATTTGCCTTACAGATTTAAATAATAAGAAAACATATGATGTCGTCATCCATACAGTTACGGTGCCCCTTGCTCTGTTACTTTGCGGCGATCCCTATCAGTGCTCTGTTCCTTTCTTGGAGGATCAGTCGACTGATGATATAGATCATTTCAGCTTTCATACGTCTTATAAAGTCTTTATTTTACCTTCAGTTTTGAAAGGTGCTTTCTCTGGGTAATGAATGCTAGGTTAACAGGATTCTTCCCCTTGAGAACGAGAGCCCTAGGATCTCCCTGCTTGGGTGTTTCTCATGATAAATGCTACATCCTTATCTGTGTTTCTGTATATACAGCATGTCTGTTGTCCCCTCTGTCTGCTTTTAAGAGTTCCTGTTTATCACCGGCTTTGCGCAATTTGACTGTTTGCCATATGCTGTTCTCTTCGTGTTTCTTGTACCTGGGTTTTGTTGATTTGTTCTGAATCTGTAGGTTAAAGGTTTTCATCAGATTTGGACGTTTTAAGCCAATAGCTTGAATTATTTTATTTTTTTGTGACCCCCCGTCTCTTCTTCCCTTCATTTGCTCCGATTGTGCGTGTATCAGGCCACTAGCAGCTGCCCTACCAATACTAGGGCGTCATCCATGTTTTCAAATTCTTTTTTTTTCCCCGTGGATTTCATTTTGGACACTATCTATTAACCTGCTGTTTATCCCATCTAGTGATTTCTTCATTTCACATGTCATAGGTTTCATTTGTAGAAATAGGATTTAGGTGGGTTTTTTAATCTTCTGTCTCCCCTCAACTTTTTGGATACATGGACTACAGTTATAATTACTGTGTTATCATCCTTGTCCGATGATCCCAACCTCTGCATTAGTTCTACAACTGCGTTTGGATTGGTTGATTTTTCCCTTCACTCTTAATTTTATTTTTCCTGCTTCTTTCCATGGCTTGGATTTCTTAACAGACTCCTGGTTGTGTGAATTTTGCCCTTTTGAGCACTGGATATATCTTCATTCCTAGCAATACTTTCAGGCTTTGCTCTTGGAAGCAGTTAAGTTACTTGGAAATAGTTTGATCCATTGTGGTCTAGCTTTGAAAACTTCTCAGGCAGCATCTAAGCACTAGTCTGTCTATAACTATTCTTTGCTGTTTGTCGAGCCACAATCTTCTGAGTCCTTGGCCCCGTGCCCGTCAGTTACAAGGTTCAAGGCCCGGCCGGTGGGGACAGACATTCTTCCCGCCCCTGTGTGGGTGCCACACGCTGTTCTGTGGCGCTTTGGGTATTCGTTCTCTCGGCCTCGGTTGGTTTCCTCAGATGCGTGCTGGTCGTTACCCTGTTGGGTCTCTTGGGGGCTGCTCCAGACCTCATGGGCTCTCTTCGGTCCAGTGCCCTGTCTGGAGAACTCTGCACCTTGTGGTCTGCCTGGACTCCCAGCTCTGTGTCCTCGACTCAGCGAGTCTGTTGAGCAAAGCCCTGGGCCTCTGGTCCTACAGCCAAGCCTGGGATTCTCAAGGCAGACGGCCGGGCAGCCCAGAGCCCGCCTCTGCTTCCTGCCTCTCAGAGACACTTCTCTTCACTGTCTGGTGTCCCGTGTTGTCGCATAACTTGTCCGCTGGCATTTGGTTCAGCTTGTTCTTCCCGGGGAGGAAGTAAGTTACTCCACCCTGCAGGAAGCAGGATCCGCACTCTCTCTGAGTCCCCGATTCCGTCCTTCTATCCCAGAGTCTCCAGGTGATGGGAGCACAAAGCCACCCCACCACCACCGCCCCTCTCCTCTGCCATCTGGATTCCACTTCGTTCGCTCCACAGACAGCAGAGCCAGCACCAGCCTACTCTGCCCCAGCCGGCAGGTGGGGCAGTGACACCTGCCCCAGGGCCCCCCGGCACCCCGTCTTCACCACAGCCAAGAATAATGTGTGGCACCAGTTGAGAGCTTTAGGAGAAGAAAGGCACACGTATCAGAATCCCACAATCACAAGTGCACGACCTGAGCCGATATCCAGAGTGGGACGCTTAACCGACTGAACCACCCAGGCGCCCCAAACCCACTGGTTTAAATGTATATATTTAACACCTTCTGATGCTTTGCGAGAGCAACTTGTGGCATTTGGGATTAAGGGGAATTGATCAGTTGAATTTCAGTAAAAATCTTGGCATAACCTGTAGACATAATGGACAAATAAGCATCAGGCTTCAGTTACAGCTGCCAATATACAAGTTACTGTTCTTTCATTTTAGATGAATGTTTCTTTGTGAGGTGTCTTTTCAGCTATGACAGGGTCTTCAAAGCAAGTATCAATATAAGTTGAAGTAAGAAATAGAGCTTGAAATTGCTCTCTCATGAAGTGACAGGCAAGATTTAGGAAAATAATAAGTCATATTTAAAGATATTTCTCTCCACTTTAAAAAACTTCTTAGTACATTTCAGAAGAAAAAGATTTGTACCGTTTATAAATAGAATAGGTACTTTTAAACTTAAGTTTTTACTGGCATGTGTCTCTCACAATTAATAGATTTGCCAGTACACAATAGGTGCATACATGTACTAATATATAAATAGACGATCATTCATTATTTTTAAAATTTATTTTATTTTCTTACTGAAAAGATGCCCGATCAAGGAAGTTTGGAAAATCTAGACACACCATAAGGACATAGCACGCACCTGTCCGTGAGGGCAGAGCCTGACGTGCCAAATTGCAGGTGCGTTGTGTCACATGATCCCCAGCACAGGTGTGCACACCCAGTGTCATTGCCACTGTATTTCAGAGGGAACCTGGACTCTTTAAGAAGATTCTTTAAAGCGGTGTGGGCTCACCTACAGCAAGTGCAGAGGCTGAATGCAGGCAAAGCCAAGGTCGCTTGGCTGTAGGGTACGTGCCCTCCAGAGGCTCCCCCTTCCTCCGTAGAAGAATGGTGGGGTTGCAAGCAGAGAGAGGCAGAGACAGTGTCACCAGCTCCTCAAAGCACAGAGCCTAGGGTCACCGCAGCGCTGCTGGGACCTTGACGCTGGTTAAACTATGCTGAGTGGGAGGTTGGTCGAGTGAGTGGCTGTGGGGTGGGACTGAGCCTCGCCTTGCCGTGGGGGTGGACGTGGGACCGTGAAGCGTGGGGTTACAGTAAAAGACTGGACTCACGGTGGGCAGGGCCAGAGTTCCAAATCCACGAGTGGAGAGTCACAGTGTGGAGGCTACAACTTTACTCTCAGTCATAGTGGCTCTCCAGCTGGGAGTGAGGCATTTTCTGTGGGTTGTATGGACGTGCTTCGCATAATTTACGATCCTCTGGAAAATTTGTGCAAAATGTGTGAGTCTCTGCACTTTTTAGAAGAGGAAGCCTATAGCCTTGATCAGATCCCGAGAGAACCCATGACCAGGAAACCGTCTTACCATTGAGTCTCTGTGAGAATTGTCAACAACTCTCAGTAGAGCTGACTTTTTACTGCTCCAGGCTCCTTGCTGAACAGAACGACAAAGCCCCACTCTGCTTAACCTTGCAGAAGAATGGCGTTCAGCAAATTTAATTGGTTAGTTGGCAGTGTACTTAGATAGATGTCAAGGCATTATACTAAAGCATACATTATGCTGTATACAACAAACAAAGCCGAAGACGGCCTAGGCTGAAGCCGCCAACCTCGTGAAGCATTTCAAGACACTCTTCTCCTTGACAAAGGATAAAGACGGGCAAAAAGAAGTACAGATGCTCCTTCTCATCAATGGATTGAGTTTTAAGCAGGAAAGAACATCTTTACACTTGTGTCACATTTGTGAGACACACACACGGGTGCCGACTCTATGTTCACCCAGCGGCTTTGTGGGGGACGGATTTCAGGGCAACGCTGCGCGTCCCCTGTGCTGAAGAATAACTGAGCGGCATCTGCTCTTACGCTTACTGTGATGCCATGTTTTAGTTTGGTTTTCGAGACCCCACGATATTCCAGACCCTCTATTTCGTAATGAGAAGGGAGAAACCCCTGTCCTCTAGGTGGCTATAGCCCGGGTAGTGAGGCTGACAGGTAAATGGATTCAGTGCAATGGAAAGGTGGACTCGCTTTTCTCGGGTTTTCTTTCCAACATCACACAAGCCTCATCCAGGTACCTTCACGTGGGCTGGATTTTGAAAGATGGCTAGGACTTCGTTAGGTAAACAACAGGAAAGAACGAGGGAGGTCGTGAAGACAGATGCTCCCAGACGTGAAGATGTGACATGGCTTAGCACCTTTGGGGAGATTGTAAGGACTTTGCTATTGTCACTATGTCAAACAGTAGATGGGAACAGGGGAATTCTGGGAGTACTGGAAGCGTTGGGCCAACCCAGCCAAGGACCTTGGTTGGCCACGGAAGGACCTTGGACCTTGACCTGCAGGCGAAGGGGAGGGAGTGCAGGGGCACCCTGAGACACGTGTGAACAGCGCCACCGCGTGGACTCCGGAAACACGAGTCCTGCTCCCGTCCCTGACTTGAGTGGCAATGGACACAGGAGAGAGATTTCTGATGTAGACGACGCCTACAGCCAACAACCTGAGATCCTGGGAACTGGGATCTTTCGGTTTGGACTCTCCCTTCAGTGCACCCCGTGCACTGTTACGGGAGCCATTCAGCACTGCCTCTCTCCTTTTTTTTAATATTTTTATTTATTTTGGGGGAGGGGCGGGCAGGTAGGGGCAGAGAAAGACACAGAGTCCGAAGCTCCAGGCTCCGAGCTGTCAGCACAGAGCCCGACACGGGGCTCGAACCCACAAACCGCGAGATCACAACCTGAGCCAAAGTTGGACGCTCAACCGACTGAGCCACCCAGGTGCCTCACTCCCTGCTCCTTTTTAAAGAAAAACAGACACAGTGTTCGTGGACAATCTGCATCTTGCTTGAATGAAAGGAGAGGCACATTAATATTTGCTTAAATTTCACGCAATAAGAATGAGTAAAATACAATTGGAAAAGAAGAACAACAACGATGGTGAACAGTAACACTTCTGTGTGCTTCATTGATAAGAATGTTTACGTTTCGCTGTTAGCTTCTGTAGGAATGACTAAATGCCCTTAAATACAGGGCTTCAAGGGATGGTTGTGGAGGGCTTTAGTATTTCAAAACCTAAAGGATTAATTTGTTATTAGTGGTAAACTACAAAATCAGGACTTTAGCTCAAAATACCACTAAAGACATTCAACTTCAAAATGTATGTTTTTCAAAACACTAACCATGAGTGTCAAGAATAAAAGATTGTTGAACAAGAGGTTAGATCACATTCAAGTTGAGAAAATGGGCCGGACCCTGAGGAGTGCAGCCCGAATCTAAGTCTGTCCTGAACGGGTGGCCAAGTCGGGTCACCGCATCCCGGAAAGCAGCCTCCAGGAATCCTGACTGTGGGCTCACTGTCATTATGGATCTGGGCCAACCACGTAATTCGCCCCCGCACATCTTTGTCTATCTCAAAGTTTGGTATTTCCAGAATTTTGATTTATTTTTTCTGCTTCAGTAGTTGAAGTGACAATGTATTACCTAAAACCACTCTGGAGGCCAGGGTGCCCATGCGTAATACACACCCTGTCGTAGCCTCCCGGTTACGTATTAATGTGTTCTGCGTGCCTCTCCGAAGCCCACAGGTTTCCAGTAGATCGCAGGCGTGGGAATCCAATCTGCACGGCCCCGGCAGGAACAGAGCGCCGTGTTAGGCACAGAAATCTTTGATTCCCGCCCTGGTGGCTTTTCACACATGGCACTGGAGCAGGAGTGCTTCAGCTTACTAACACCCTGGCTTTCGACCAGATGTGTGCCAAGGACACCTCCCTTTTCTCAGTGGCTACTGGTATCTGAGGACTTGCCTCCTCACAAGAGCTTGTAGGGCAGAAGGAGTGGCGGTGAGGAGGCTCAGACTTGCCTCCACCATTTCCTGTACTTGGACGTGGCCTGAAGAGTAATGCCCCCCAAGATGCCCACGTCCTCATCTCTGGCGCCTGTGAATAAGCCATCGCATGTGACAGAAGGGACTCTGCAGCTGTGACTAAGTCAAGGTCTTGAGGCAGAGACATTATCCTGCCTTACTGGGTGGCTCTTGTGCAGGGACACAGTCGGGAGAGGTGGTGGCAGAAACACAGGTCAGAGTGACCCGAGAAAGGGACAGGAGCCACGGAGTGTGGGCTCATCTCTCCCAGCTGGGAAAGCCAAGGAGACGGCGTCTCCCTGTAGACGTTACGAGGAAGCAGCCCTGAGTTTTAGGACGGGACCTCCAGGGTTGTGACAGAACACATTGTGTTGTTTGTAGCCACTAAATCCGCTAAGGTCTTGCAGCAGCTGTAGGAACTCATGGGGTCATAAGGGACGGCGTCCTCGAGCCAGGCGCCCCCGTGTCCACGTGCTGGTGATGACACCCACCTCTCCTTCCCAGCACTGCTGTGGGGACCCAAGGACATGCTTCATAGCAACACCCTTTGTAACCTGTAAAACCTGACGTGAAGGTAAGACACAGCCAAAATGAAGTCGTGCTCAGGAGGACATAGCAGCACCTCAGTGTACCCCCTTGGCCTGGTCACAGGGCTGCATGTTGAAGTTGAGCGTGGATGGGGGGAACCGCTCCAATTGTTAGAAGTCCCTCCTGAATCGGGGCTCGGCCTGCCTCTCGGGTAGGTGGCTTTATAGCAGGAAGCGCGTGTGCCTGCTGGTGGTAGCCGAGCGAGGACCCAAGGTGTGTGGGACACGCCCCACGGGACAGCTCCTGGGAGCGAAAGGAGACAGTGTTTTAGAGCGAGGTGGTGGGAGCATAGAGCTTGAACAGGACCAAGGTGTGATGGGGGCGCCTCTAACAACAGAAGAGACCGGCTGACCACGTGCTGTGGGTTCATTCCTCCGTGCACTCCCGTGGTCACTGCCTTGTGCATCCTGGGCCCTCCGCCCTGGCCCTGAGGGCTCCGCCTCCCTGCAGGGACCTGGTAGGTGGGGCTGGTGGCCAGGATGGTGCTCTGGAGGTCCCCAGAGCCACTGGCCTGGGTGCGCGGCACTCACGTCGGCAGGACCATACCCTCCGGTGAGCCAGGCAGTAGATGCGGGCTGGCGGTGTGGACGGCACCAGCAGGGGGCCCCAACTGTCCCCACAGTCTGCCGTCAGGCACGGTTTCCCTGAGAACTCTGCTACCTTGACAAGTTCAAGTTTCAAAATATCTCAAATCCAAAAGGGCATTTGCTTTTGAAAGCAAAGGGTGAGCGTTTATGAGAAGCAGGGCCACGCATGAGCTCGTTATTGGGGACACTGTGTGCAGACCTCACTGCCGTGTCCTCCCCCCACTTCTCACACTTCTGCTCCTTTCCATCAGCCAGGGGAGGCCCCAACTCAAGGGAGACATGTCAGGTCTCTTCCCTAAGCGACCGTTCACCTCTCTAGTCAATGTCCTGTATCTGGGCCCCTTCGTAAGGGTTTCTTTTCCATCCCCTTGTGTGTACACAACTTGTAAAAGTGTATGAATTAAGGAAACACACCCTGTTCATCATCAGCTCATAGCGCTTGTCCCTTAAATACCAAATAAACAATGACTGAGGGTTGATGTCTCCTCTGGCCTCAGTTTCCTCATCAGCAAAATCAACAATGCAGACGCATCGTTTCAGCTTCTCTGGTATAACTGTCCACCAGCGTGACCATGCACAATTTTTTAAGAAATGTTTCGGTTTTTGTTTTGGGAGGCTTTTTTGTGTTTTGGGTTTTTTTTGCGGGAGAGAGAGAGAGCATGAGCGGCGGGGGGGCCAGAGAGAGAGGGAGACACAGAATCCGAAGGAGGCTCCAGGCTCCGAGCTGTCAGCACAGAGCCCGACGCGGGGCTCGAACCCATGAACTGTGAGATCATGGCCTGAGCCGAAGTTGGATGCTTAACCGACTGAGCCACCGAGGCGCCCCAACGTTTATTTATTTTTGGGAGAGACGGACAGAGCTTGAGCAGAGGAGGGGCAGAGAGCGAGGGAGACACAGAATCCGAAGCAGGCTCCAGGCTCCGAGCTGTCAGCACAGAGCCCGACGCGGGGCTCGAACCCACAGACCGCAAGATCACGACCTGAGCTGAAGTCGGACGCTCAACCAGCTGAGCCTCCCAGGCGCCCCAGACCATGCACGATTTAGTAGCACAGAGACGTGTGCCCTGGCCAAGAGTCACACAATCCTGATGTCCAGCACCTGGCCTCAGCATCATCACCGTTACAGAGGCCATGGGAGACCGTGTCTGTGGGCAGTCACGTCCCAGGCTGGCCCCTCCTTTCGCTTTTCCACCCTCTCCTGCCCTCGTATTGAGGGCACAACTGGGAAGGAGTACATGGCTGGGCTTTGCTTTCGGTCCACTCTGACGATCTGGACACCTTTCCCTCTCAGTGTGATTATTAATGGGTCGCTTTTTGCCAACTCATCTGTGACTTTCTTAAATTTATTTGGATTTGGTATTTACATTATTCCTTTTTACCTCTATTAACTTGTTACTTATACTTTCTTTCACTGCTTTTTATTGGCTTCTTGAAATTACAGTATTTATTCTTGACTTAATAACATGAATATCACTTGTAATTTTACCATTTTCCAAATATTCAGTGACCTTATGAACGCTTTCATTCAGTCTCTACCTCCCTAGTGTATGTGATATTCCAATGAAAGCCACACATGCATCATACAAGTGTTTATTCAATACAGCCATTTCCTTGTAAACATAGTAAATCCTATGAGGTATTATTATTGTCCTTCAATACAGTAGTGAACATGTAGATTTACCCATCATTCATAGTTTGGGTTGATCATCTCTTCATTTGCCTTCTGGCTAAGCCATCTTTTAGAATTTTACTTAATGTGGATCTACTGATGACAAATTCTTTTTTTTTTTTTTTGTCTGAAATGCCCTTGCTTCACCTTCATATCTGAGGGGTTTTTTCACAAGATTGGCATTTATTTCCATTAAGCATTTTTAACATAGAATTTCATTGTCTTCTGAATCCTCCTGTTTCTGTTGAAGGTTAGCTGTCATTGATTGCCACCAGTTTATAAATGTTTTTTCTTGGTTTTTGAGTCTTAGAGTTTTACTCTGAGGTGCACAAAGTAAATATTATATTTATAAATTATATTTATCTCATTAAATATCATCCCATTTTGGATTCCTAGTGTTTCTTGAATTTGTGGGAAATTTTCATCCCTTTGGAAAATTCTTAGCCTTAATTGTTCAGATGTTTTAAATTTTCAATGTGCTTTTTTAAGTTTATTTATTTATTGAGAGAGAGAGAGAGAGATGGAGAGGGGAAATGAGTGGGGGAGGGGCAGAGGGGGGCAGAGAGAGAGAGAGAGAGAATCCCAAGCAGGTTCTGCACTGTCAGCACAGAGCCCAATGTAGGGCTTGAACTCATGAACCATGGGATCATGACCTGAGCTGAAGTTGGACCCTTAACTGACTGAGCCCCCCAGGGACCCCCCCCCATTTGATCTTCAAAACAAGCATTCTGTATCTCCTGAAATTCAGCATTGTGCTAAATTCCTTTGGCAATTTCATCATTATTCATTTAAATTCATATCAGATAATTCTGATGTGTCTGTCGCTATTGGCCATTGGTTTTTTTTCTTGGGTTTTGGTCAAACCTGCTTAGTTGTGTGCCTTGTTTTATTTTGTTTGAATCACAGACGTGGCAGATGAAAAACGTAGCTATGCGTTGAGGCTCTCAGTTACCTTGTGTAAGGTCATCGTCCTCCAGAAAGTGTTTACTTTTGCTCTGAGCATCCAGATTACAGGCTATCACTTCAATCAAATCAGGAATTGAGATGAATCAAAGCTGGGCTTCATCACCCGGGAGGACTGGGCTGTTTCCAGTTTGCATTTATTCTTGGGATGAAACCTTAGGACACCCCCAGCTGGAAGTCTGTGGTGTTTCTAGGGAACTTCTGTCTCACTGGCCGTGAGCTCCAATCTTATGCCCTCAGTCACACACTGTTCAGAGATGAACAGAGATGTTCGGATTCTGAGACCTTCACGAGCCACTACAGTGTCAAATGCCCCAAGCCACAGAGCTGTGCTTAATATAAAGCCCAACTCTGGGTTTCTTTCTGCCTGGTCTCTTGGCTGCGCAAATCATACTTCTCCAGTGCCTCCAAGCAGATTGTATAAACAGAGTCCAATTTTTCTGGTTGTTGTCAGCAGGGAGATTATGCCAAAAGCAGGGCCGTGCGCTTCCTCATCCGCCATTAGTGGTTACGTCGGAGGCTCAGGCTTGAAATCTGTTCGCATGGTGGATGTCAGCATTGACTTTCCAGCATCCCACAGGCAAACATCCGTAAGTAAGGAGGCAGCAAGAACCTTTCGTGTTACAGCATGCACTTACCCCGTTTTAAACCAGCCACATGGTTCTTAGCCTTGGTGTTGCAGAATAAAGAGAGGGTCTGATGAGGTTGGAAGACACCTGCCAAGCAACGGGACAAGGTCAGTTTCCCAGAGCCCTGACTCACTGCAGGTGCCCCGCCCTGGGGAGCAGAGCAGGACAGGGCTGCCGTGAGCAGACCCTGCAGCGACAGCCAGGTCCCCCCAAACAAACACAAAGGTGCTTTGGCGGAGGACCACTGGCTCATCTCTTTCCCCACCCTCAGCTGTGCGCCATTCCAAGTGAATACAGCCACGATTTCCATCTCAATTTGATGCAAAGGTTCTTGGCATCAAAGAATTTCTAGAATGTTCTAAAGAAGATAAAACCTGATTAATAACTATCAAATGCCAATTATTAGATGATTAACCTTACAGATCATTGGGGAAAATAGTGTTAATAAATAAAATAACAACAAGAAACAAAGCTAAAATCAGTATATTGGCTCAAGGAGCCAAAATAAGGGGCACCTGGGTGGCTCAGTTGGTTGAGCGTCTGACTTCAGCTCAGGTCATGATCTCATGGTTCGTCAGTTCGAGCCCCCCGTCGGGCTCTGTGCTGATGGCTCGGAGCCTGGAGCCCGCTTCAGATTCTGTGTCTCCCTCTCTCTCTGCCCCTCCCCCGCTCATATGGTGTGTGTGTCTCTCTCTCTTTCTCTCTCAAAAATAAGTAAACAGTGGGGTGCCTGGGTGGCTCAGTCGGTTAAGCATCCGACTTCGGCTCAGGTCATGATCTCGGGGTTCCTGAGTTCGAGCCCCACGTCGGGCTCTGTGCTGATGGCTCGGAGCCTGGAGCCTGCTTCAGATTCTGTGTCTCCCCCTCTCTCTCTGCCCCTCCCCTGCTCATGCTCTGTCTCTGTCCCTCTCTCTCTCTCAAAAAGAAACATTAAAAATAATTCTTAAAAAGAGCTAAAGTACAATTTCTTTTATGTGTCATCTTATACACAGGTAACATTCCAGCCTTTCCCTTAAAGTTATAACTACACAACGTAACTGTAGGCTGCTCGTAGTCCGAGATCCCTCTGGCTCAAACGCAACCCCGAAGGGGCGGTGCCGCTACAACCTCGAAATCCGCCACCCGCCACCCGGATCCACGCATCCGTCTAGTCGACTCTGCTCTACCCTCCAGACCTGATTCAATCACAGAATCGGGTGACAGGGCACCAGATGGACCATTAGTGGGTTTTAATTTTTACTCCTTTAGTTTTTCTCAGAACTTGCCAGGTACCAAAGATTGGCTTATGGATCGTGTGGGATGTTCCAAACCGAAAATGGAGTGATAACACACTCCAGCGTGTCACAGATGCGAATGTGGAGGGCAAGCCTCATGCATTTGCCTTATTTAATGAAGTTAAAAGGACAAAATATTTGAGCTACAATGGACCACGCACACCCACATGGGGAGGCCAGCATTCTGACGGCAGGGCACATTATTTCACTATGTTTCCAAACATGTAAGGATTTTTGTGATTTTTTTTGAGGAGAAAGAGAGAATGAGGAGTGAAGGAGGGGCAAACAGAGAGGGAGGGAGAGAGAGAGAGGCAGACAGAAAGAGAGAATCCCACGCAGACTCCGGCTGTCAACACAGAACCCAATGCAGGGCTGGATCCCACGAGCCGTGAGATCATGACCTGAGCTGAATCAAGAGTCAGACGCTCGACTACCCGAGCCACACAGGTGCCCCTGGTGATCCTTAATTAGCAAATATTTTTGGCAACGTGTTGCTTTTTCATTTTCAAAGTCCGGAGAGATAAAGTGATTTTCCGGTCCAGACACTGGACACGTCTTGTTGACTTGCTGACTCTCGAGCCAACTGACTCAGCTTCCCAGGGGAGGGGCCTCACTCCCCGCCTGACCCTGTTCTGACTGGGGCTGCAGAAAACATCACCCTATCCCAGACCTGAGGGCTCCCCCCGCAAAAGAGAGTTGTTCCTCCACAGTGGAGAATGATGGAGATGGCTGGGCAGGGCTTGTGCTCTGCTAGGATCAGTTCAAACTCAAATGAGACGGAATAGAGATGACCCACGAGGTATTCGATCCAGCCAGCTGCTGGATCAAAGCTAAGTATCTGATGATCGCCACCCACTGGCAGGGTCAGCAGGCGCCTCTGGGTACCAGCAGGTTCAGGACTAACAAGTAACCCGGCTAAAAGCGTGAAGAAAACAGAAGCACAGGCCCTAACAGGGATTTTGCCTCATTCTTCTAGAACATTCCATGTGTTGCTTCGCTGCTCATGACAGCTGCTCTTGGTGCTAGAGTGGAGGGTTGAGTTGGGACCACGTGTCCCCTACTAGACCACGCCCCAGTGTGCCCGCATTGAATTAATTTCTCTGGCGTGTATTTATAGCAGAGTATAGGCTCCTTCAAGGCCGCCTTAGTATTTCAGAGACTTGAAATGCATGGAGACCTCTCAGCAGAGTACACAGCCGCACAGGGCGTAAGACCAGGATGCCTCCACTCGGGTCTCCAGAGAGGGTCGGATTTCCACATAGAGTGGGATTCACGGGCTGTGACTTCCCTCCAGGCGGGGACTCCGGCCATTCTTGTCTGCTGCCTCGTCTGCAGGGACGGACGAGCACGGTGTCTGGTAAAGGAAGGGCTTGAAGAAACCTCTGGGGGAGGAGGTGACAGGGCCCGCTGCGTGTGTGCGTGCGGTGTCCTCCGCCATCTTTGATGGGTATCGAATAACTGACTTCCTGAAACCTGGGCTAATCTTGCCCGTGTCCTCTCCTGCTTGGAAGGGTGAGGAGTGAGGAATGAGGTGTTGGGGGACAAACTCCAAAGATGCTATCTAGACGCCCACAAAAGGCTCTGTCCTCCTGCATCTACATCTCGAGGGGGGCCTGAGCTTCTGTTTATTTGCACAAATCTGGGCTTGCACGCGTGTACCGATGCGGGGCGACGACCCGGTTCTCCTCAAACTGCTGTGAGCGGCCCCACCCTCCCCCGCCAGGCCCACAGCAGCAGCATCTCTCCTGGCCCAGCTGTTTCCTCCCCCAGGGAAGTGAAAGTCTTCTACTGTGGGCAGAATGTTCAGCATCCTGCTGTATGAGCAGTGAGGGCTTTGGGTGGGCACGTCACTTGTTTAGTTAGACTAAAACGTGCATCACGGAATGAACTCACGTATTCTATGTAAGCGATACGGCTCTGACATTTTCCTAGGGTCTCGGATCCCGATGGAAAGCAGATGGCATTTCCTAGAAAAGTTCAGATCTGTGTTGTTAGTTTTATCCTGTCTTCTCCTTGCCTTTGTAGCCTGCCACCTGACAGGGCCTTGAATGCACCAGGTTCTCAGGTCTGAGACGTGCCAGGTTCTAAGATGTGCTAGGTTCTCAGGTCTGAGATGCACTAGATTCTCAGGTCTGAGATGCACTAGGTTTTTGGACTATCTCCTTTGGACTATTTGGACTATTCCACCAAAGGGAATATCTCCTCAATTCCCGGGGTCTCCAAAAGTATCCCACAAAATGACATAACCGTGTTCGGTCTCCAGTTTCCAGGAAGACCTCACCTGAAGTATTTTGGCCAATAGGAAGCTGCTATGCACTTGAACATGTACAAAGAAGCCTGAAAACATCTGTTGAGATGCGACAGTCCCACGTCTCATTCATGTACCTGCCCACTCACATTTCAGGTCTTCACTGTGCAGTGGACACTGCAAAGATACCAGGGAACAGGCAGATGGGTCCTGTGCTTCCAGAATTTTTTTTCCATAAGAGAAGGGAAGTAACAAACAATTGGGAAAATTTAAAGTCAAGGTCCCAAAAAAGAAAAATTGCAAGGCTGATATCAGAAGATGAAGCATTAGCCCTTACAGTAGAGAGGGCGAACCTTTAGGCACGGGGTAGGTGTTCCTGACAGAATACACAGCATGTGCAAAGGCCCCGAGGCAACATGAATGAGCTCCTTGAACCCACTTTGAGAACTGCTGTGCTGGGGAATGTCAAGGCTGGCAGGGGTGAGAAGCGTCAGTTCCCAGGAGACTCTGTGGGTTCTGGGTGGGAGGATGGCCTAGGCCGATTTAATTTTTAATAAGAGTGCCTTGCTGGGGGCGCAGGGTAGATTGGAGGAAGTTGATATGGAGAAACCGGTTGGGGGCAGTAAATTGATTTTCTCTTGTTGTGGTTTCAGATGTTCACTTGGGGGCACGTGTAGACAGTCGGTGAAGAGACTGCACTTCCTAGGCCCCCGGTTACCCAGGGTGCTGCGGAGGCTGGTGACCGATGGGCGGGACAAAGCTTTTGTGTTTCAATTTCGCCTTGGAGGTGGATTTCAAACGCCGTGTCGCTCACAACTTTGACCTGCCTGAACACGGCCAGCTTCTTCTTCGCGGTTCTCTGAAACCCCCGCTGCCCCTCATGAGCGAAAGGCTAAGAGCGTGAGCACGCGCCCCCCCCCCCCCCAGGTCCCAGGAGAAGAAGGCCTGGCCGAGAGGGAGGGGAGGGGCCCCCATCATGTCCCTGCCTCCTTCAGCCCCACGGAGGGCTTATTTTCTAAGCCCTTTACGATAGCTCAGGAACTGTGGGCTCCCTCACGTGGACGATTCGGTGCTTTAAGCAGCATAAAGGCTCGTGCACGACTCTGGTCTGCGCCCACATACACCTGTGATTCATGCCCCTTCCTGGGTCAGCCCAGGGTGAGCAGTGGGGGCCCCACCAGCTTGGTGGTGCCCTCCCTCCCACGTCCCGGTGACCGACCCCCAAGCACAGTCTTTCTTAGAACTTTAAACAAAACGGGGGCGCCCGGGGGGCTCAGTCGGTTAAGCATCTGACTCTTGGTTTCAGCTCAGGTCATGATCTCACGGTTCGTGGGTTCAAGCCCCGCGTCTAGCTCCCTGCTGTCAGCATAGAGCCTACTTGGGATTTTCTCTCTCTCCCTCTCTCTCTCTGTCCCTCCCCTGCTCTCTCTCTCTCTGAAAATAAATAAACAAACATTGTTTAAAAAGAACTTTAAACGAAACCATTCTAATCATGTTCTGTTGTGCAGCGGTCCACAGTACCATGAAATTTTAGCAGTATTGAGGAAAACGCAATTTTGTGTGTAGCTCATACATAATTACAGGTATTTGATATGGGAAAGGTGCGTGTGTGTGTGTGTGTGATTCTTACTAGTAAATAGTACGTTTATTTTTAACGCACAGGCTTTATTCAAAGACAATTCGGCTTACAATTAAGTGTTAACATGCCAGCCTCTAGAGGATATTGTGAATTGAACTTTTGGTATTTTAATATAGACACAAGCAAATAGATGTGTATTTAATATAAAATATCTGTATATGACCCAGAGAGAGATCATTTGGAAACTTGTTTTAGAATACTCTTAAATTGATGATAACACTTTGTGAATGAGAGTGGAATGTATTCCGTATATTCCGTTTGGGAGGATCTTTGGGGAATGTTGTTCGGAAAGAAGGACTTTCGGGGGAGACCAGGGAGTGTCATGGGACCAAACATTTCTGGCCAGAGTGAAGGCGTCCGGTGAGTTGACTCAGAGGCGCCCAGTGAGCTGTGTGACTTCTGTCGGGCTGGCGCTCGGGTGTTGGGCCCCACCCCCTTCCCAGCTTATTTTTACTCCCTACAGCTTGTCCCCCTACCCCCGTGGCTCCTTCCCGCCTGTCCCCTCCTCAGGCCTGTGCCCGCTCCCTGAGGCCCTTCCGGGCAGGCCGGCTCAGAGCTGAGCTGGAGACTAAGCAGGCTTGTGGCGGCTGGCCCTCCCTCCCCTGGTGATTAAGGCCTGATGGCCGTGTGGACGGCAAAGGAGAGAAAATGGCTTTGCTCCCCCATCCCCGGGCCTGACTGCATCCGCTCTCACCCGGATTCCATCCAGTGCGCACTGAGCTGGGATCGCAGCCGCACTGATTGCGGGCCTGGCGGATGACATTTCCATGCGGGCCCAGAGGGAGCCGGCGGGATTGATGGCTGGGGACGCTCACCAAACATGGATTTAGCAAATGTCTGGGAGAGAGCGGGAGCCCACGACCAAATATCAGCCTCTCCTCTGACATTTGCTTCCACACGGAGGGTCGGTGCCCGCAGTCGGCTAATCTTCAGTCGGCGACCCAAAAAGGCTGGTTTCGGGACAGTGACTGGCTCTCTGCGTTCGTTAAGGACAAGCTGTGTAATGCTTTCTTTAAGTTCTCTGTTTTCTGTTTCTCAAAAGGGCAGGGGGTGGGGGGATGGATCAGAAACAAATACAAAATAAACAAAAGGGACTTTGCTTCCATGAGATGATACAGTTACTTTTTATGTCTGTAGGTGCATTGCGTAAAAGCTGTGTGCAACCTTAAAGTGTCATAATCAAATCCCATGAGGTGTATCTGAATTCACTATTTAAAGGAATGTTCTAGAGGCACCTGGGTGGCTCAGTCAGTTAAGCATTTGACTCTTAGTTTCAGCTCAGGTCATGATCTCACGGTTTGTGAGTTCGAGCCCCGCATCGGGCTCTGTGCTGACAGTGTGGACCCAGCTTGGGATTCTCTCTCTTTCTCTCTCTCTCTTTCTCCCTCTGCCCCTCCCCAACTTGTGCTACCTCTGTCTCTTTCAGAATAAATAAATAAACTTTAAAACAAAGAGTAGAATTTAAAAAAAAAAAAGAATTTTAATCAGAGTCTCCTGTAACTCAGAGCTGGTAGGGCTGTAGAGGTCATCCGGCTGAACTTGGTATTTATACATGAAAACAGTTGCCCACGGAGGTGGAATATTTGTATATTTGTCCAGGACCATAGAGTTCATAAGAAACAGCGCCAGAAAGCGGGAGCCCCAGTATCTCCTATCACCTTCGCTCCATAGAGATCATTGTCCCGCATCTGGCTCATTTTCATGCAAATTTACCCAAAATGTATTTAGTCAAGTTTTTCGTTTCTTTTTATCTGAACAGACTTGGAAATTAGTTATAGGAGAGTATAAGAGAGCATTTTCACAGACGTGTTTGTTTCTCAACAGAAGGTGAAGACACAGAATGAGGTCTGAAACCACTCACCCGCCTTACACATCAAAAGTAGGGGGTGTTGACGGAGGTCACCTGGCAGGCAGCAAAGGGCCGT